>NC_090444.1:725936065-726243073 GCF_031143425.1 Pleurodeles waltl
TTGAGGTCCTTGGGGTCCACCTTGGGCTTCTTCAGAAGGGCGTTGATTTCGGCGTGCTTCCAGCTTTCTGGGAAGGTTGCTGTCTCGAAGGAACAGTTGATTGTTTTCCGGAGGTGGGGCCCGATGGCTGCGCTGGCTTTGTTGAAGACGTGGTGAGGGCAGGGGTCCGATGGGGATCCGGAGTGGATGGAGTTCATGGTTTTGATGGTGTCTTCGTCGCTGACGCTGGACCAGACGGTCAGGTGACTGGTGCGAGTGGTAGTCGCAGGGGTGGTGGACTCGGTGGTGGGTGCGGGGGGCTCGGGGTTGAAGCCATGGATGTCGGTGATCTTGCGGTGGAAGAAGGTGGCCAGGGAGTCGCACAGGTCTTGAGATGGCGGGATGTCGTTGGTGATGGAGCTGGGGTTGGAGAGTTCTTTCACGATGCTGAAGAGCTCTTTGGTGTTGTGTGCGTTGTTGTCTAGGCGGTCCTTGAAGGCGGTCTTCTTGGCGGTCCTGATGAGTTGGTGATGTCTGAGGGTGGCGCTCTTGAGGGCTGTGTGGTTGTCTGGTGTTCGGTTGTGGAGCCATTTCTTCTCCAGCTTCCGACAGGTGTGCTTGGAGATCCAGAGGTCCTCGGTGAACCAGGCGGCTTTCTTGTTGGTGTGGTTGGTTGTAAAGGTCTTGAGAGGGGCGAGGGTGTTGGCGCAGTCGTTGATCCACTGTGTGAGGTTGGTTGCGGCGGTGTCTGGGTCGGTGGGGTCGGTGGGTGGTCTCAGGGCGAGGGCGGTAGTCAGTTGGTCCTCGGTGACCTTGCCCCAGCAGCGGCGTGGTAGCTGTTGGGTGCGGTGGTGTGTGGTGGGTTTTCTGAAGGTGAAGTGGACGCTTCTGTGGTCGGTCCAGTGTGGTTCGGTGGTGTGGTTGAAGGAGACATGGGGGCTTGCGGAGAAGATGGGGTCGAGCGTGTGTTCAGCGGCGTGAGTGGGTGTCGTTACGAGCTGTTTGAGTCCGAGGTTGGCGAGGTTGTCAATCAGGGCGGTGGAGTTGGCATCGTTGTTGTTTTCGAGGTGGAAGTTCAGGTCCCCGAGGAGGATGTAGTCCGTGGAAGCGAGGGCGTGGATGCTGATGAGGTCGGCGATGGCGTCACTGAACTGTGGGCGGGGTCCGGGAGGTCTGTAGATGAGAGTTCCTCTGAGGGTGGTGTTGGGGTCGGTGTGGATCTGGAAGTGCATGTGCTCGGCGGTGGTGAGGGTGTCATCGGTGTTCGTTGAGATTTTGATGGAGTCTTTGTGGATGATGGCGATTCCTCCTCCCACTCCGTTGGTGCGGTCTCTGCGAGAGATCTTGTAGCCATGTGGGATGGCTGTGGCGATGTCTGGTGCTGAGGTGGCGTTCAGCCAGGTCTCCGTCAGGAAGGCGACGTCGGGGCGGTGGAGTCTAGGAGGTCCCAAAGTTCAATGGCATGCTTGCGAGCGGAGCGGGTGTTGAGGAGGATGCAGCGGAGGTGGTTGGGTTCTGTGGCTGGTGGTGTGGAGGGTTGGATGCTGGTGAATCTGCAGTTCCGGCAGGCCCCTGGGTGCGTTGCGGGGTGGCCCGGTAGCAGGGGTGGTCTCGTCTGGTGTTGAGTGCGTGGAGGGTGCTTGCGTCGTAGTGCAGTCTGGCGTTGCGGGGGGTGTGGGTTCCAGGGGTTCTGGTGCTGGGTGCGGTCCAGGCGCGGACGGGCGCAGACGGGCTTGCCTTAGGCTTCGCGGCCTCCATATGAGGGCAGAGGGAGGCAGGAGCAGCTGGGAGGTGGGAGCGGGGCGGCCAATGGGAGTGAAGGGGGCGGGGCAGCAGGGGCTCAGCAGCAAGGGAAAAACCCGGGGGAAAACCCGGGGAAAAAACCGCGGGAAAAGATGGCGGGAGAGGGACAACAGAGCACAGGGGTACAGAAAGCAAAACACAGGGGCACAGAATGAAAAAACGAAGTGGCACAGAAGCCAAGCGCAGGGGTACAGAAAAAAGGGAGCGAGTAGTCAGGCGGCAAAAGCGGCAATGGAGGTTCAACCCACAGGGGGCTGCGTGGCAGATGGGGGGAGCAACCTGCCTGGTGACAGGGTCAAACCATGTCAAATGTTCATGTGAGGCCTAATGCTCTCACCTGATACTGGAGGATCTTGCCTTCCAATGAACCCTATTTCTGGGGGGTTCATTCATCATGCGTGTCTGGTGGTGATGTCTCCTCTAGTCATACACCAGTATGACTAGAGGAGAAGGAGAGTGTAGCTAGGCATCCTTCTCTCACTCACTAATTGTGGGAACTAAAAAGTACAACACTGCCAGCCACTGACAGGGAGGCCCTGAAGCAGGATGAGCCTGCCCTTACTACCCCAGTTCCTGTGCCTGAGCCCCCCTCCCCAGAATGGATGGACATTTGAACCAGCAGCAGAGGATGGCAAGACCAACACTACCAACTCCAAGAGACCCCAAACCTAATTTCCTACTTGTTTGATTATCTGTGGCATTTCCTTTGTCATGCCCATGTTCCATCATCATGTTGGGAAAACCATAGAACATCCATTTAGGTCAAATATGTTGCAATTACAAAGAGGAAAAGTGTCAACAAATGTATTTAAAGTAAACAACCTCTATTGGGAATGTATGTGGAGCATACAAATGTTAGAAACAGGTGCTTGTAGAAATGGAGCCTGGGTAACAAAAATTACTCCTAACTCCAATATCGGAGCCATTCACATTTATTTGCTCCACTACCCTGAAACCATGGAGGAAAGGGAACATGCAATGCAAACAAATTAAATTGGCAAACTATCACTAATGCATGAACTCAGTTGGAGCCATATGACCTCCCCTCACAACAGGAATCCTAGATCAATAACACCAATAGTCTACATCATGACAGTGACAAAATCTGGGGCCACATGGCTAGTACAGGACACTGTGGCAATATCTGGTGCAATGACACATTCACCATTCAGTAGTGTGCTAATAGAACGTTTTGTCACCAATAATCAAACACATCAACAGCTACCTCCACAGTCCAGAAATTGAATATTTAGCTAATGTGAAGGGAGAGCAGTATGCTAGGGCTTGTCATGCACATGTGGTTTGAGCAACTCAAGTGGCACATATTGCCTTGAGGGCAGCGTCACACTAAAAACAGATCAGATACAATCTTCTGAGCTTCTGTGCTATCAGATAATAAGTAGTCTTTGGAAAAGATTTGTCCAGCCTAAGTGGGTGTCTGTCCCAGGATCAACACGTGCACTTTGTACTTCAAAACAGCAAAATATGACAGAGAATGTCACAATGTTGAAATGTCCAAATGAAGATGGCATGATGAAGGACATTGAAACAAAATAGCAAGGGAAAATTATTTTTACAAATATTAATTTCAACTCAATTGACAAGTTATTAGACACACATACTTAACACATGTATAGTTTATCTAGGTCATTGACCACAAAACCCAATGTAGGGAAACTCGAATCCATTATCATCTTTGCCTTGAAATTTCCATTTGTCATGGTAAACTTACACTCAGGTGAAGAATTGGGCAATCACATTTTGATGTGTCAACTCATTCTTCACCACTGTCATCTTCATAGGGAATTTCAATATCCTCACCCGGGGGCTCATCACGGTCTCCCTCCTCTGGAATTATAAGGATGTCTCTCCTCAGGGCGATGGGAAGGGAATGCAACAGGCAAATGTGATTTGGCACATCTTATTGGGTGAGTAGAGGAAGGCTCCACCGGTCTTGTCAAAGCACCTAAACGTAGCCTTCAGGAGCCCGAAAGTCCACTCCACTGGTCTCCGTGTTCTTCCATTGGCCTCATTGAAGCTGACTTCCCCTGGCATTGTTGGATTCCTCAGTGGTTCCAATAACCATGATTGGTTAAGATGCCCTGTGTCTCTTACACAAAGAAACACATCAACAGATTACTCCCATATCAAACCAATATCCCTCCCTAAACTAGGATTCAGGTAAAAGATCAAAGAGTGATGTTGTACTTACCAGCAAGCTAGGCCCTCTCTGGTTTAAGTTGTGACACTGCATGGGTATATTGCTGTTCCGTAGTATGAATAAATCATGTGTTGACCCAGTGAAAAGGGCATACACACTTGAGATGTGTAAGTCTGGTAAGTATACAACTTGCACATTGATGGCATGGTAGTTCTTCCGATTGCAGTATATCTGTTCTCTGTTGTGTGGTGCCACCAAGGCAATATGCATGCCATCTATTGCTCCAACCACATGTGGTATTCCACCCAAAGCATGAAATTCCCACTTCACAGTGTTCAAATCCGGTGGATGTGGGAATTGGATGTAACTGTTGGTGTTTTTCATCAGGGAAGCAAGGACTTCTTGTAACACACCACTGAATGTTGGTTGTGGCATGCCCCCAGATACCGCCCTGGTGTATTGAAAGGTGGCTACAAATAGTTTTACTATTGGTGGTATGGCTGTTGGATTCCTGTTGTGAGGCAAGAAATTAGGCTCCAACTGCTGAAACAAATCCAGGATGGTTTGCCTATTTAGATGATATTGCTTGATGATGCCCCTTTCCTCCATGGTGGCAAGGTCTGTAAAGGAGCGGAACACTTTAGACTGTCTCCTCCTACCAAATGCTGGGTTCAGACGTCTATTTGTATAGAATAGAAAAAATCTGGTGAAATGGTCACTCCATTCTTCTAATGTCAGCACACATCTAACTTCTGGGTAACAGTAGAAATGTCATCGGGTAATACATGTACACACATTGACATCAAATATTTGGTCCTCTAAGATCTTAAAAAGCATATTTAAGATATTTTGGTTATCATGTGCAAATAATACATTTGAATTGTATTATTTGCACCTTTGTATTTAAAAAAATAAATAAAAAAAATTACAACTTCTAGGGAGTTAGTACTTCCCCGTAGCACTATTGCTGTCAAACAGTCATGGTTCACATTTTATCATGTCATATCTTGCCAAGAAAAGTGACGTTCATATCTGACTTTTAGAAATGTACTAGCCTCCATTTTGAGTGCTGGTGATGCAAATACAACTGTAAAATATGCAACTTCACACCCTAAAATGGCAGCTGTCTGACCTTGCCGTCAGGACATTGGCTACCCAATGGCCGTCAGCAGAAGTTGATCCCTTTGTAGGTAATAACTTCCACAATGAGCCCTGTCATAGGCTAACATGACCGACAATACAGAAAACAACAGGTGGCCAATGCCATGGAGCTCGCACATCCAATGAAATCTGTAGACAAAGTACTGGAAACAAAATCCTGTATTTAAGGGTGCCAGCCTGGTGTAACACCCAACCACCAGGGGTGTTGAAAATGCTGACTGAAAAAGTCGTCAGTAACGAATGTCAATGATAAACCAGGGCACACCATAAGTAGTTCAGCATAGTTCGTCCAAGTGAAAAAGCAACTGTGAATCCAAAGCCACGTAGATGGTGTTGAAAAAGCTTTATTATTATCAAGGTGGAATAGGTCCAAAATACAGCTTACAGCCGACACGTGTTTCGTCACACTGACTTTCTCAAGGCTGTAGATTAGATGGGCAAAGAGAAGCAACAATAAGAATACTAATGATAATCAGGGGTCATTTACATAGATGATAAGTTTAAGAACATGGACAGACCACTCTGAGTGATCAAAACACCTGAAAGGGAGGGTTGTTTTTTATTAATAAATATATAAAAAGAGTAAACCGTGATAAACAGAGTCTATAGTGAAAGTGTAGACCCATTTGCAGAAACAGGAAAGTGAGAAGAGTCATGCGAGGTAATAGATGATAGAACAACTATATTGCGAATACTTTGGAAATTAACCTATGTGAGCAATTAACCTCTTGATAGTTAACAGGTGATCCAAAGTAAACCAAACCAAGAGTATTAAGAAAAATATACCTAATGTGAATGTTCTGATCATAAAATGTCCAGTAGTAAGGACAAAAATGTGTTACCACAGTTAATCTATAAATCAGTATTTGAGCCAACCAAGGCAAATAGGGTCCTCATCTGGAAAGCGATAATATCAGAGTCTCAAGGTATAACCTTGGGGAAAGACCATGGTAAGCCTGGAATGCAAAAAATGTTTTTGAGAGAAAAGAGAGAAAATAATAATGAAAGAGTACAGTCTAATATATTGTATGTCTAGATTTAAACACTGCTGTAATCACATTTTGAAGTACTGGTATAATTAGGGGCAACTAAGAATAAGGTGACAGAAAAACCGAGTCAGGAGTCCGTTGCTTCATGTATGAGAAAGATGATGTATGGATAAAAAATAATTTATTTGAAATTTAATGTGACTGGTGCTATATGCTGCCCCTGTCTGGGCCAACGCGGTGATAAACAACAGTGTGGCGGAATGTTGTCAAGCAATATAGACCAGGGGAACGTAAGTTTGTAGCTAAGCAAAAAGGACAGGAAATGCAGCATTGCTCACCTTATAGTTGTGTTATCCGTGCTCCTAGGCGTTGGGTTCACATCGTAGCTGTGATGCGATGTGAAACGAGGCCATTGAAGGCTGGTAGAGGTGATGGAAATAGAAATAGGACCAAGTGAGAATAATGAGAGAATAGTGAAATAAAATGAGTGCCATTTTGTAATGGACTTTGAAAGTTTGAAAGTATCAGCCAAGTTATTTATATCAACAAAACACACAAAATTATACAGTTTTAAGTCAAATACAATTTGAGCAATAAGAGCACATGTTCTTTCATATAAGTTCATTCCTAAGACCTAACTTGATCCAATTGGTACAGACTGAATAACATGTTGGACAAAGGAGAATGTATGGAAAACTATAACCAGAGACCATAGGTAACAGCAAATAGAGATGACATGAGGTAAAAGAAACAACATCTATTTGGAAAAGCATTTCTAGCATAGAGGGTAGGTTAGAAATTTATAAATTGTTACCATTATTACAAATGGAATGACATATGAGAAATTACTATGCATTTGAGTACCAGAATGCTTAATTTAAATTAAGGTTTGGCTAACATGGATAAAAGTCCTAAGTCGTGATCACCGATACATCTTGCTTACAAAGAAACGTGTAGGTCTTTTCCCACATTGAGCCCCTCCTCAACCACTCTGAGTTTAATGATCCATGAGCTCTCCAGCCATCTAAGAGCCAGAACTCTGTTGCCCCCCCGGGGTGGGGAGGTAGCTACATCTATCCCATGTGCTGTGATTCCCAAGATTTCTCGTTGGCCATGATTAGTGTTGTAGTGCACCGCAAACGACTAATTGCTATTATTGGTGCGAATGGCTCTAATATGTTCCTGGATTCTCTCTTTTAACAATCTGATGGTACTACCAATATAAATGCAATTGCAAGTGCATACTAGACAGTATACTACAAACCTAGTATTACAGTTGATAAAATTGAACATTTTGTACGAAGTCTTGGTGTTGTATTTGAAATCAACCACCTTATCCTAAATGTAGCAACAGATGTTAAAATGACCACACTTGTGCGAACCCATAGGTGGTTTGGGTAGCCAGGTGTCAGTAGTGAAAGGCGGTAAAAAGCTATGACAGAGAGAATCATGTAAAGTGAGGCCTCTACTGTAAGTAATGCTGGGATTTGTAGTAAGACCCTTTTAAGGCAATTGTCAGCTAGTAAAAAGTGCCAGTGTTTATGAAATATTTTGTGAATCTGTGGACTTAAGGCATTAAAAGGAGTGATTAGGGATAGTTGTCTTTGTGTTTTCTTCTTTTTGGATGCAGTCAAAAGGTCCAGTCTCTTTACATGACTGATTTTGTTGTTGGCTTTTTTCAAAATATTCTGTTGGTAACCTCTTTGTGTGACATGCAAGTTCATTAGTTCTAGTTCATTCTTGAAAATGCTGTCCTCACTGCAATTACCTCTGATTTGGGTGATTTCCCCAAAGGGAATAGCATTAACTTGCGAAGCAGGAAGGGAGCTTGTTGCATGCAAGATTGAATTGCAGGCTGTGGGTTTCCTGTAGCGTTTAGAGCAGATTTTATTTTGTTTGATGTATAGTGTCACATCAAGAAAGTTAATTTGAGTTGTACTGTGGTCCCCCAACAAGTTAATGTTAAATATATTGGTGTTAAGATGTTGGAGAAATTGATCCAGTAGGTTCGAGTTTCCTGACCAAAAAAGAAGTATGTCATCCATGTACCCCCCCCAGTATAGGATGTGTTGTGATAGTTCTGGGGGGCATAGTTTCCATAGATGTGTCAATTAAAAAAAAAACATGTACAAGTTGGCAAAAGAAGGGGAACATTTTGCCCCCCATTGCAACTCCCTGTACCTGAAGGTAGCATGTTCCATTGTGTAGAAAAATGTTGTTATCCAGACAGTTTTGATGAGGTCAATCAACATGTTAGAATGTTAAAAAAAGATGGCATCTCGTCTATCCAGAAAATGTTGGATGGCAACCATGCCCGTCTGTCTGGGGATGCTGGTGTATAGTGATGTGACATCTAAAGTTACTAGATAGTGTCCCTCTGTCCAAACAAAATCACTAATTTTGCACAGTATGTCTTTGGTGTCCTTAATGTAGGACGGGAGGTTGTTGATGAATGGTTGCAAAAAGATGTGAATGTATTCGGATAGTTTCTCTGTAGGGGATCCTATCCCTGAGATTATAGGTCTACCCGGTGCGAAGGCACCTATTTTGTGTATTTTAGGAAGTATGTAAATGCAAGGGGAAATTAGTATTGTGTTGTACATATATCGGTATTCCATGTCCGTGATGAGACATATATCTCTCCAAATGAGGAGTTTCTGATGTATGCAGTTATTAACATCCCTAAGAGGATTGTGTGTCAGTTTCTGATAAGCGGAAGACGTCGTTGAGTTCACGATCTATCTCCCTTATGTAGTCAGCCTTGTTCATAATGACTATATTGCCTCCTTTGTCTGCTTCTTTGATGATTATGTCTTGTGTCTTGGTTAGAGAATTTAGAGCCTCTCTCTCCAATCTAGTGATGTTGTGCCTTATGTTTTTGTGACCTGCAAGGTAAAGATCTTCTAGTCGATACAGGTCTTGTGTGACTCGTCTATAAAAGAAATCCACGACATTGTCAGTCGGTAAGCACGGTGTAAATGTGGATGATATTTTTAGTCCACTGTCTATGCCTAAATTGGAGTCAGTCTCTAGGTCCGTCAAAATGTCTAATGGTGTTGGAGAGGGACCGGAGATGTGTTCTATAGAGAGTAGAGATTGGATGTCCTTGATGTCTTTTATGGCCAGCTCGCTCAGTGTAGTATGCATGGACATGTTGAAAGCTGTCAATGTAGTTTTGCCTTCAAAGAATTTGAACAGTTTGCATTTGCGTACAAATTTATATAGGTTAACATGTAACTGCGTGAAATCAGGCAATGATGTCGGGACAAAGCTTAGTCCTTTGCTCAAAACCTTTATTTGCTGTTCATTCAGTTCATAAGTTAATAATGGAAATTTCATTACTTGAATCAACCGAGACTGACAAGTTATTGGGTGTCACTTCTGGTGACAGGAAGTCGACCTGGTAGTCACCCCCTCCCGTTCTTTTACTGTGTCTCTGATGTTTGTGGTTTTTTCCTCTCCTGATTGTTTTGTGTGTGTTTCCTCTTGTTCGAGTTTGCTTTTGGCCCTTGCGGTATCTCTCCAGCTCTAACAAAAAAGACGATTTGTGACTAGCTATATCCACAACGAGCCCTGTCATAGGCTAACATGTGTGACGGCTAGGCAAGAAAGCCAATGGCTGTGTCTGTTTCCGTCATGGATCGAAATCACTGTGTACTTATATGCCGCATTATAAAAAAACACTCACTTGCCTCCTAACGCTGGAGTCTTCAAGACCTCCTCATTTTGTGCTGCTGTTACCGACCTTTGGGAGGCAGGATGCTGGGCAACTCAGGTGACAGGGCTCTTGCCTTCTCCCCTGAGGAGCTGGAGTTCCTTGCCAGGGAGATTCTGTCCCTGTACAGCCAACTCTGTGGGTCCCAGAGGAAAAAGGTACATGCCTGTTTAGGGAATGTCTGACTGAGTAGCCTTTTCCTTTATGATTCACAGGCTATTTGGTTCCTTTTTGGTAATGTGGGTGGTGTTGTGCTTAGAGTTGACAAAATTATGTAGCTGGGACAGATTTTTGCGACTAAGGTCTGAAATGTCTGTGAATGGCAATGTTAAGTCACTTGACAGTGAAGCTGTAATGTGCGTCTATGTAACACACAAATCCTATTTCATCACACAAACTGCAGGCTACTGACTGCCAGTGTCAAGTTGACAGTGTACTAGTAGTACGACCGACAACATACAGCAAATGTTGAAATGACAGTGATGTTCAGTGAAAAATGTGGAGGGTCTGAAGTTGTCTGATACTGTTCTGTCATGTGGGATTCCAGCACATATTGTGTATCAATTTGCTCTGTATGGTTTTAACCTGTCATAGAGCAACATATAGGTAGATTTATTTTAGGTACAGCAAGTTCAGATGATACTAGCTCACCATCTTCTATCCCACTCTGTCCCATTGGAAGTCCCATTGGAAATCATACTTGTTCAAACAACCCACAAATCCCTGCTCTCATTGACACATAGCAGGCCTCATATCGCCCTCAGTCACTGTATGTGATACAGAACGTATGCTCTGATTTTTGAGAGTTTAGGCAGGAAGGCAATGTAGCTGTGAGTATGATTATTTGCAATGACTGTACAGGTGTTTTCCCCTTCATAGATCACAGTGTTTGTGAGTGATCAGGGGTGGCTCTCACAACAGAATTGGTTGCATAATTCTGGCCAAGATTATGTTGTAGGCAAGATTAGATAACATGAGAAGCTAGCAAGTATTGATGGTGCACGTGAGATCACCACTCTACCTCTGACACTTTTATGGAAAACAAATTTCGTAACTGTTTTGTAAGTGTACGTGTGCATTTTTAGAATGTAATGTCACAGCACTACTGCCCATCAGTGACACAATATTGTGTTTTCCTTTTCTTTTATGTCATCTATACAGGCCCATTAAAAGCAGTAAATCTGGAATGCCACTGCCAAGAAGGTGCGGACCCTGGCAATCCACAAGTGGCATAGCCTTCTCTTTCGGAAGAGGTGGGAAGACCTGTGTTGGTCTACAAAACAGCTGAGAGCCTGTCCAGCAGTCCTCCCAGTGATCCAGGTGGATGCGCCGCACCCTAACATCCCTAATGGCCTACGTCCTTGTGGTGGCTTACCCAGAGCTTGATGGACAGTTGAGGGCCCAACAGCAGCACCAAGGGTGATAAGTCATTGTCTGTAGCAATTGTTGTGGTGTAACCTCTTTACTATCCAGTTATGTTGTATGAACGTAGGCTTCATTACTGATAACTGCGTCAAACTGCAGTATTCTGAAGCAGCTGATATATTAGACTTGACATTGTTAAGTTGGTGCTATGATAATGTGAAAATCCACATCTTCACCAAAAGTTTTGATATTCTTTGTACAGTGGCATCATTCCGTATCTGACATGTTTGAATGCAGTTTCTCAGGCTTATGATACATTATGTGAACAGCAGCTGGTGGATCTGAGTCCTTAGTCCTTCATAAATCTGCATGTAAGCCAGTCTGTGATTGCCAACGTGAATTCCTATGCCACACTGTATTGTAAGCAACAGACAGGAATGTGTCCACATTGGTGGGAGAGTTGTGCATCCTATAGACAACATTTTGGTGTCCTTAATCCTGCCCAGAGGAGAAATTGATGGAGAGCAATGTGATACTGAAAGGGGCATTTGCATGTGGAAGGTAACATCACATAGATGTTGTGGTATCCCATTTTAGGCAGACAATTTCAACCCTAAAAGCTTACCCTTTTGGAGAAGTGAACCAATTTTAGCTCTGCACTGCAGTGGTTTAGAGATGTAGTCAGGCCTATGAGTTTACTCATGCTGTTGGAACCCTTTGTTATGGAGTGACCTGCAAGTGTATAAGTGACAAAGGTATACTCGATATGGGAGCTGAGAAGGGGGATGTCTGAACTTGTTACAAATGTTGCGTGATTCACTTTGATGGCCAATTGTATTCTCACAAATACACTATAACTGTTGTATCTTTATTTTCAGCAAGGGGGCAGTGACAGCGGCCACTGGGGATCGGGTGTGGATGCCAGAGACACTGAGGGACCCAGTGGCATGAAGGGTGAGGGGACTGGCACGGAGGCCGCCAGTGACTCAACATCTTCCTATGAGGCCTCCAATGATGACCAGTCCCTAGTGAGGGGACCCTGGAGAGACTGTGACACCTGTGTCTTCATCTTCCCCCCTCATTCTAATCTCCACCTTCCCTCTTGCTCCCCCCCAACTTGGCTGTAGCTGTCCCCCCTATAAGAGGCAGCGTCACCTTTGCTGCAGGCACCTCTGCCCCTGCCCCGCTGTCCCAGGCTACACTCACTGAGGAGGCTGTTGATCTTTTAACCCCTTCGCTGCCAGGTCTTTTCCCCTCAGGTGGCAAGCCTTTTTTTTGGCTGTTTGGGGCTGTTCACGCTTAGGCCCTCATAACATTTTGTCAAATAAGCTACCCACGCCAAATTTGCGTCCTTTTTTCCAACATCCTTGGGATTATAGAGGTACCCAGACTTTGTGGGTTCCCCTGAAGGAGACCTAGAAATTAGCCACAATACAGCAAACATTTTGTTTTTTTCAAGAAAATGGGAAAAAGGGCTGCAGAAGAAGGCTTGTGGTTATGGCCCTGAAAATTGCATCAACAAAGGGTTTGCAGTGCTAAAATCACCATCTTCCCAGCTTTCAGGAACAGGAAGACTTGAAGCAGAAAACCCAATTTTTCAACACAATTTTGGCATTTTACTGGGACATACCCCATTTTTACTATTTTTTGTGCTTTCAGCCTCCTTCCAGTTAGTTACAGAAATGGGAGTGAAACCAATGCTGGAGCCCTGAAATCTAAACATTTCTGTAAAGTAGACAAAATTCTGAACTCAGCAAGGGGTGATTTGTGTAGATCTTACAAGGGTTTCCTACAGAAAATAACAGCTGAAAAAAAATAATATTGAAATTGAGGTGAAAAAAACAGCCATTTTTCTCCATGTTTTACTCTGTAACTTTTTCCTGCGATGTCAGATTTTTGAAAGCAATATACTGTTACGTCTGCTGGACTGTTCTGGTTGTGGGGATATATAGGGCTTGTAGGTTCATCAAGAACCCTAGGTACTCAGAGCAAATAAATGAGCTGCACCTTGCAATAGGTTTTCATTCTACACCGGGTATACAGCAATTAATTTGCTGAAATATAAAGAATGAAAAATAGGTATTTAGAAAACCTTTGTATTTCAAAAATGGGCACAAGATAAGGTGTTGAGAAGCAGTGGTAATTTGCACATCTCTGAATGCCGGGGTGCCCATACTAGCACATGAAATACAGGGCATTTCTCAAATAGACGTCTTTTTTACACACTGTCTTACATTTGAGAGGAAAAATGTAGAGAAAGAGAAGGGGCAATAACACTTGTTTTACGATTCTGTGTTCCACCAAGTCTCCCGATAAAAATAGTACCTCACTTGTGTGGATAGGCCTAATGCTCGAGACAGGAAACGCAACATAGACACATCACATTTTTACATTGAAATCTGACGTGTTTTTTGCAAAGTGCCTAGCTGTTGATTTTGGCCTCTAGCTCAGCCGGCATCTAGGGAAACCTACCAAACCTGTGCATTTTTTAAAACTAGGCACCTAGGGGAATCCAAGATGGGGTGACTTGTGAAGCTCTCACCAGGTTCTGTTACCCAGAATCCTTTGCAAACCTTAGAATTTGGCCAAAAAAAACACTTTTTCCTCACATTTCGGTGACAAAAAGTTCTGGAATCTGAGAGGAGCCACAAATTTCCTTCCACCCAGCATTCCCCCAAGTCTCCCGATAAAAATGGTAGCTCACTTGTGTGGGTAGGCCTAGCGCCCACAACAGGAAATGCCCCAAAACATTATGTGGACACATCACATTTTCCCAAAGAAAACAGAGCAGTTTTGGGGAAAGTGCCTAGCTGTGGATTTTGGCCTCTAGCTCAGCCGGCACCTAGGGAAGCCTACGAAACCTGTGCATTTTTTTAAACTAGATTCCTAGGGGAATCCAGGATTGGGTGACCTATGGGGCTCTCACCAGGTTCTGTTACCCAGAATCCTTTGCAAACCTCAAAATGTGGCCAAAAAACACTTTTTCCTAACATTTCGGTGACAGAAATTTCTGGAATCTGAGAGGAGCCACAAATGTCCTTCCACCCTGCGCTCCCCCACGTCTCCTGATAAAAATGGTACCTCACTTGTGTGGGTAGGCCTAGTGCCCGCAAAAGGAAATGCCCCAAAACACTATCTGGACACATCAAAATTATCAAATGCAAAACTACCTGTTTTTGTGGGGGGGGGGGCACCTGCGTTTTTGGTCCTGGGATCAGCAGCCATCTATGGAAACCTACCAAACCCAGACATTTCTGAAAATTAGACACCCGAGGAAGTCCAGGGAGGTGTGAGTTGGGTGGATCCCCAGTGATTTCTTACCCAGAATCCTCAGCAAACCTCAAATTTAGTTAAAAAATCGAATTTTTCCCACATTTCTGTGTGGGATCACTGCACCGGGACATATTTCATACCACCCAACATTCCCCTCAGTTTCCCGGTAAAAATGATACCTCACTTGTGTAGGTGGGCCAAGTGCCTGTGACAGGGAAGACCCAAAAACAAGTAGAAATTGAGGGGGAACCAAAGTAGGTCTGAAAGGGCAGTTTGAAAAAAAAAAACATTTTCAGGCTGACAAGTGCAGCAGAATTTTTATTGGTATAGATGAGACAATTCTGGGTGGTAGGAATTTTGTGGATTCCTGCCGATTCCGGAAGGTTCCATGACAAAAATGTAGGGAAAATGTGTCATTTCCAGCAAAGTTGGAGGTTTTGAGGGCATTGTGGGTAAGAAAATGTTGCGGGGTGCATTTGAAGCACACCACCCCGGAATCACCCAGATGTTTAGTTTTCAGATGTGTCTAGGTCTTGTGGATTTTTCTACATGGCAGCGTCCCAAAGTCTAAAAAGTGTAGCCCTCACCATTCCAAGCGGGATGATTTTGAGAGTTAGCCAAGCTCTGATGGCCCAAATGTAAAATCAAAACCCAAAATAATCAAATGTCCTCTTGCTTGCTGTGGGATAAGATATTTTAGTGTGCGGGGGGAGAGCTGAAAGGCTGTTACCCCCTTCAGTTGGGGTGGGGACATAACCAGGCCCATACTCTTTGGTAGCCACCACCCCACAATTTTTTTTCTTTTTTTTCCCTGGCATCTAGTAGACTTTCTGCCCCCGGGTGTCGATCGGGGGTAATTGCGCCATCTGCCCTCTAGTGGGCAGAACAACTTTGGCCCCATTATTTGGGGTGGGAGTAGGGCCATACCCCCACCCTCTTATTATGAAAAAAAAAATCTAACCTGGTCTCTGGTGGGCTTTCTGCTCCCCTTGTGGGGAGACGGGCCTTCCAAAAATAGGCCGATTTGCCCCCAAGGGGGCAGATATGGCTGACAGTAATGTGGCCCCATGGGGAGCCCCCCCAAAAAAACACACAAATACACTCACACCAATTCCTGGTGCCTAAGTTGTTTCTGCCCCCCTACCCCGGGGCAGATCGGCCGAATAGAAATAGGCCAATCTACCCACAAGGGGAGCAGAAATGGCCTAAAATAAATGTGCCCCCCCAGGGGAGCGACCCTTGCCTAAGGGGTCGCTCCCCTTGCGTGAAATTGACGCGACAAAATAAAAATCTCTGGTGTCTAGTGGTTTCTGTCCCTCTTGGGGGCAGATTGGCCTAACAAAAATAGGCCGATCAGACATGGCCTAAAGACAATTTGACCCCCAATGAAGTGACTCTTGCCTAAGGGGTTACTCCCCACATATAAAAAAATAAAATAAACAAAAAAATCCTTGGTATCTAGGGTTTTCTGCAGAGATGGCCTACAACAAATTCCCCCCCCCCCCAGGGGAGGAACCCTTGCCTAAAGGGTCACTCCCCTCATGTGAAACTGACAAAAAAAAAAAATCCTTGGCGTCTAGTGGTTTCTGCCCCCCTTGGGGGCAGATTGGCCTAATAAAAATAGACCGATCTGCCGCCAAGGAGGGCAGAAATGGCCTAAATACAATTTGTCCCCCATGGGAGCAACCCTTGTCTAAGGGGTCGCTCCCCATATACAAAAAACAAAAGTAAACATAAACAAATATATCCCTGGTGTCTAGGGGTTTCTGCCCCCCCGCGGGAGAAGATCGGCCTAATTATAATAGGCTGATCTGCCCCCGGGGGGCAGAAAAGGCCTAAAAATATTCCCCCCCATTGGAACCGCCCTTGCCCAAGGGGCCGCTCCCCTCATTCAATAATATATTTAAAAAAGTTCCCTGGTGTCTAGTGTTTTCTGCCCCCCTTGGGGGCAGTACGGCCGCCCCCGGGGGGCAGAAATGGCCTAAAAGTAATTTTGCCCCCCGGGAGCCACTCTTGCCAAAGGGGTCGCTCCCCACATATGAAAATCAAAAAACAAAAAAAAAGTTATCCCTGGTGTCTAGGGGGTTTCTGCACCCCCGGGGGCAGATCGGTCTAATCATATTAGGCCGATCTGCCTCAGGGGGGGCAGAAATGGCCTAAAAATAATTTGGCCCCCTGGGGAGTGGCCCTTTCCCAAGGGGCTGCTCCCCTCATGCGTAAATTACAAAATAAACTTATTCCCTGGTGTCCAGTAGGCATTTCTGCTGCCTGATCGCATCACGATTGGGCAGCAGAAATGCTGAGAAAGACATCAAATATAACAAAAATAACAGTTGATGGATGGAATGTAGACTGAATCAAACATTCACCCCCAGTCACAGATCTGGGTTTCATCCATCAGTGTTTTTGCTCACCATGACATTCCAGTTTGGACCCAGCCATATGGAAATCAGTCTTGACCCTGTTCCCCATGGGAACAGTCCAGCCCGAACTGCCAGGCCAGGTCCTCCCTGGACCAGAAACAAGCTCCTGGGACCGGTTTCTGGGTATCACCCCTCTTCAGCCAGACTAGCTTGAATCTGGTGGCATAGTGAGCACGGGACCCACGTCTGGGCATACCCTTCCCACTTGGGGCAACAAATGCATAAATAACAGTTGATGGACAGAATGTAGACCAAATCAAACATTCACACCCAGTCACAGATCTGTGTTTAATCCATCAGTTTTTTTGCTCATCATGCCATTCCAGTTTGGACCTAGCCATATGCAAATCAGTCTTGACCCTGTTCCCCATGGGAACAGTCCAGCCCGAACTGCCAGGCCAGGTCCTCCCTGGACCAGAAAAAGGCATCCTGGGACCGGTTTCGGGGTATTACCACTCTTCAGCCAGGCTAGCTTGAATCTGGTGGCATAGTGAGCACGGGACCCACGTCTGGGCATACCCTTCCCACTTAAGGCGACAAATGCAAAAATAACAGTTGATGGACGAAATGTAGAGTGAATCAAACATTCACCCCCAGTCACAGATCTAGGTTTAATCCATCAGTTTTTGTGCTCACCATGCCATTCCAGTTTGGACCCAGCCATATGCAAATCAGTCTTGACCCTGTTCCCCATGGGAAAGGCCTTTCCTTTCCTTTGATGCATTTCTCGGCCCCTCCATGTGATCGGAGTAGAAATGCAAAAGCATTTCTCTTCCAGCGCGGAGGGGAAGGCCTCTGATGAGGTCAGCACGCGACCGCACGCTGACATCATCAGACGCCACAGAGGTGTGGGAAGGCGGGGTTGGAAGGGGAAGCGATTCCCCTTCATCTCTGCAGTGGGGGCGTGAGGCGAGGCTCATGGGAGCGCTTGCGCTGCCCCTGTGAGCCAATCCAAGGACGTAACCGTTACGTCCTTGGCGCCTCAGCGCTGCAGCCAAGGACGTAACCTTTATGTCCTTGGCTGCCAAGGGGTCAAGAACAATCGCTGTAGGCCAGACCACATTATTGAATGCCATCCAGTGTCTGGATGGCCAGAACACTCAGATGTTGGCTTTCCTGGATGGCATTCACTGTGCCCTGTCTGGCCTACAGCAGTCATTCCAGGGTCTGGCCTTCTCATTGGCCGCAGCCTCCTACCTACCCCAACCTCATGCCCTGACTTCCCCCTTCTGCATTCCAAATCCCTCTAACCTGTCCAAAGCACAAGCAAACATATACACACACCCCCACAACAACACCCACAAGCAGCACATCCCAACACAAACACATCAAAAAACATAAGCAAAGATGCACACATGCAGATACTACACACCACCACCATAGTCACACCCCCAGTCAGTACAGTCACCACTACACAAGCACACGCACCCCCACCACCACCCCAGGAGACACAATGCCCACCACTACAGCAACACCAACACACACCACAAGCACACCGTTCAGTTATCACACCAACCACCACAAATGCATGCACCAGCACACCCACAGACGCAACAGCAACAAACACCACAGACACAACAGACACATTTACACACACACACATACTCGACACAAATGCCCACACTCGCCCACCGAACAGACAATCAGTAAAAGACACAAAACTAAATATGCAGAACATACACCAGACTGTCAAGCACCCACACCTTCAACAGACACATGTACAACAGACACAGTCGCTCCCTCTACCTCCCAACCCTAATTCCCTCTCAACCACCTGACCCATTTTCCTAAAGAAGACCTTCTTTTTGCCCTGGCTTTGAACTCTTCCAACTTCCAAATCCACCCCTTCCCAATCCCAAAACACTCCTACCAAACCCACACCTTCCAAACCTTAACCCACCCCTCTCAAACTAAAGGACCCCACCCTCTAGTAACATCATTCAGGTGCCTGCTCTCTGCCCCATAGATGCCCCTTCCAGAGGAGGTTTATTCAGGCAGTGAATTTAGGAGGCATGTGATGGGCCTGAAAGCCGTTGTGGCCCATGTGGGCTGAGGCATTACTGTCCTAATTATGATGAACTAATGATATTTATCATTGAGTGACTAAACGCATTATTATATAAAGTCTTTTATTTTGAGAATACCTTTGTCCCGGCCTTATTATTCAATTATTACCAATTGCTGATGATGTTATTTCTGCGTATGTGTGCGCCATGCACTTACTCTCTTTTGTGACACTGCCAAACACAGGTTGTATGTTTTAACTGTTTTTTTAATGCATACATTAGTGTTGTACACTAGTGATGGACATTTTTTTTGCTGTAAGCATTCATGTTTTTACTGAAGACCTACACCAAAATGATGTGTGTTTCTGTTTTCATGAGTGGAGAATGCATGAGTGTTTATTTTGACATGATGTGTCAATAATATGCACATTTGCATTACACAGATGAACTGGCATTTTACAGTTGAATGTGATCTTATATTTGTGATATATTGCATACACCAAGGAGACATATGCCCTTCAAACATCTCTGACGTACACAGGCCACCATTGAATAGTGTGTTACATTCTGTGTAAACACACCCAGCATGTTGTAGTCTAATAGATACATTATCATGGGATTGTTTGGTTCAGATTGGGGACACTGCTTCAGCTGATACTTAAAGTCTTTTGGGTACATTCTTGTACACATCTTTGCGGACACATTTCTATTTGTGATTTTTGAGACTGTTTCTGTGGTGTCCATTACCATGTAGGCACTGCGTACAAAATTGTTGGGTACTACTTAAGTCTCAAGGTCTGTTATAATACATTTTCAAGCTTTAACATTACACACTTCAGCACTGCGCAACAGTATGGTGGTATTTCCACATATTTTTAGCCATGCACAAGTCCAGTGTTACTATGCAGCTACAACTTCGAGGGTAAGAGGAATTCCCATGACTTAGCTTTTGTTCCGGCAATGACGGGGTTGATTTCTGTCTTGGACCTGTCCCAGGAGCAACAGGAGGACTGATAGAAGCGGATTCATTGTGACAGGATAGGTGGAAAGTGTCCAAAAGATGAGTTTCATGTTTATATAGCTGCCAATCCTTCAACTCAGGTGTGGAGGCTTAGCCGCTTTAGTTTCATTGGCAGTACTGCACATTGTGATTGACTCAGAGGTAAAAGGGGCTGGAATTCCACCGCCAGCCACTTTTGCCTATGGTGCCGTTGACGCGGTAAAGATTCTTGGTAGAGGCGGTGGACCATCGATGGTCTTTTGCCTATGCTCCCACTGTTATCTAAAGGGGGCAGGTAGACTGTCACGGCGGCGGGCAGGTTTCCTGTTGAAAAGTCTACACCGCAACTATTACTGCCAATATCTAAATCAGGCCCTTGGTGACTTGACAACTCTGAGAAAGTTGGCACGTAGAAGGATTACAAACTCATTGGCAAGTAGATTACAAACCTGCAAATGATGTAAATTTTCCAAAAACATGTTGTAAGTGTATTTACAAAGTCATTTAATGGACGGGATCATTAAAAAATTTATGGGGGTAGAACTGCCAGTGCTTAACTAGGGGAAATTTATTTTCACGGTGATTGACAGTGCAGAAAGTCACAAACTGAAAGTAACACTTTTGCACTAACAATGGGCCAGATGTATGAAGGTACAAGTTTGTGATTGCCAATTAGCACATTTTTGTGGCCTGCTATTTGCTATTCACAAACACCAATGCACAAATGTTACACATTTTGCGATTCCCAGTGGGTCGCAATTAGAGCTGCCTTATGAATATTAATGAGGTAGGTCTCAGTTTGCAACCCATTGGAAATCTCTAAAATCACAGGGGTGGTGGCCTGCTCAGATCAGCAGAGCACCATGTCTGTGTTAGCGCGCCTGGTCCTTAGTAAGTAAACTTACAAGGGGACGCAGATAGGTCGATGGACCTTTTGAATCGCTTGGAGTATCCTAGTCATGCAGTGATCACTGAACCAATAACCAACATCCATAGAACAAGATAAACACTTATGGAACCATAATAAAAACCATACTAATCAAAAATAACCAATACTCATGAAAAGGATTAACAAGTTTATTCCCTATTGATTACATTTCTAATCATGTTAATTCAATCTTTATTAATCAACCTTTATTAATCTGTTAATGGAAAACATGTGTGACAATGCAAAACCATAGATTATAATATCAGCATTAATAATGTGATTCAGCAATAAAGTTTGTCAGTCATTTGTCACCGTCAATGTCACCCCTGAGGGCCTACCTAACCAAGATTAGCATCAGCATGTGGGTCTTCATGCGAAAACAATTTAGAGAAAACATTAATTTAGAAAAATTCGACCTAAGAGAGAAATCTCTATAAAACAGCGCAGTTGGTACCTAGAAGAAAAGGCACGAAATAATCAGTCACATTTTCATAGCTACCTATCCAGGATGGATCAGCAACAAGTCAGTCTTCATCCCCAGGTCATCAGATAGTCAGCTATGGATCAGACTTACAGAGTATGAGCCCAATATCAGCACCTCGGACAGCGTCTCCTGACGTCATCAATATCTTCTCAAATAAGCCTAAATTCTCAAGTCGTAGCCCCTTGTCATGACTTTTTATTAGGGTCTCCCAGTCCATCCAACTAATTGCTAATTGGTCAGTCCATCAGAAGTTATGACGCCAACCTATAGTTTTTGTTTACCACATCTCTAAGTTTGCATATGTCTTATGACCCATGAAACTGATTGGTTCTTCTTGCGATGAGAAAATCACCCGTCTCTTCAGGTAACGAAATTGTTGCATCTGTCTGTTCAGTCAGTGCCTCTATTGTTCGAGTCCTGGGAAAGTACATTTAGCCTACACTACACATAATTGTATCAAAATGTCTTCATCATCTCCTGTCCGTTGTTACATTGCAGAATGTTCTAGCTAAGCGACTTGAATTTGAGCGGTTCAAGTTTGCAGTTCCCAGTTACCAGTCCTTTGCAGTGCATTCGAAGTCTTCATGTTCAGAGCGAGCAAGGCCCAGTGAAACCAGGCCCTTAGTCCGGCTAATTTAAGAAAATGAATTAACATAGAACATAAGTTATACACATCATTATGACATATTATAAAATTTTTCTCATATATTTTTTCTTTATTTTGCATCTTTTATGTTACCTTACTACACATGGTGATCATACCCCGTGGGCACATTTCCTAACGCACACATTATTTTCTATCATTAATTTCTCTACGCATTTTTCCTATTAGTATACACTCATATAAATCATTAATACATTTCTTAATTAGCATATCTGCTTCATCATCTGTGATTACTTTTCAATAAAGCAATCTGTTTTTTTAAATGCAGCCGTTTTCCTTAAAAAATAGAATGCGTTTCAAAAAGAAAAATTTTAAGTTATAAAATATTTTTACAACCATTCTCAAAGGAGAAGGGGCCCCTTGCGGACCCATTCCCATTTGGGAAGGGGTTGCCACCAACTTGAATTGCTGGTAAAGTGTGAATGTTGTGGGACTGCATTTCAGTCGCAAAACATTCTGAAATACCACTGCAATTCGGTTTTAGGAAGGGACACAGTAGGATGCCCATTCCTTATACCGGATCGCAAACCCAAATTGCGATTCAGTAACATGTTACCGAATCACAATTTGGGCTTGGTGCATACAAAAATGCCTTCACATTCGCAAACAGATAAAATGCCTTTTTGCATTTTGTGAATTGGGCCATTTGCAAATGTAAAAACACTGTGCAAGGGTTTGTCTGAGTTCCCTATGGGTGGCAAAAGAAATGCTGCAGCCCATATGCATCTCCTGGAACCCCAATGCCCTGGGTAGCTAGGAACCATATTCTAGGGGCTTATAAGGTGGGTCCAGTGTGCCAATTGATATTGGTAAATGAAGTCACTAGCCTACAGTGACAAATTTAAAAGCAAAGAGAGCATAAGCACTGAGGTTCTGGTTAGCAGATCCTCAGTGACACAGTCAAGCACTATACAGACACACACATTAGGCCACAAACTATGAGCACTGGGGTTCTGACCAGCAGTATCCCGATGAGACAAGAAAAAACATACTGACATACAGGTAAAAATGGGGGTAACATGCCAAGGAAGATGGTGCTTTCCTACACCGCCCCTGCATGATGATGTTGATTTCTTGCTTGACTCTTTCCATTCCTTTGGACATGCACCAAAAAACAATTGTTGGAGTGTTTTGCTTGACACAAGGGCCCATATATATACTTTTTCACACAAAACTGCGCTAACTCAGTTTTGCATGAAAAAGTTTACAGCCGTCTATCGCCATTCCAAGATGCCGGCCGGGGGTCTTATTTATGGAATGGCGCAATCCGGCACAAAGGGTGGGCAAATGTCACGGAAAATGACATTAGCCGGGTGGGGATGGCGGTATGGGAGAAGAGGGTTTTGCACCAATAAATGACGATAGGCTGGTTAGAGTAAAAAAAGATGACTCTAACCAGCCTAGCGTCATTTCTTGACATGACTCCTGTCTAATAAAAGACAGGAGTCATGCCCACCACCCCAATGGCCAGCCCAGGGGACAAGGGTCCCCTGGGCCTGGCCATTGTACCCAGTGCCATGTATGGGGGCCCATTTCAGGGCCCCCAGTGGAACTATAAAAAAAAAAAATCAAAAATACTTACCTCTACTTACCTATACTTACCTGGGATGGGGTTCCCCATCCCCTGGTGTCCCTCTGGTGTGGGTGTCACTGGGGCCCGGGGAGGGCACCTGTGGACTTATTCCATGGTGTTGCACCATATAAATAGGCCTGCAGGTCCCCTAACACCTGCCCTGACCCAAGCATTAAATAATGGTGCTAAGCAAGCTTAGCGCCTTTATTTAGGCCCGTCTCCCTCCCGTGCACCATTTCTGCAATGAAGGATAAATAAGGCACCTGGGCCATAAAGTCGTTTTTTTGCCTGGGAACACCTACCATGCATCTCATTGGCGCAAGGTAGGTTCACGCTAGCAAAAAATTACTTTAACTCCAATATTTTGATGCTAGAATAGTCTAGCATCAAAATATAAATATGGAGTTAAGTTTGCGCTGAAATAGCGCAAAAAAACAATGACGCTAATTCAGCGCAAACAGAGTATGAATCTGGGCCTTTCCGTGCCCTTGGACATGGACTATAAAACAATTGTTGGTACTGAGATGCAGAAGTTGGGACCTTTTAAAATGGTAAAAAGAGACCACTGATCAAAACTGGGAGGAGGGAGGGCAGTGAGGATTCTGTTAGTAAATAGAAAAACCACAAGAAAAAGGTAAGTAACTTGTTCTTCTGATGGATAATTCTAATTGCAGATTCATCACCTTTAGAATAGACACCAAAGCAGTACCTCTCAAAGGTGGAAGGTCTGGGGAATGGGTTTAGACCAAAATGTCTTGCAGGACTGAACAGAAGAAATGCCCTTCCTGCTGGACTTGGTTGCCAAGGCAGAAGTGCTTCATAAATGCCTGCACCAAGGCCCACTTCACACCCTGACAGATATGAAGGACAGGTTCCACATTCCAGTGCAGTGGTCATAGTCTTAGCCCTAGTGGAATAAGCTCTCAAGTCTTCCAGAGGCTTCTTTTTGGCCAGTGTGTAGCAGATTTTAATGCAGAAAAGTGTCTGCCTCAACAGAGTGCTCTTCTGCAAAGCCTTACTTTACCTTGCCCTAGAGATCCACACAAAAAGTTGATTGTTCTCCTGATGGTCCTTGGTACAATCAATGTAAAAACTTAAAGCTCTTTTGAGGTCCAACCGATGATGTCTATAATCTTCTTTCACGAGGTACGGTGGAGCAAAAAACGCTGAAAGAGTGACATATTGTCCAACATGGAAAGGTGTCATGGCTTTCAGTAAAAAAGCCACCCGAGAACTCAACACCAGTTTGTCTGGAAAAAAAGTGGTGTAGGGCAATTGTACGAAGAGAGCCTGGAGTTTACTCACACAAGCTGAAGTGATTGAAATGAGGGAGCCAGCCTTTAAACTTCACATGAGAAACATCAAGACCACATCAAGGTCCCACTGTGGCAACACAAACGATTTGGGAGGAAACAAGTGTGTAAAACCTTTCATAAACTGCATCACAACAGGTGATTTAAACAAGGACAATTGGTCCAGTAAACACCAAAAGGGTTGCCAAATAACCTTTCATAGTGACCCCTGCAGGGCCTTATTGGGCCAAAGGAAAAACAAACAATAAAACATTTGATAGTTTGGCTACAAGGGTATGTCTTGCAGGCGCCACACCAGGTCTCAAATTTGTCACAGTGCCTGTTGTAAATGGACTTTGAAAATCAACACATGGAAACAAGGATGACATCCAGAACTTTAAGTGGTAGGTAGAACACAGTTAACTGCTGATGCTTAGTGTCTATGCATGTAGGATTAGATTATTGAGGTTTTGTGCAAAAACCTGCTCTGCTGCTGTGACAGAAGATGCAACCAGAGAGATAGTCTGACTCTGGGACAGACACTTATGACCAGAAGTTCCGAATACCAAATTCTCCTAGTCAAATCCAGAGCCACTAGGATGACTTGGGCCCTATCTTTCCTGATCTTCTTCAGAGAGCAAGGATAGCAAAGGTAGAGGTGAGCAGGTGTTCAGGATTCCATGTTCCACTTCAGCTGGAATGCGTCTCCAAGCAAGAGTTTTCACAAGAACATCAGGTGAATTGCCCACAACTCCAAAAGAATGATGTGGAGTAAAGTTTCTGTTGGAGAACAGATTCCTCTGATTTCCACCTGCTCCAGACAACCCCCCCAACCCAGCAATAATGCATCTGTAATCACTGTCAGTTCTGGGTGGAGAAGTGAGAGGGGTCTGCCATTAGTCCAGTTGCAATCGAGCAGCCACCACTGCAAATTGTGTTCAGTCTCCACTGAAGTCTGGATGGCATTCAACATGTTTCCAAGTTACTGGACCCACTGAGACTGCAGATTCCACTTCAGAGCCTGCATATGTCAGCTGACATTGTTGATGAGCAGGACGCAGAAGGCCTGGATCCAGATCAGACAGACCCTGGCCATGTGTGAGCTTTTTGAATTAGTCTTTACATAAGAAGGCATTTAGAGGGTGAAGATTTAAGATAGGTCGAAGCCGTCTATCCTTCTTTGTCACAATGAAATAGCAAGAGTAATAACTCACCCCTAATTCTGAGCCTGGATTCCACTAAATGGCACCGTTGGAAAGTACAGCTTGCACCTCTTGCATGAGATTTGACAGGTGCTCATCTGAGAGCCCCTTTAAAGGGTAAGAAAAATATGGTGGGGCAGAAGAAACTTTAGGGCATAGCCATGCCAAATGATTTGAAGGACCCATCTAACAGATGTGATGAACTGCCACCCTGGGAAACTACTGGATTCTGGCTCCCACAGAGTGGTTGTGTGCCACTTATGGCAATCTAAAGCAGCTTGGACGCAGTTGCCACAGGATAAGGGGCCAGGAGACCTAGGGGGTGATTCTGCGTTTGGAGGAGTGTTAATCCGTCCCAAAAGTGACGGTAAAGTGACGGATATACCACCAGCCGTATTACGAGTTCCATAGGATATAATGGACTCGTAATACGGCTGGTGGTAAATCCGTCACTTTTCCGTCACTTTTGGGACGGATTAACACCTCCTCCAAAGTCAAAATCACCCCCCTAGTGTCCTTGTTGACCTGTCATTGAACTACCAGTTCCATGTCCCCGGTCTTGAAGGGACTGGGTGACTTCTCTGGGGGCTGCTGAGACTGATGTTGTCTGTACGCCAACCACCTGGAGAAGCCTCCAAGTTTCCTAAACTGGTGAGGAAACTGTTTAGGGGAGGGAAGACTCAGAAAGCATGCATGACTCACCTGTCCTTAAACTTTTCTAAGGCAGAATGAAATTTCTCGCTACATAGGCATGAGCCATCAAAAGGCATATTCATGAAGGAGGCAAGTGTGTCTTCTAGGAAATCAGTGTACCGCATTCAAGCATGGTGACAGAGTACTACAATAGAGCCAGCCACTCTCATCAGACAATCAGCAGCATGTCCAAGCGAATATGTATATATCAGCCCAATGGGCAAATACTATTGACTGATTTCAGTTCTTAGGCTAGCAGAAGAGAACTTTTTTTTCCAAATGCCTCAGTCCTCTTCAGCTGTCTGACTAAGGGGTTGTAGAAAAGTTTTTGGGGTTCACCTTGCTGATGGAAGCCTGGACCCCAGACTTTTAGGAGTAGGATGCTGTAAAAGGATATTGAGGTCACTAGCCAATGGTCTGTGGCTTCTGGCCACCTGTCTATTTACTGGCTGCAAAGAACAGAGATCGGGCCAAGTGCCCATTAATGTGCAACAAAGTGCTACATTGAACAAGGGCTTGGATAAAGCTGGCTGAAGTTGCAATAGTTCTGTAAGGACATTTACCTTGATTTCAACAGAAGACAGTTGTAAATTAAGGACCTCAGCTGCACATCAGCAAATTAAGCACTGTTCCATTGAGGAGTCAAGGGGCAAATGTAACCCCATACAAGTGAAAGTACGAAACCCACTAATCTCCTGTAAGTCCATTTAGACACTGTAATCATCATAATGAGGGGGTAAATCATACCCATTCCTAGCATCATCTTCGCTGGGTGGTGACAAGCTCTGGTCAGAGCCAAAGCCAAAAAGACTGCAGAGCCACTGAGAATGCCTGAGCATTAGTGGGAACATAGAATCAGACAGGTAACATGGTGACTGGGAGTGCTGTAAGACATTCGTAGCACGACCTCTGTCAGGGTCACATCAAAGCAAGCTCAGGGTTGGACATCACATTGACAACGGATTGTCCTCTCGGGTCAGAGGCAGCAACTTTGGCATCAATGAAAGAGGAAGTTTCACAGATCTTGGAGCCAGTGTGGAAATCAGCTTTGGCATCAATGTGGGACCCGAGACAGATTAAAAGGGTTCAGGCACCATGGAGGACAGATTCACTGGTGCTAATCTGACTGAAACCCACTGCAGATCTCTGGGGACTGAAGGCACCCCAGAGGGAGCTGGAAGAGTGGCAAAAAATATGCACCATGGCCTCTTAAAAGGCCTCAATATGTTGCACCACCACTGATGTACAGGGGGAACTATGGGTGCATCAGGGCCAGCGGGAGAATCTGCTCTCAGTCGGAAATTGGGAGGGAGACCAGGTGGCACATTGACACCCTTGCTAGTTCTAATTTGATAGCGAGTGGTGGGATGGGGTTGAATTCTGCTTCGCTTTCTTATATTTCCACTTGGACTTCAAATTAGTTTGACCATGAAGTAGACTTCTCACAGGAGTGGGTCCCTTCGCTTTGTTTTGAGCGAGAGCAGGACTTGGGTTAGATCCATGATTTCTTCCTGTGTATGGTGTTGTACAGCTTTGTTTCACAGTCCAGGAATACCTTTGTGTGGTGAGAGTGCATTCTTTGCAGACTTGGTGTCATGCCCCAAGCCCAATCACCAGAGACACACCTCATGCGGGTCTGAGACCGACATCTGTTTTCTGCAGTCGTAGCATGATTTGAATATTATAGTTTTAGGAGGGGGCTTTATTCCTTTGCACACTGCATGGCGTTTTAGGAGTTATTGAAGACCAACAAAAGTGGGAGCAAAGCTCGAGATCCAACTTCAAAGGCATGGAAAGAAATGAACTGAAGTCGATGCACAGGGTTGGTGTTTATATGCGACTCTGCTCCATCATTTCTGGGTCAGAACAAGGCCAAAGCGGAACTGCAGGAGCACTACTATTAAAACTGGCCAGATTTAGTCTGGTGCCTGTGGAATATTCTAAATGTGAGGAATATGCAAATAGACCTATCTATCAGAATTATTGAACGTTCTCATTTTCTCTTCTATTGTGTACATGTATTCTAAATAGTAAAATACAACTATGTTGTCTTCTAGCCAGCCCTAACTTGAAGGAATCTATGGTCAAGTCCAAACACTCACTAATTTAAAACTGCTAACATCTGGTGGAAGGAAGATGAGATATATTTTCTCTCGTCATAGCCTGTTTGTCTAATGATTAAGGCCTGGTAGTCCTGTAAAGAGGCAAACTAGAAAATAAATACACTAAGTAAGATAGTGGCAACAACAATATGTGTCTTTCCTATATTTGTGTATTTTTTGCGGGATGATATGCGGCCAAAGAAACCAACTTTAAATTTGAATTGAACTTATATTTGTGTCTAATTTGGTCTCGGTGTATCAATGATTTACTTTAGTTTGCTTAGGTTGGTAACCAATGTAACACATTTATTGTCCTCCAGGCTTGTTTAGCAGGTATAGGCACAGTCACATGTTTCTTCTCCTCCCCTCATAAAACAAAAGCATGTTCTTGTAAATACTGTAAATGATGCATAATGAAAAATACTAAAATCCTCCAATATTTGAAATGACATTGGCCCTTATTATGACATTGGCGGTAATGACTGCCTACCCCCGCGGCGACAGCTGCCAAAACACCATCACCGTGGCTACCCACCGTCTGTCATATTATGACCGTAGCCGGAATTCCTGCGGGAATTCTGGCTACGGTCATGATTGCGGACGGCAGTAAGGTGTCGCAGGTGCCAGCAGCAGTGCCACGCCAGTAGACAGCCGCAGGCTATATCATGATCCATGATACGACCTGGCAGTGTTCTGCTGGCGAACACTGCTGCTGGCAGCAGCGCCACATCCTGTCTCCTGCCGTAGGACCCCCTGCAAGCAGGTAAGTCGGGTGCTCCGACAGGGGAGGGGAGTGGGGGGTGTTGTGTGTGTGTGTGTGTGGGGGTGTGGGTGTATGTTTGTGTGTGCGTGCATGTGGGTGTGTAGCATGTGGAATGCGTGTGCATGAATGGGTGTGAGTGTGCATGTATGTTGTGTTGTGTGCATGTGTGTGTTCTTGAATGTATGCCAGTGTGTGTGGATGTGTGTGCGAATGAATGTATGCATGCGTGGGTGAATGTGGGTATGAGTGTGTGACTGCGTGTGTATGTTGGTACGTGAATGTGCGTGTATGTCGTAGAGGGGGTCAGGAGGGGGAGGATGAGGGTGGGGGAAGACTCTGGAGAGAGGGAGGGGGGCGGGGAGACTCCTATCAGTGTCAGTGAAGGAATTCCCTGGCACTGATAGTGCCTACTGCCATAGTTTTCGTGGCAGTAAGATTGCCACGAAAACCATGGTGGTCGGCGGGGTCATAATCCCGCAGGCGGGCTAGTGACGGTCGCCGGGCTGGAGACTTCTGTTACCGCCCTGGCGGACAGAGTGGTACATTGGCGGTTTGGCTTGGGCCAAAAAGCCAATGTCATATTTTGGGGAAAGGTACCGCCAGCCTGTTGGCGATACCTTTCTCCAAAATACCGTCGTCCGCTAGGGTCCTAATGAGGGCCATAATGTCTTCAGGTGAATAAAATGGGACCCGTAGGCGATGGACCTTTTTAGGAGCATACTCCAAGGCACTCACTAAGAAAAACAATGGACGCTAATCACTCTGTAGATTTTCCTGTGCTTTTGTTATACCTGTTGAGATTCTGACAAAGGTGACATGAATGCATCTTTTTTAAATCGCCTCAGCTTCAATGTGTCTACAGGACCCCCATTTCATTTCCCTTAATAATTACACATCATACGCATGGAAAATGGTAACTGTACAGGTAACTGTTTTAATTGTCTGTTCAAGATTGCTGTTTATGGAGTGTCAATGAACACACCATTCTGCATAGTTTAGGACAGTAACAAAGTGACATGTTTCCTACTACCAATGATGTAGGAAGGTTTTATCATCCTATAAGGCCTGCATGTCTTGTGTGGAAGGTGGCTATTGCATGCACAGATGTTAGACCTCTGTTCTCACAAACGTTTTTCTCGTTTGCTCTTGAGGGTTTCATTTTCTAGCACCAATGAATCACTAACAATTAGAGTTGCAGAGACATCACCAGGACTGTAAATGCAGGGTTTAGGATGACTGTGCCCAACAACATTCTCCAAATAGTATTTGCTCATCTGCCCGCTTCCTGCCTGTCTTGCACAACTGATATTTGCCTTTGACTACAATCTACCTTAAATGACAATTTCAATTTAGGGCCTGATTTAGAGTTTGATGGGCAACCCACTGTCCTTCAGGGTGGTAGACTGCTGCCTGCATATTTAGAACTCATTGCCAGCCCAGCAGTGATCTCTGTGTCTTCAGAAGAGTTGCCCCCATGGCAGCACATTTGAAGCCCCCCAACATTTGGTGGGTGGCTGTCATTGGTTTTGATGGCCATCCAAACAACAATTTTTGTATTTGAAAAACAAATTACTGTTGTCTCCCACACCCAGAGAGATAGTTGCTTTGATCTGGAGTCGAGAGGGTGCCCACCAAGATACCAGCTTTCTCTTGCCTTGGCAGGCTCCCCCAAGCCGGTTGCCACCAAGAAAAGAGTCTGACCTCCTGCTGGTTGTGCTAACACTTCCCCCAGGATGGAGACTAAGGACCTGGGCAGGGAGAGGTCACATTGCCACCATCCCAGGATGGCTAGTGTTTATAGTAATAGTGAGGTAGTGAGCCTCAAAAGCTGCCACTGCCCTTGATATGTCATCTCTTGTCCCCTACTCGAGGACAAAACCCTTCCTGTGTCTGTCCATGCTGACAAGCAGAAAACTAATTATGCAGGAGGCATACACCTCGAGAGGGTATCCACACCTTTAGGGTAGGCTAAGAGGTCTGTACAGCCAAAGAAAGGTTCTGCTATCTTGGAAAACCCTAGCAAACTCTGAATTAGTGGGTTCTGGATTGAAAAGTGACATACACCCACAGTCATCATCTCAGGGGTGGACTAGACGCAGAGACAAGTAGCCCATTGGCCACTCTCCCTCAACCCTAAACATCCCCCAAACTAGGATTTAAGGGGCTCCGCTGGCACCAGTTTAGGAGCATACAAATTTATTGAGGACAATGCTGGAGAGAGGTCAGCCAAAAATGGGTCGAATAAAATTGGTTTAAAACATACCTCTGTTTGAGGCTGCTTGTTGTTGGAATGACCCCTTAAAGGTTGGATCCACTCCCTAGTTTAATTCTGATCCAGGTGTTAGAGTACAGATTGTTGATGGCTTTCAGAAGATGCAGAGGGATTTGCCAGTTCTTGATTTTTTTCTAGAGCTTGTTACAATTAACACTATCAAATGAGGCTTTGTAATCTATGAAACAGAGGTAAAGTGGAAGTTTAGAAATTTTGGAGGAGGCAAAAATAAGTGATGAGGGCATCTTGTTTGTTGTGGTACTTGATTTCCTAGTAAAGCCTGTTTGATTGGAAGGAATAATAGAGTTTAACTTGGCCCAGTAACATAGATGTTCGAGTAGTACCACAGCATAGTATTTTGCCTCATTATCAATCAGAGATATCAACCAATAGTTCCCTGGCTCCAGTTTGTCCCCTCCTTTAAGGATGGGAGAAATTATAGATCCTCTCCAGGAGGCTGGAATGGTTTCTCCTGCCAGTGCGTAATTGAAAAGTGTCACCATTGCTTGGGCCCATTTTGACCTGAGGAACACCGTTGGAGTCTGGTGCCCCTGTTTTTCTCCTCTTTACTCTCTGCCAAAGTAGATCATTGGTCGTGTTGTTGGGGTTGGTGGACAGAACCGGCTTCAGCTGTTGACCCGCAACTAGGTCTTGTCCCTGCCGATCAGCTCCTTGGTTTAGCATGATTGTACATGAGCTAGTTTGTAAGTTAAAGTGAGTGTATAGAAAAATGGCCCAGGCTTCCTCTAGAATGCCTGAATCAGGCTTACTATAAGAGGAGTCTTTCAAGGAGTTTCCATTTTCCAAAAGAAGCTCAAGTTGTTATGCTTAATGTTCCAGATGAGCTTCGCCCAGAAGGTTTCTAGGTTTTGCCTCCTAATAGCCCATATTGCTTGCTTAAGGTCCCCATTTGGCAGCCCTCAGATTGACAGTATGAATTTCATTAGTTGGGGAGCAGCAGACCATTCGGAGGGCTTTATTGACCTTCCGCTTTAATTGTTTCAATGCGCCTGTTTTGGGCAACTTTTGGCTTTGTAGAGGAATGGGTTTAAAGCACTCCCAGGCTGGGATAACATTATTAGCGATCTGTTTCGTGTAAGTTTCAGTGAATACTTCCCATTGATCTTAAGCTTTACCTTGGAGTTGTTGAGAATTTTGCAAGTGATATTTGGCCTCCTGAGCCATGGTACCTATTTTGTCGGAGGGCAATTTAATTCTTATTAGATTGCTTGAGTAAATGAACCCAGCAGGTTCTGCTGCACACTTGTTTTCTGTAGGTCTGACTGTGAGATCCAACTCCTGGGGAAGGTGGTCGCTTTCAGATCTTGAACCCATTTTAAAGGAGAGGACTGTCAGTAATAGGGGTAGACATACCAGTGTCTAATAAATTAATGAGTCTCAAATTGATGAATGAAATGAAAGGGATTGGGGGATGTCCCCGTTGATGCAGCTATTCAGAACCCTAAGCCCCAAATGCTCTAACTTTCCAAGCAAAGTTTGGTCCATTAGGTCCCTTCTCCCTGTGTTAGTTTGAGTTTGTTTGGGGATTCGCCATTATTGCTCCTGGCCCTTAATATTTTCGCTGCTTTTAGCTTGACAGAGCAATTTCTTATTAAAATCCCCTGTTCCTATTAGTGGCAGACTTGGATACAATCCACACAGTTTGAGGATATGTTCAATTAGTTTTTTCGATAACTTCCCCCACAATCCTTCCGCACTGGTGGCATGTAAACATTAATTAATATGAGTCCCTGTTCTTCATCGCTGATTTCAAGAATAATGAGCAGTGTTAGAAATTTTTCATGTTCTGTTCTTAACGCCTTGCTTCTAACGTTAAGTGCAGTTGACAGATATATTCCCAAGCCACCTTCGCTTCAGCCAAATTTTGATTCCTTGACTGCAGGGATCAGGGTGTGAGAGAAGCCCAGGATTGAAATAGGCTCAGGTGCCTGGGCTATGACTGCAAAACTTTGAAGGTATCTTATTGTATCTAGGTTTTCGAGTTTGTCCATCAGTCGATGAATAATCCATGAGCAACCTTTTCATTGGGATATCCTCTGATCCGATTCTCTTTCTGAAACATGAATTCACTTCTAGTATGGCTTCTGGTTAATTATTTTGGTAATCTACCCCATTTGTCCCTTGGGGACTCTCCTCACTGTTAGGTTATTTGAGAGATGTGCAGGTCTGGACCTTTGCCCTTGTTTGACTTCATTGGAGATGGCCCTTTTGGGCTCCTAAGTACCGAGTTGGGATCGGGTGAGAGCGATAGTTTCTCTGCTTGGGTGCCCTTATGCATTCTCAGAGGCTACAGGTAACCTGACTCAGTAAAGGCTTTCACAATGATCCCCCAGTCCTTAAATTGCTTACTTCCATCAAGAACCTTCTGTGCCATTTTAAAAGATCTCCAGATGACCTTGGTTGATTCACTGTGTTACCCTGATGCTGGTTTGAGAAACTGGAGTGACCTGATTTCAACTGAGGGAACCTCAGCAAGAGTGGGAATCTGCCTTTAGCAATCTGAGTATCTTCCCACAGTTTAAGATGTATTTGTTTCCTAGACAACAATATTTTGGATAGAACAGGTTTGTGCTTGACAGCCTTTTAGGTAGTATAATAAGCAGGGAAGCATTATCATTTTTGTGAGAGCTATGTGACCCAACACTGAGAGTGGTAGGGACCTCCAGAATGTCATCTGTGTCCGCAGTAAGGTCACTGCCTGGGTAAAGTTACCATCTAGGAGGTTGGTAGGACCATGGAATATGCAGATGCTAAGGTAATAAAACATGACAGATTGCCACATGAGCAGGTCACCATTGATTCACAGTCAGGGTTCATTGTTGTGGCGGCAAGTGGTAAGAGACAGGATTTAGCGCAGTTGACCCTCAGACCTGAGAGCTCAGCGAACCAATTGAGTTGTGGATATCCCTGAGGTAAAGGAGCATGTCAGCTGTGCAAAAGGAAACTGAGTGCAGCCCCGTGCCTAGTGGTATTACTCAGAAGTGTCCCTGCACACGAAAGACATGTGCCAGTGGCTCCATGGCTAAAAAAAAAGGGAGTGGTGATAGCGGGTATCCTCGGCGGCTGCCTCTATGAATCGGTATTGTGTCACATATAAGAAAGCCTGTTTTAATCTGTCAAGCGAGTGAGTTTAAAGCCGAATAAAATGAGCTCTCTCAAGCCATACTGCGGGAAGACTCCAAATAGTAGGCTCATTCCAATGAATCAAAGGTTTTTCCAGGCCCAACACCAAACAGTCTGCTCGGATCCAAACAGGCAGGGCATACTTCAACACACAAACATTCTGTGCAGGTTTATAGAGATGTTTCTGGCTGGAACAGACCCATCTTCATCCAATGCACCAGGTTTAGAACCAGGGAAGCTATACAATCTGCTAGGGTCTTGGCAAGTATTTTATAGTCCGTGTTAAGGAGTGCCAATGGTTGGTAAGACCCTAGTGCCATGAGGTCCCTGTCAGGCTTCTGCAGTGATACAAGTAGTTCTTCACAAAGTGTAACTGGTAGACAAGCAGTCTACAGGGCCTCATCATACTGTGACTTTAGGTTAGGAGCTAGAAGAAGAACACATGCCTTATAAAATTCAGTTGGAATCCCGTTCAGTCCTGGGGTCCTCCCAGTGGCAAGTGCATGGATATCTTCTTTAATTTCAAAGAGTGTGATGTCACTATTAAGATCGATTCTTTGCTCCTGTGACACAAAGGCGAGGGTACGCCAGTCAGTAAGGAGTCAAAGTTGCCAATATAGGATTTTGCAGCTTTTATTAGTCTGTGTGCCTCAGTTTGTGTCTTAGCAGAGTGAGCTGCATACTTTAAGCAGCACAGCCTTTCCAGGAGCGCAATGTGTTCCAAAGGCACCTGTGTGAGGTGTTTTTGCCCTCTGAGGTAAATGCCCCTGGGACTCATACCTGGTAGTTCCTGCTCAACCTGGGAGATATCATAATTGAGCTCACAGTGTATGTTCCAGGTGCTGCCCAGGCAGTGACCCATGCCCACTACTTTGAATGTGCCCCATTCAATCAAATGGGAAGTAGCTGTGTTGCATTTATATCAAAGTATTCTGTCATGTTATTGCTGAGGGAAGCACGAATGGGAGGGTCATCTAGTGCAGGCGGTTGTAACCACCACGTGAGGATGAGAGGAGATCCTATGTCCCAGCTTAGGCGTGGGTACTGGGGATTATGATCTGAGTGGATTCTGCTGAGGTAATCAATGCGGATGACATGAGGGAATAGGTCGGAAGTGCCAACCAAGCAATCTGTGTGAATGTGCAGGTCATGTGCATGTGAATAGAATGAATAAACTCTCAAAAGGGTGTTGCTCACATGCTTTATGTCAGATAAATGGCAATGACTTAACCAGCTAGGCTGTGCCCGTATATTTGAAGTGCAAGAGGGGGAAGGGGTAAGGAGTGGTCCAGATCAATCCTCAGGATACTGTTGAAATCCCCTCCCCGGAATCAGGGAATCCCATTCCCTTGCCACAAAAACCTGGATAGGATGTCCAGAAATCCCACCTCTTCAGAGTTGGGAGTGGGTATAGCTTCCAGTAGTATACAGAGGCTCTCTAGGTGTCCCTCCACAAACTCATATCAACCTTCCTAGTCTGTTACTGTGGTGCCTCCTACAAAGGGAACCCCAGCTCTGATCCACACAAAGATCCTGCAAGCATATATGGAGTAGTTGGTGGAGTATACCTGCCCTCGCCAGTGCCTTTGCAACCACAAAACTGCCTCTTGGGTGAGGTCAGACTCCTGCATGAACACTATGGCCCTCATAACAACCCTGGCGGTAAATCCCGTTTACCGCCGTGCAGAAGACAGCTGCAGCCACGGAATTCCGCTACAGGTATTACGACCCACAGCTTGGAATCTGCCACAATACAGACACCCACACAAGACCGCCACACCAAAGGTCAGTGATAAACTGGCGATAATAAAAAGCGACACCATCACGCCAACAAGAATACGCCCACACTATCACGACCCATGAATCAACGCAGCGGTCTTTCAACCGCGGTAAACCATTGGCGGTACACACCGCTGCGCCCAAAATACACACACATTTACAAAACACAACCACATTGGACAATTCAAAATACACACACCTGATACACATACACACACCACACACTCACACCACTATAAAACACACACCCACATTACCCACAAACCCTTACTACCAGAAATGTGAAAGCAGGCCAGAGAGAGACACTACCAAAAACAACACCAGCATCCACAGACACACAACACCATCACTTACACAACATCCAGCCACCTCAAACAACACACACCAACACATTCCCTCACACATCACAACAGACACCACCTCACACATCGCCCACACCACATCATGGCACCTCAAAGACAACCCAGTTTCTCTGAGGAGGAGCTCAGGGTCATGGTGGAGGAAATCATCCGGGTAGAGCCACAGCTATTCGCATCACAGGTGCAGCAGACATCCATTGCAAGGAAGATGGAGCTATGGCGAAGAATTGTCGACAGGGTAAACGCAGTGGGACAGCATCCAAGAACACTGGATGACATCAGGAAGAGGTGGAACGACCTACGGGGGAAGGTGCATTCCATGGTATCCAGACACCAGATTGCTGTACAGAGGACTGGCGGTGGACCCCCACCTCCTCCCCCACAACTAACAACATGGGAGGAGCAGGTCTTGGCAATACTACATCATGAGGGCCTTGCAGGAGTAGCAGGAGGAAAGGACTCTGGTAAGGCAAATCTTTACTACCTTATCCCCCCACCCCACCTGCATGCCAACACTTACTCCCACCCATCACCCCAACAACCCACAGGTACCCCACCAACACAACCCACACATCCCAAAACCAAGCCCTGCGTGTAACACCGATGCATGGACACCCATCACCCAAGCATGTCCAGTACAGAGACGCACTCATGCCCCAAAATCACCAATCACACAAGTACCAAGCCAGTAATGCAAGCACTGGAGTAGAGGGTCACTCACCCATTGCACACGATGGCACACACAGATACAATAACTATGCATTTACACCACAACAGGACCCCTACCCAACGTCACCGGACAGGAGGTGCCAGACAAATCCAGTCCCCCTACAGAAGAGGCCCACAGTGATGACAGCATCTCTGCACGCCTGGATCAAGATGACCAGCCCGTCCCATCTGGGACCTCGGGACAGTCGGTTCCCCTGCCACTGTCACAAGCCACCACAGAGCCTCCCCCCTAAGGAAACACCAGCACAGCACCCACCCAGTGGGCCCATCCCTCTGTCCCCAGGACACGTCAATCAGCAGTGTGTCCACCACTACTGGGAACCCAGGCAAACCCACTAACACAGGACAATCAGGGACCTGGGGGCAGTGGCCACACGGTTCAGGGGACAGAGGCATAGGATAACAGGGAAACTGGGAGGACTGCTTTGCGATGGGGGGAGGGACAGGCCCAGGGAACCGACACTCCACAAGGCACTCTCCAACATCATGGGAGGTTACCATCATTCCCAGGAGACCATGGCAACGATACTGGCCAAGTTTCAGGAGACCCAGCGGCTGCAGGAGGAACACTACCTTGTGATCAGGGAGGTCTTGAAGTCCATTAACACCACCCTGGTCACCATTGCAGGGGTGCTGGCAGACCTTCTCAACACCAGGAGGGACACAGTGGCACAACAAGGGGCCCCTGACACTAGCCTGGACGATGAACAGCCCTCCACCGGCGCTAGTGGACAGGAGGCACCACCACATGAACAACAGGACAACAGCACCCCACGCCCTGCAGATGGAGAACCACCCCAAAAACGGTCCCTGAGGTCCAGGAATAAGACAGAGAACATTGCCAAGACCCTTCTGTCCCACTATGTCACCATGTCCATCCTTAAACTGCCATTGCTCCACTTCCTATGCCCCTTTGGACAATGCACCTGTGAAACAAATAGACTGGACTCTGCCATGGACATTCTTCCACCATCACCCGAGCCCATTTTACAACCCTCTCCACTTATTTGCACAGGAATAAACACACTTCAATCACAAAAAACTCTAGAGTCAGTCTGTGCTTTCACAAATGTGTAATTGCAATAACTATGGAATATAGCAATGTCAATTTACTTGTTCACATACCAATGTAACACAGCTGTAGGCCAGGAGTAAACAGAGCAGAGGGCACAAAGTGGAACTCAGATCTGTGAAATGGAAAGTCAAAGTGACAAGTCAGGGTCCATACACTGAGTGAAAATGACAGACTTATGCTAGCTCAAACAACAGTATGAGATGTGGGCAGCAGTTATATCTTCTTACCTGTGTCTCACTGGACGTATTGCATGATGATGTTGTTTCGGTTGTCGATATCCTCTTCTTCTGCCTCCTCTTCTTCACTGTCCACAGGCTCCACAGCTGCCACAAGACCACCATCTGGCCCATTCTCCTGCAGAAAAGGCACCTGCCGTCGCAAAGCCAGGTTGTGCAGCATACAGCAGGCCACGATCATCTGGCACACCTTCTTCGGTGAGTAGTATAGGGAGCCACCTGTCAGATGGAGGCACCGGAATCTGGCCTTCAGGAGGCTGAAGTTGCGTTTGATCACCCTCCTAGTTCGCCCATGTGCCTCATTGTAGCGTTCCTCTGCCCTTGTCCTGGGATTCCTCACTGGGGTCAGTAGCCATGACAGGTTGGGGGTAACCAGAGTCACTGTCAACATCAGGGCAGGGCGCGCTCTACGGGCGACTGGAATGCAAAAATCCAGCACTTCCAAGATAACGTAATTCATGCATTATGCTGATGTGCTGTTGTTTAACCTTTTGCATTGCAGAGTTTAATCCTGAAGACTTATATTCAAGGTGTTTATAAATACTCTTCATTTGCAATGTATTGCTGCAGGCTTTCAGAGTGTGTCAGGGTGTGGTCCCTTTCCAGGGCCTTCTAGAAGCTTCCTCTGCAGCATGACTGGGTGTGGTTTTGGGCTGGGTCAAGACTCTATATAAGGGAGCCAGCCCAGCTCCACGTGCTCACTATTCAGAGTTCCTGGTGCAGAGCAGCAGCAATTTCCTGAGCTCTTGTTCCAGAGGCCTACTTTGATCTTCCAGGCCTTGCCCTTCACTTTGTTGGTGATTCTTGATCAGGGCGGTAAGACGGAGGTTGGGCTTGGCCCCAGATCCCTTTCTCGAAGGCTTTCGAGTTATTGGGCCTAATTTTCATGATAAATGATTTTACCTTGTGTGTGTGAATGTGCGCTTGGCTTTTTCTGGCATTTGCATGCTAGCATTCGAATCGGCAAGACGCGCAATTAATTTCTTGTGCTAAATCCATGTTATTCATTGTGCGCTACCATTTCATGGCATTTACAAGGTAGCATTCGAATCGGCAAGACGCGCGATTCATTTCTTGTGTTTAACTCATGATATTCATTGTGTGCAACCCTTTCATGGCGTTTACATATTCTTGTGGAAATCGGCAATGTGCGCAATTCATGTTTCTGCATTGAAAAAAAACAAAGTGTTAGAATTCTAGATGTTACATTATATGTGCATAATAAGCCCCTTAATACAACTTCTATGGTGTTCCCGAAAACGTTGAGATTATTTCCTTGTCTTCATGCAAAAAGACTGTTTGATTCTAAAGACATAATTCTAGAGGGTGCTTATGTTTCTAGTCAATGTGTAACAATTCATTAAGAGGTTTTATTGAGAAGTTGTATTAATCATTCTTAATTTCTTCCCAGGTAACCAGACGTCTCGAGGCCTAGTTAATTAGTCCATGCTTATGTTATCAATTCCATGGTTACAATATGACAATGCTTAGAATCATAGTGTAGTAAAGATTAATCGGATGTAATTTTGATATTGTGTGTTTTAACCTTTTGCTTCCTACAGGTCTCCTTCCCAGCTGTTCCCTACCTAATCCCCTTTTCCCACTTGGATTGTCTTAGACTCTGTTAGACTCTATTCAGAGTATTGGAGCTGTCTTGTGGTGGACATGTTGGGAATGTGCGCAGACCCAGGGGATCTGGTGACTCTGACAGTCACCTGCAAATGTCGATTGATATCTGTTAGACACACACTAACCCTTAGGGACAGCCCCATACCCAGACACCTATGTCAACTGTATTGGGACCTTGCCCTCACCTATTAGCTACACACTGTGCCTCAGGAGTTGGCCCATCACATAAAGGATGCTGTTATTTCTCAAAATGTAAGTGTTATGCACAGAGCCAGGATACTTGGCATTGACATGGGAGATGTACTGGTCTGCCAAACACACCATCTGCACATGCATCGAATGGTAGCTCTTCCGGTTTCTATACACCTGTTTATTCCTGTGGGGGGGGTACAAATGCCACATGTGTCCCATCAATGGCACCAATGATGTTGGGGATATGTCCTAGGGCATAGAAGTCACCTATCACTGTGGGCAAATCCTCCACCTGAGGGAAAATGATGTAGCTGTGCATGTGTTTCAGCAGGGCAGACAACACTCTGGACAACACGTTAGAGAACATTGGCTGGGACAACCCTGATGCCATGGCCACTGTTGTTTGAAAAGACCCACTGGCCAGGAAATGGAGTACAGACAGGACCTGCACTAGCGGGGGGATTCCTGTGGGATGGCGGATAGATGAAATCAGGTCTGGCTCCAACTAGGAATCACAGTTCCTGGATTGTTGCATGATCAAGTTTGTATGTGACTAGGATGTGTCTCTCACCGGAGGATACCGCCATCTCATCACCTGCCCCAGCAGACGTGCCCTATGGAGGAGAACAGTGGGCAGAGAGTCATCCAACACTGAGGTATCACAATTTGTTATTTGCAGAAACGTTATTAATGTACCGGTATCTGTCTATATTCCCAGCCCAGATAGGTGTAACGCAGTTAACATTCATCCCATATGGCCTCCTGAAATGGCACCTGTAAGGTGGGACAAGGGGATATGAGGTACCTGCGCTGGCGTTGTACACTGTTGCGGTGGGCGGTCGAAGACCGCAGCGCAATTCTCCATTGGTTAACATTGGGCCCTATGGGTCCAAGGAGCTGATGACGATGTACGCCGGCGGTGACGGTGCGCACTGCCGCAGACGTGACTGCCATTTTCTGTCTGTTCCATCACTTGATCCCTGACCTTCAACAGGAGAGGACCTACACTGCAAGTGCTGCTGTGACCTTTGTCTGGAAGCGACGATGGCTACAGTGTTTGGGGTAAAGGCCCCTGCCTTCACTTCGGAGGAGTTGGAGCAACTAGTGGATGGGGTCCTCCCCCAGTACACACAACTGTACGGTCCTCCAGACAAACAGGTGAGTACACTGTGAGCATGCTGCATGGGCAATGCCTGTTTTGAGTGGTGGAGATGGAAGATACATGGGGGGGGCTGAGGCCTGCATGTGCGGATGGTGAGTGTATGTGCGTCAGGGCATGGGTGGGAACTGGTGGGCAATGAGTATGACGGTCCGGACGGGTACGTAATTTCCTTTCCCCCTGTACCATTCCTCTAGGTCAGCGTCCACCAGAAGAAGGGTATTTGGCATGCCATCGCCAAGGACGTCCGGACCCTGGGGGTCTACCACAGACGGAGCACCCACTGCCGTAAGAGATGGGAGGACCTGCGCCGCTGGAGCAAAAAGATGATGGAGGCCCAGCTGTGGATGGCTTCCCAACGTGGGAGGGATGCCCATCGCACCATGACACCCTGATGTTCCGGATCCTGGCAGTGGCCTATCCGGAGTTGGATGGGCGCTTGAGGGCATCAGAGCAGCCACAAGGAGGTGAGTACACTCTCATTCAGCTGACTCTGCACGCATTACGAGGTGTCTGGGTGGGGGAGGTGGAAGTGGGTTCCCCTAGGCCAGGGCGAACTTGGTAGGCAAGGTCCCTTGTGAGGCAGGCTATGTGGCACCCCAACCCCACCAGTGGCAAGAGCCATCTACACCTAGTCAGGCTCCTGTGGCTTCCAGGTGTGCAGTAATTGGTCTTAGGCCTCGTACCCCATGGTCAGCTGAAATTTCTAGGAACTGTCAGTGCATGGCATAGTGCAGAGGGCTGCTCCATGTGTGTTGTGTCCGCCAACAGTAGTGGTGTTGCATGCACTGAACATGTCTTTCTTCTGTCTTTCCTCCCCCTTTTGTGGTCTCCCTGTTCTTGTGTGCAATAGCATCATCAGGCGGAGGAGCATTGGCACTGGAGCAGGAGGGAGCTGCAACCCACTTGGACCTGGAGGGTGAAGCAACGGAGCCTGAAGCCAACAGTGGGACGGAGGACGAGGGGAGCTCCACGGCGGAGACAGGAGCAGACAGCAGTTACAGCGACTCCTCCTCTGATGGGAGCTCCCTTGCGGTGGCGGGCACCTCTGTGCCCACCGCATCAACAGGTACAGCCGCCACCCCCCCTACCAGCACCGCCCTCCTAGTAGCCCCTCAGCATGTGTCCCGTGCCCGCTCACCCAGGAAGGTGGGCATCTCCTTCGCCCCAGGCACCTCAGGCCCTGCCCCAGTCAGCCCTGCTGCCCTCAGTGAGGAGGCTATTGACCTCCTGAGATCCTTCACTGTTGGGCAATCTACCATTGTGAATGCCATCCAGGGTGTAGAGAGGCATTTGCAACAAACAAATGCATACCTGGAGGGCATTCATTCTGGGCAGGCAACCCAACAGAGAGCATTTCAGGCTCTGGCCTCAGCACTGATCGCAGCGATTGTCCCTGTTTCCAGCCTCCCCCTCCAACTTCCTCCACCCAGACTGAAACCCCTGTACCTCAGCCTATCCCAAGCACACCATCAGACCAGCATGCACACACATCATCACACAAGAGTGGACATGGCAAACATAAGCGCCACACATCCCACAGGCACTCACACAAGCACCATCCCCATGCAGACACAGCAACATCCACTGCCTCCACTGTGTCCCCCTTCTCCACGTCCTCCTCCTCCCTCCCTGTCTCATCTCCACTCACACCTGCATGCACTACATCCTCAGCCACTACCTCCATCACCAGCACGCCCATCTCCACACTCCGCTCACGTGCACTCACCACCCTCACTACCATTCACACATCCCCAGTGTCCTCTCCCAGTGTGTCAGTGAGCCCTTCTCCCAAAGTATACAAACGCAGGCACACACCCACCCAACAGCCATCCACCTCACAACATCCTCCGGCCCATGCACCTTCACCCAAATTCAGCAGACGTACACCTCCTACAACCACTACCTCTACCTCCACTCCCAAACCCCCTCCATCTTCCCGTCCCAGTGTGTCTAAAAAACTCTTCCTGGCTAACATTTACCTCTTCCCTACACCTCCCCCCGTCCTTCACCTAGAGCCAGGCTTTCCAGGTTCCAGCCCAGCACCTCAGCCACCACATCCCCAGGCACAGTGGTGCCAGCAACTGCAGGGTCATCGAGTGCGCCACATATCAGGGCTGCCAGTATGCCACTTAGTGGATAAGTGTGGCACAATGGTTAGAGCGGCAGACCCTGATGCAGACATCTGTCCCGGGACCAGGTTTCAATTCCCACTTCGGCGGGTCTTGGGCTCAATTCCCTTGGACCAGACAAGTCTCGCCTCGGTGCCTAATCTAATTAATGAGTCCCACTCTGTAACTCTGGGCAATAGCTGCTTAATCTCCTTAATGGCCCTGAAAGCGTTTGGATGCCTGGCTTCACTCTGGGGGTTGCCCAGGAGTGGGCACCTCACAGGGAAAAGCCAGGAGGGGTTACACAGCGGTATGCGTACAGTGCCTTGAGACCCTAATGGGTGTGTAGTGTGCTATACAAGTGCAAAGTTTTACGTAGCGAGGGCAAGGACATTCTGCCATATGCCAAGGTGAAAAAGGTGCCCACATCCCGGAGGGAGAAGCCGAAACTACCAGCCACCAAGGGCTCAGCAAAAACAAAAGGGGATAGAGGCAAGACAACTGCGGCACCATCAAAGGTGGGGAAGGGCCAAAAGCAGAAGAGCAGCTCAGGAGAGGGCATGGTGGCACCAACTGAGGGACCAGTCTCACACCTTTTGTCCACGACGACGCCAACCTATACGGTGGCGAACACCTCTAGCTGCACCGCCACCTGCACCGCCACCTGCACCGCCCCCGGCACGTCTACAACCTCAGCAACAGTCCCCAGCCTCTTCCTCAGTGGGCAGCCATCTGAGGCTGCAGGAGACGTCCTGCTTTGTTCCTCAGCAGGTGCTGACCCATGCACTGCTGCCAGCACCGCCACCATAGACACCGCCGCCACAGACACCGCTGCAAACACCGCCACCGGCCCGTGGTGTCCTTGGACACTGGCACCACCGCTGACATGGCTACCATCCCCAGTGGTCAGTCGTCTGAGGCTGGAGGAGAGTTCCTGGACCCTGGGCAGTTTCCATGAGGTATGACTTCCATCACTGTTTGCACCTGCTGGTGGAATGCGAAGCCGCAGCAGTGTGGGGTATGTCGCTGCCTCCATTGTGTATCATGCTACCTGAACCTTGCCAATCTCGTGGCACGCACACCCAGGTGAGGGAATTGTACCGACCACACTGCACGTGGAGCACTCTGGGCACCATGCCCCCTCCAGAACCAGTGGAGTATCACATCCACTTACCCAGTCCTTAGCAGGATGAAGCACTCTGGGCACAAAGCCCCCTCCAGAACCGGTGGAGTATCACATCCACTACCTCAGTCCTTGGCAGGATGAAGCACTCTGGGCAAAAAGCCCCCTCCAGAACCAGTGGAGTATCACATCCACTACCTCAGTCCTTGGCAAGATGAAGCACTCTGGGCACAAAGCCCCCTCCAGAACCAGTGGAGTATCACATCCACTACCTCAGTCCTTGGCAGGATGAAGCACTCTGGGCACCAGGTCCTCTCCAGAACCAGTGGAGACTGTTATCCACTTGAGAGACTGTGGCTTTGCACTCCCCAGGATAGAGCAGTGGGCAAACCACCCACTGGAGAGACCTGAGAGACTGTGGCTTTGCACTCCCCAGGATAGAGCAGTGGGCAAACCACCCACTGGAGAGACTTGAGAGACTGTGGCTTTGCACTCCCCAGGATACAGCAATGGGCATGGAGCCCCCTCGTAGCGTTGTGCGTTGTGCGTTCATCAGGATGAGGTGCCCCCTCCTCACCCTCCCCCTGAGGTACCTGTGTATTTTCGATCTGATGCCCCAGCAGTGTTCTCTCCATTTCCAGTCAGGTATCATGTGTGGGCTTCGCCCATGCATTTTGGGCCCAGTGGTCCACGGACAATGATTGGTACACTATCCGGACTTTTGTAGTTGGTGTACATATTTGTATATACTGAATTTTGACTTTTGACTAATGGATTTTTAATGATTATAATCGTTACAATCATTTCCTTGTGTCCTTGCGTTCTTCCAGGTGGTCGGGGGTGTATATGTAATATTGCTGTATGTATTTGTGTGTATGTTGTTGGGTGTAAGGGTGGGGGTGTTGCATGTTGAGTGTGTGTGTCACTCTCTTTCCTCCCACTCTCCCCTGTGTTGTAGGTGCAGTACTCACCGTAGTCACCGCCGCCGCCGTTTGTACTCCTGGTAGATGAGGAGGTAAACAAACATAGGTAACACCTGAAGTTCGGGCTCCATTGCGTTCTGGTTCCTCATTGGGTGTTGAGAGGTGAGTGGTTTCCCTTCAGTGTACTGTTTCTGGCGCGCTTTTGATAGCGTTGGTTGCGCCCCGGAAAAGGTGGCGGATAGGCGTCTTGAAATACGGTGGGTGGTACTTTGTCTTCTACCTATCTGTTGGCAGTTACCGCCGCAGTGTTTGTTTCTACCGCCGTGTCAGTCGGAGAGTTGAAGTGGCTGTCTATGTTGGCGGTTTCCGCCACAGTCATAATCCCTTTTGTTTTTTCTTCCAGCCTGTTTGCGGTATTACCGCCGCTTTAACACCAACCGCCAGGGTTGTAATGAGGGCCTATATGTGTTGAACAACGGCATAAGTTAGAGTACACTGCATACCTACAGGAAGGAGTATGCATGCCCCGAACGTTCCAGGTGAGTATGAATGTGTTAGCCATTGTGGTAGCTCTCTAAAGAGAGGTGTCCAGCTTTGGTACTAAGCTGACATGTGATCCTTCCAGCACTACGTATGTAGGACGAATGTGGGCAGTAACTGAGAACAACTGTAAATCAATATAACCAATATAAGCAAACTTTAAATACCATAGGAGGTGCAACGTGTGTCCTCCCAAATGTTATAACATTGTGCACAAAATGAGGCAATCTAAAAAAGGGGTGTGTGACCGAATGTGAGGTGAACATCTGCAGTGAACCGCTGGTGTTAGGCAATTGACTGGCAACTAGTGCTCATTGTGAAACCTGCTTCCAGTCTTGGACCCAGCATCTCCATGCAGGACTCCAAGCAGTGGTTGCCACACCCGCAGCCAACACTGGGCCCAGCAGATTAATTCAGGAGACGACCGCCAACCAGTGGGATCGGGGCCCCCATACTAGGAGTTCCTCCCACATCCACCGGAGAGAGGAGCCATTCAGGATGGGCGCATCCTGTGATCGGAAGGGCCCAGCTGGAGGGGGCAACCATCGACGAGAAGGGGAATTGAGTCAATATGAGCCCCACTAACATTTGAGCAGAGGTGGGGGGGCACAGGGATGAGCCCCTCAGCCTGCCAGCTCTGCAAAAGTCAAATTGTAATAGACTAGCCATTTTCAGGTATAAAAGAACATTCTGCATCATGGGATCCAGATGGTAGAAAGAAAACTCTGCCGACAGGCACCTGTGTTAGTGAGTGTCTATGGATACAGCATGTAAATAGGTGGCTGCTGCTGGGGCGAGGGCGCCATCTCAAATCATGTACATAGCAGGTGTACAGGTCACATATAGTGTAAGGAACATAAACTGCTGCGTGAATCCCATTGGAGGCAAGGATATTGAGTCTGCTGCAAATGAACCAAGGACCTATAGTTTGTGGTGGAATTGGTGCCATCTCCATCCGAGTCCAAGGGCTGAGCAGAGTACTGAAATGTCACTGCCTGCAGCATTCAACTCCACTCCTGATTTACCTGTTACCGCTCCAGCAGGCTTGGTGTCTGCAAGATCTGCACTGGACAGCTACCCAGCCGATGGCACTGCCGTCGGCTCCCCTCCCCCTGGACTCAGCCACCAACTGCTGTGTGGGGGTAGGGCCCCTGATCCCACAATGGTCCACCCAGACCTCTTTAGGGTCCATGAACAAATGTGTTTTGCGCTCTGCAAGGACCCCAGGTTAGAGTATTTCAGATTGGATTACCAGAGTTTGCGCTTGACAGCAAGGAATGAGCAACCGCTGGTGTTGCACTGATCAGTTTACTCAAAATTGATTGGTTCAACCCGAAGTTCAGACAAGCCGCAGAAGTGATTTGTCACCGGTGAATCATCTGTCAGCAGATGAATGCGGGGAAAGGGACAGTGGTGAATTTGAGCCACATTGGTGTTGTTGACTACCAGGTCATTGAGCTTGCGGGTCTCCTTCAGGATGAGAATGCAGTCTTCTAGTGTAGAAGGCAGACCACAACCAGTCGTGGAGCAGCCCCAGGAGGGGGCCTCCTTGCCAGGACTCGATGCACCCGCTCAATGGAAAAGAAGGGTGAGAGTGCAGCAGAAGGGACAATGTGAACCATGTTTCTACGTAAGATACGGCATCCTGACCCTCAGTGTTTTCTGGTAGGCCCACCACATCCACTTTGTGCCCGCGAGAGCAGCCTTCGGCATCCTCCGCACACTATTCCAGTGTATGGACCAGATCCCTCAGCATGCACAGCTGCATCTGTGCCTCTTGATTTTGTGGCTGGAGAGCGGCCAGAGTCTGTCCAAAGTATGAATTCCGTCTTCTAGACTGCACTGATTATTCATAGCTAGGCACATCATATGAGCCCATCTTCTTACTTAAAAGCATGCACAAAACAGTTATATATTGGTCACTGCTTTGTCACTGCTTATTTTCTGTTTCATTACCTTGTGGTGGCTGGCATGTGCCAGAGTTGTCTTTGCCAATGTTTCTCCAATTGCGGTGCAAGTGATAACGCGTCCCGTCTTAGATAATTTACTTACACGGGGACTCGTTTTTGGTTAATGAACCTTGTGACCGTGATTGGGGACTCCTTAGGACGAGATATCTATTCAGCATTTCAATCAATAGATCAATAACCTCATCAATATTCACAATAACAAATCAATCAAATTAGTTGATGACATTATTAAGAACCAAAATACACCATGACCTTTCAGCCACGAATAACCACACAAATTTAGTAAGAGTTAAGATAGTTATTCCCTAGTTGTTACACTCTACTAGCAAGTTTATTAGTCTCAATTCCAGCAAACACATCAACAATGTTGCAATATAACAACTTGAATAAGACTTTATCAAAGAAAAGATCATAAACATTAGAACAAAGCACGACGTCAACATGAATCAACTTTAGCAGAGTATCATTAGCACATTATTCAACAAAGCAAAGATTCAGTCATTTGTCCATTTGCATCCGATTTGGTGAATTCCTTAACTAACCTCTAATTAGCATCAGCATGTTGGGCTTCATGCAAAACAATTTAGCAACATAAATTTAGCAAACCACTAACTATGGATTCTATCAAAAGAGCAGTTGGTACCTAGAAAGAAAAGGCAAACAGACAATCACAATTTCATTATCATATAGTTACCCTCCGTAATGGGTCAGCATACAGAGTCAGTCTTCGTCCTCAGGACATCAGTCGATTCGCCATCAGCCAGGATAAGCAGCAAAGTCTCGGAAAGATTGGGTAAGAAGGAAGGCTTCCCTCATAAGGAGGAGAAGTAAGTATCGGGCAAGGCAAGGAAGGTGAGGATGGTTTGAAGGATCAAACTGCAAAGTCTTACGTCAGAATATCAAAGTAACGGCATGAATGGCTCAGTAAAAGGCGCGTAATGGCTCCGGAAAAAAATGGCTAACTTCTCCTTGTGACACGTCGTTATATTGAATCTGGCTAACAAGTTCCTTGTTTCCAATTGGGCAATATTTTGTGCATCGTTATCTCTGTCCAATGATCCATCACACACCTTACTAGAATTTTCACCAAAGACAGTTCTCACGTAGTTTATTGGCTCCTGTAATTGACGTCTTCAACGGGTAGAATGTCAGGTAAGAAAAGTTACACTTGTCGCTCCAGTCAGTAGCTCCATTGTCTTTACCAGTTTAGGTGACCTTGCACCTGTTGCGAATTACACTGTTGCATTCGGCAAGAATGTCTCCTTGAGCAAGTCGGGTCTCATGAGAAAGAATTTACTACGGTTACACACACATCTCTAGCTTCTGAAAAAGTAAAGTTTCGTGTCCATCAGAAAGACAGCACATTGCACGTTAGGAAAACACATTCAATACGAGACCAGGCAGCTAGGCCCAGACCCTTGCTAACTAAGGCCTAGTGATTAATTTAGCAAAACCTTAACACGTAACTCTTAATGCTAATACAAAATCATACATTAGTATACTATTAATTCATTATTATTCAATTTCATTAATCATCGTATACATTGGTGGCCACTCCCCGTGGGCACATTTCAAATGCGTACATTAATATTAGTCTATGCAGCTTCATTATATATTATTTCACAGGCATTTCATGTTAATATTGAATATAAAAGTCACACTCCAACAATCCCTCCTCTGATGACTCTTGTCATCACACAAATCCCTTTCTTTCACAATTCGTTCATCTTCTTATCTCTTTCATCTCTATTTCTTCCCCTGATTTTGCCTTTTCATATTTTGCTCTGAACAATTTTTCCCTTTTCTTTTCTTCCCTCCTCGCATTACGTTTTGCCAATTTTTCTTTAATTCTTTTACTAATTTTGCATGATAACCATAATCCAAATAAACAAGCCAAAACAATCACTATTCCCTGTATTATTTTTCCCAGTATCCCATGCCAAATATTACTAAACCAGCTTCCCACTTTAGCAAGTCCCTTTCCAACCTTTTCCCAAACTCCTGGCTCTTTCATTTCTTTCAAATCTGCACTATCTCTTGTTAGGTTAGTAAGCATGCTTCTAATCTCATTACTATTATCAGGTATGGAGGCACAGCAGTGACGCTCATTAAGCATCTTACAAACTCTGCCATTTTTCGCTAAAAGAATGTCTAAAGCAAGCCTGTTTTGAAGAGTCATAGCCCTTTCCACAGCAAATTCAGTATCCATCAGGAGAATAGCTCCTGTAAAATTTGTCAGCATGTTATCCACAATAGTAGACAACTTTCGAATCCTTATGGAGTTCAAGATAACTCCCACTGAAGGAATTATTGCTCCAAATATGTCTCCCACTACACCAGCAGCAGGCTCTCTCTTTTGTCTGGTACGATGTAATTCAGACACCTTCGGGAACTTCTTTAAGTCCTCTAGCTGATATATCTTTGGGAAAACTATCCCCAAATAACATGTCCCATACCATCCCTTTGGAAGACGGTAATAAGCATTTAGTCCACATATATAATAGACCCCAGTGATCGCTGGATCCTGTCCATTTACCATGAACGTCCATTTACTCTGAAACAAAAACACATGCTTACATTCACTCATTCCCACAAACACATTGTCATAATATGACTTAGGTCGTGCTATGCAAAGCTTACCTACATATAGTGCATCTAAAGCTAATTTCCCTTGTTCCCTAACTCCACTGTAACTCCCACTATTAATAAAGGATCGTTGCTGCAAGCCTTTTTCTAGTTTCCCCTTCAGAACCCTACTTCTATCTTCAGTGTGATCTAGAAGGTTTTTCTCTACAGGTGTAAGCAAGCAAGTCAAATTATTGTGTTGTGCATAAGATGTACTAATCATTACCCTCGCTTCAAAGTACCCTTTGACCAACTTTATGGCATAATATTTAGCTACGCTATTCAAATCTTCTATGATAGGCACATAAGAGAACACAAGGTTGTGGTTGGAATAGAAATATTGCACCTCTTCTTGGTTACAGAAACGTGTTAGTAGCAAACTACAGCTTATCCAATAGGTTACAGGCAAACTATGATAGGTAACTCCCTCTTGTACTGAAACAGGAATTTGTGTACACACATAACAAGCTTTCGCATCCATAGTATCAACATACTCACTCAGCAAACGATAGAAAACATTAGTAGACAGTTCTCCCTTTGTGTTAGTTTCTGCGTGTAAATACTTCGTATCTTGCTCAAACCTCTCCCAAGGTGTTAGTGTAGCAGTCTCAGAAATTGTAGCATTGTTAGGTTCATTCTCATCCACCAATCGCATTTCCATAAACAGAGCTATAGTGAATATCACACATACAACACCCAAAGCAACACCTAAATATTTACAACGCCTACTTCCCCCATTATCATCTCCCGTTCTAGGCATGATCTATAAAGAATCAAAAAGTAAAGTGCTATAAGTGTAAACAACCAACTGAGAAAGGTTAAAAGCTCTTTTTTATTTCTTTTTAGCAAAAAGCTAAGCGAAGTATTTCTACAGCAAGTATTTACAGCTTTCTCATTCACTCCCAGGATCCTTGTCAATTCAGGTTAGCAGCTCGTCACAATTAGTTTTCAAAAGTCAATTCAGGTTAACAAGTGTCACATCTGGTGCTTATCAATCTCTTTTCTCAGGTTTCTTTAATTCAGTTACAACCTAACACAGTCTCTTTTCCTCGTGGTCAAACTCAGGTACCATAGTATTGACCTGGGACTTCTCGATCAAAACAGAATGCCAAGAACTCTTGTTGCCACTCAGCTGACGTTGCATAAGACCATCCAGGACCTGTGTATCTTCGGTTTGCTACTCTCTTTCTTTTCAACTTGCGGTCACCTTGCAGTTCTCCTGCACTCAGGTCTTCTTTCCTTGTGGTATCGACCTCTTCCTCTATTGTCTCATCAACAACCACTTTTCCCTTTGACACTTGCGATTCTGGCCACTTATCTCCTTTCAGTGTCTCTCTGGTCTTTGATTTCCCTTGTAGCAACCTGTTGGCCTCCTCTGTTTCTATGGTGTTTCCTCTTGATGGACCTGCAAGTAGCTCCTGAGGAGTCTGGACACTCCGACTCTCTTCCGCCTCAGCTCCTTCGCCTTCTGGGTCTGTCAGGGGCTCAACTTCATCCGTCTGCTTCTGGGAGGACCTCTCTTGAGGTACTGGGTTTTTCAGAACCGGTACTGATCCGGTAACCCAGTGGTGCCAGGGTACACCCAAAGACCTCGGGTACTTTCCTGATTCAGACCACAGAAACTCAGAGTCTTCTAGGTGAAGTCAAATATCGAATTTATTGGCTGCAACCAAGTAACAAGCGTCCTAGAAGTACAACAGCACGGTTTGTATGTTCTCAGGAGACTGTGTTTCAATGCAAAGTCAGGTTTCCTTATATACAGTTTTTTAAGCTTCAGGCAAACATTCTTGACATTTTGGTTGGTCATTCACATGTTTTCACTACAAAGGAAAAAACAGTGTCATGATGAAACCTCATATTTCATGTCATCCAACCCATAATAAATTACCCGGCAAGGCCTAGTATTTTACATCAGATAAGTGTGGATCCCCAATAAAAACGGGCACCTCCCCCTCATAAAGTAAGAAGAAGAAAAGAGCAGGTGCAGGTGTGAGCAAGATTAGGCAGGGTGTGTGAGCGATAATAAGAGTTTTATGGCATGGTGTGCCTTGATGCTATCTGATTCGGCCACTGGGAGAGGGACTGACCAAACAGGTTTGGCCTGAGGCAATGGTTCCAGCTTGCCCAGGTCAGAGAAAAGTCAATCAAGTTGTACGTGTCCTTGGAATCAAATCTGACTGTATTATAAGCCTATGTGAGGGCAACTTTTAAAAATGGCTGCCGTGTATAAAATGGGAGCCACGAGTGCAGGACGAAAATGGCGATTTCGAGGTGAAAACGCTGCTGGAATTGAGCAAAAATGCTCATGCTTAGTGTACTAGTCATTATCGGTCTTTTGATACTAAAATCGTACTGCTGTGGCAAAGTAAATTACATGGGTCCAGAATTTTTAGAACCACAAACCCTCCTTTTGCCCTTACATAGGCAATAAACCTATTCTCATGCTAATCTGAGTCCAGGTCTATGTTTCTAAAGTCGTTGAGATGTTGCTGTAACATCATCCTAGTATTTAGCTCGTCTCTTGGTGCAGGTTTCCTTATGCATGATGTAACACAGATGCCACATATGGCAGGACAAATTAAGGAATACCTCTATCTGCAGTAGGTGGCATAAGATCACACACCCAACAATTAGTGATGTTCACTACTAACTAGTGTTGATGCAGAAGCTGTACAAAAGAATTGCTTACGAATTCTGATCTTCTAACCTGCTCATGTTCAGGAAAAGGGTGAAAAGATTGCAAAGAAACAATAGTAGGAAAAGACATAGGTTGGGAAGTGGGTGCAGAAGTCAATTGAGTAGAGAAAAACAATCCCACCCATAAATGACAACGTCATGTTTAAAAGACACTGGAAAACACGTTATTAAGAACATATAGACAACGGGAGAAAGTAGTGACCACAATTACAAATTAAATAATAATTTTTCACAACCCTAACCAAAAAGCAAATCCTAAAATTATCTAGTAACATTTTTAGGGCTCCTCTGCATTTCAGTAATTTTGGTATGTTCAGATGGAACAGTGGTGACTCTCATCAATGCTCTAAGGTGAAAAGGGGGTACTCTTTCCACAGAAAATGGACTTTATTCTGCTTTTACTAAACAGAATAGTACTTTAAAACAATGCCAGCAAAACAATCAGTCTCCTAACACCTAGTCTATACAATCACACGGAAACCTCTTGTGAAACCAACTATGCCCAGAGTCCGTTCAAAAAGCCTCTCTGGCAGGCTTCTATTGTCCATCAAATTTTCTTTTGTTGTTTTCTTTCGCATGGGCCTCTCAATTCAGGCCTCTTCGTGAGAAAAGTAATGCTTAGTTGGAGTGCCCTCCTGGCAAACACCCACAGCTCACTCGAAAGTCTCAATGTCTTAAAGCAATGCACCAGTGTCTCTCCTCTGTGGCAGACACTACAAATAATGTGCTCTTCATTGATCAAGGGCACAAATCATCTCGTGCAGACCCAAGCACCATTAATTGGGAAATAGCTCAAGCTCAGCAGCACTTTCAGACTCCAACACTCATTATTTAGTGTCAGAGGATGCTCAAGCGCTGCTCTTTCATGGGCACCACAATATAGTGCCTTTTTCCAAACTTGAAATCTCCGGTGCACTGCCCTTCTTCCGTTGGAGCAAAGAAAAGGGGTGTGTGGCCAAAACTCAGGCCAAGGGGCTCAAGGGATTGCACACTGTCAGAGGTTACCAGCACATGACAGGTAGAGAAATGAAACCTCAAAACAGCTCTGCCATCAACAACAGGAATCCTTCTCTTTAGCTCTTTTACACTGAAACTTTGGTTTTGTGATGTCCAACGCCGTCTGATGGAGCAAGTACGATACCATGCGCTGGCGATCGCTGTCCAGCTTTGCTACTTTCTGGGTGCTGAGACTGTAGGGCCAAAACGTCCGTCTTTCATCTGTAGCTGTCACTGATGGGAATTAGGCTTAAATCAATGTCCTGCAGGTTATTATGACTTGATACCCGCAGAATCTAGTGACATAGGAAATGTGCCACAGTTGTTAGTTCACTTCAATTTAGTACAAAAACAGTTCATGGTTTTTAACAAGGGGACTGCAAGCAGGTGGTCTGCAATCTTCAAAGGAGTAGCCATACACCATGGGCATAAAATACAAAGACAAAGGCAGAAGGGCAAAACAGGGTCTCTAGCATCTTTAATTGGGTTCTCTCCATTATTCTCTGCCATCTATAGCTACATGAGAATTCTATCTGAATGGATTTCCTCACACAGTGGCATTGTCTAATGGGGTAAACACATATTTTCCTCAATGATTAAGTCTAGGTGTTCCTCCTTATCTTAGAACATCTCAATAGAGAAATCACATGATACTGATTATCAGGGACATGTAGAAACCTTCCTTTAAAAACTGTGCATCAGGTGCACTATGCAATACACAGGCTAATAGTCAAATGTGCAAACAAAAAGACAAGAACTAGAGGGTCCTGATATTCGCATGATTAGGACACATCTGATCCCACCAAAAATTAAAGTAGCAGGAACAGAAGGGAACCGAAAACCAAATTAAAATAGACATTGAAAATTCGTCATGTTCAAAAAGGTAAACATAAGATATCTCCTATTGAGATGGAAAACTTGTCTTACTATAATATTGAGTCAGTTAACCAGTCTATCGCTACCCTGACAGTCAGGCTGGAAAACATTGAAGCAGGCCTAAGGCAAATTCTTGAAAACCAGTCTGGTCATACCAAAGGGAATTATACATAACATGGGGGTCCCTGGTACATCACTGCAGTCTGGAAATGTGAACCTGAACAATACATCAATAATAATAAAAGGTCTGACTGGTGAAAGGAATTTGAAAAAGAGAAATGGGACTACGACATAGCTAAAATCTCAATAACTAAGCATGATGCGACATTGGTCAGGGGAAGTAACAAAAGAAAAAATCTATAGGAAGAACAAAAAAATTATTTGGGTGATAGTCAGGCATGTGACACAACACCGAGTGTACGGGTGATACACAAAGGCCAAAGTTACACAAATTTGAACTCTACCGTTGGTGACTACACCATATACGGTACTGCTAGCTAATGTTTCAGTTCCTTCTTCAGGAAAAAATGAAAACCTGGTTTTCTTTTAAGGAACAAAAGCCATATGCTACTTAGGAAACAGAACATCATTAACTAATGTAATATAGAAATTAGGCCACCTTGAGTCACAGATCTATAATTTCATCCTTAGGTCCAATCAAGGCTACATAAATGTAGGGCTGCCTGTTCCTTTAAGGGAAGGGGCAGTAACGTGACTAACTGCAGGTGACACACTTTGATCCTGTACATCTCTTTTTATTTTCCTTCAATACCATTATAGCCAAATAGACATGCACTGGTGAAGTGTTGTCTCTTATGTTCACAGCATGAAATATCATTATCTGTGGAATTTAGTAACCAGAACAAGTTCAACCAACTGTTGCGTAGTGATGGGCATCGTCATGCCATCCCCTCACAACACAGGGGAGCTTGTAATAGTATCAAAAGCAGCAACAAACATGCAAAAAAAACAAATAAAAAATAATAAAAACGCACAAAACGTCAAGCTATCAGATATACTTGCTGTGTATCAAACACAAAAAGCATAGACAAAACAATAGCATGTGTGAATAAGCGGTGACACACAACACCATGTCATGTACTTTATGCACTGTAAACCTGCAGCCCAAAACCCAATATTTGGGCCTGTTTAATTTGTCAGGTTTAAAATCCTTACCCTCCTTTTGACAGTAGATCACCAGGCAATGGAAATCTGCTGTCAAATATAACTTTACTGTTTCTCTTCTAACATACAGGACCAGCAAGAACAATTCATGATAGGACCAAATACACAAAAATAAATTTCCATTACTTAACTGTTACCCTCTTGTCAGTTACTTCGCAACATCAAGCCACCTTAGTTTTACCTTTCTAAAAGTAAAAATTGTTACACTGACACTCCATATTAATTTGGCACCTACAATTTCCACTGTGAAAAATAAGTCTTAATTGGTAAATCGTTCTCATTAAGGCATGTAGCCTTCAAAATTTTAGAAAAGGGCTGCATCTTATTTTCTGTCTAAGACTTAATGCAACACTTCGTTTTCTGTCAAATAAAAGCAACTAGCAGGCATCATTTTATTTTTTTAGAGCGGAGACACAAATGTATCAGTTCTGCAGAGCATTTAACATGATGTTGGGACTTTCGAAGAAACCCCTTTTTTTATATTTTCCCTTTGGAATTAAGTTCTTTAATTGTATTGATGTTCTTCTGGAGAAACCAGAAATCCCACTTTTAGAGGCCCATAGGGTCATTCTGCATTTCACAAAGACAAGGCCCTAATTTAAAAGGTCACAAGTGTCAACATGACAGCCTCCTCCATTGTTTATGGGAAAACTAAAGATAGCATCTCAGCAGCGTGACTTGAGCCAGCCTCTGTAGCTCTCCTATCTTCTGCCACTCTGAATCTGTCAAAGACAGTAGGCCTTCCTGTTTTCCTTCTAACCTGCAATAATTCACTCTATTTAAAAAAAAAAAAAAAATCCTTTTTAGGCGCTAAAAAAATTTATCTCTATTTCCAGATTATTAAACTACATTTACTGTGAATAATTCACAAACCTTAATAACACACATACCAGTTGTTACAATAAATGCTTGTTGCAATCCCATGCAATGGTACATATTTCATCAACCTCGAATGAATGAACGTCTCAGTAGGCCCAGCTGAAGGTAGAACCTTCAACCTCGATATTAAAACAAGCCTTTGTACTGGCACATTGACTCATTGAATCATAAGAAGGCACAACCTGCAAATATATATCAAACCTAAATGTATGCATTTACTGAAGCCTGAGACACTTTAAAAAGTACTCTGAATGAAAGGAAATGCAGTTTAAACAGTGCTTTTGCCCAAAATCGACTTTGATATTTTAGGCATTAAAAATCAGTATCCTACAATTTTCTTGCTTAATATGCATTACCAGAATGTCTATTACACAATCCATGAGTCAGCCATTGAAAATATTAACTTATACTTTATAGAAATGAGCTTGTTTGCTCCTGCGCCAAGGGAAAATTGCACATACAAATGTCATTTTAACGGTGCAACATAACTTAAATTAAATTTTAATGCTAGGAGGTCATAGTATAGGTATTAAGCTTTATAAATATTAAAAAACGATTTTGAAAGGCACTTATTTTTAAAATAATTTTTCCATAATTAATAATTTTCTTTTTTTTTTTTTAAACCAATTATTCTTTTTTTTGTGATAATTCCACATATAAAAGCAAGCTGCATCCCTTGCCTATTATTTGGGATACATTAACTCACAAGCCTAAGCGCATAAGCCTAACTTGAAATGCGTCACATTTTTGCGCCACTTTCATTTAAAAGGAAGGTTATGCAAAATTCCACCCGTGTTTAACTGGGAAAGTGCTGGCTGAATTGAACATTCCTATCAAATATACTGCAGCTGAAAAGTTTGCCTGTGAACATCTAATACAATGCATCTAAGAAAAATGCTGTAAATTTATTTATTTTTTTGCAAAAATAGATAATTTCGGTTATTTTTTTTGGGGCCCTATTTATATCTATTGAATGTGTTTTCTAATTTATTAAGCATTTAACAGCAGTTTTGTATATGTGCACAATTGCTCATTCTATAAATTAAAGAGCAACATATAGCTATGTTAGCACATCACATGGTTCATTTCTGGATTTATTTTAAGTTTCTACTTAATATTAATTAACCAACATTTTACTTAACAAACTGAAAACATCAAGAAGACCCACAAACACACATTGAGCTAATTTCAGATATAAACAGAAAACACTCAGGACACACAATACAGCGCGCTTTAGCCATTTTTCATAAATAGCGCCGTCGCAATTTACTTACAGAACCGTTTGCAGATCCTAGTTGTAAGTCATATTTACAAGAGAAAAGAAAACTTTTCTCAATAGTGTTCCAAAAAACTGCAAAAACAGCCTCACAGACATTTATTTCCAAGAATAGCGGACCCATACTTTATTAAACGTGATGGGGCCCACTCCGTGCTTCACATATAGTTCATAGGTTGGAGTTCCAATCGGAGGAACCGGACATGAGTCCTCCAACCGGGAGTCCCTTTTACAACCAAGACAAAACAAATTTCCAAGTCTGCTAAGACCAGGCATCTTCGCTCACTAGTCTAGCTTCAAACTTCAAAGGATTATCGTTTACGATAGTCTCGTGAATACACGAGTCCTTCGGCTTTGGTACTTGCAAGTTCCAAATCAAAGTGATCCCGAAGGGATACCAAACCAAATGTCCAACTAAGGACCAAACCAAGTGTCCAACTAAGGACTGGGAGACGCTCCACTTATACTTAACTGAAAATATCGATGACGTCACCAGAAGACTCGTCTTATCGTTTCGCTCTACCAAACATCAAGGGTCCAAATCAGGGCGATAGCCAGGGCAGCAGTCCTTCGTAGCCGTCGGGAAGCGGGGAACCTCGCAGCAAAGACTTTCGGACCACGTCGACATGCAGGGGTCGATGAAGTGGCGGCCTTCCTCCAGAATTTTCACACGAAGCTCCTCACGGACCTCAGGCTTGGACCGGTACCGCTGGTATCGCCCCACGTTGGGCGCCAACTGAGGTACTGGGTTTTTCAGAACCGGTACTGATCCGGTAACCCAGTGGTGCCAGGGTACACCCAAAGACCTCGGGTACTTTCCTGATTCAGACCACAGAAACTCAGAGTCTTCTAGGTGAAGTCAAAGATCGAATTTATTGGCTGCAACCAAGTAACAAGCGTCCTAGAAGTACAACAGCACGGTTTGTATGTTCTCAGGAGACTGTGTTTCAATGCAAAGTCAGGTTTCCTTATATACAGTTTTTTAAGCTTCAGGCAAACATTCTTGACATTTTGGTTGGTCATTCACATGTTTTCACTACAAAGGAAAAAACAGTGTCATGATGAAACCTCATATTTCATGTCATCCAACCAATAATAAATTACCCGGCAAGGCCTAGTATTTTACATCAGATAAGTGTGGATCCCCAATAAAAACGGGCACCTCCCCCTCGTAAAGTAAGAAGAAGAAAAGAGCAGGTGCAGGTGTGAGCAAAATTAGGCAGGGTGTGTGAGCGATAATAAGGGTTTTATGGCATGGTGTGCCTTGATGCTATCTGATTCGGCCACTGGGAGAGGGACTGACCAAACAGGTTTGGCCTGAGGCAATGGTTCCAGCTTGCCCAGGTCAGAGAAAAGTCAATCAAGGTGTACGTGTCCTTGGAATCAAATCTGACTGTATTATAAGCCTATGTGAGGGCAACTTTTAAAAATGGCTGCCGTGTATAAAATGGGAGCCACGAGTGCAGGACGAAAATGGCGATTTCGAGGTGAAAACACTGCTGGAATTGAGCGAAAATGCTCATGCTTAGTGTACTAGTCATTATCGGTCTTTTGATACTAAAATCGTACTGCTGTGGCAAAGTAAATTACATGGGTCCAGAATTTTTAGAACCACACTCTCTGGGTCAGACCTCCTGGCGCCTAGGTTGAGATAGGCTCCCCGTCGCCCCTCTGGATCTTGTCTACTGTTTGAGTGACCAAGCCGTCCTCAACGGGCTCTCCTTCTGTCTCAGTTCCCCTTTGATTACTCTCCGGCCCTGAGACTTCGTTTTCTGATGTTGTTACTTCTGACAACTCAATTTCCTCATCAGTTTGACACGTCACCTTCTTTGTGTGACTGGCATGGATCCAGTTTGGAATTCCTGCACACTTCAAAGCAGTAGTAGTTGTCAGTATAACTTGAGATGGCCCCTTCCAATGTGGCTCCAAACACGACTTCCTCACATGTTTCTTGACAACAACCCAGTCAACAGCTTTCAGGTTGTGACCTGGATGATTTATCGGTGGCAGTGTTGTTGCTTCCACCTGGTGGGAGAAGGAGCGGACCACGTCATCCAGACCCTTGCAGTAGTCCAACACCATTTCATCCGTGATATTCACAAGAGCATTTGCAGGCACTGCGGGCAGTCTCATAGCTCGGCCCATGAGAATTTCACGAGGAGACAACCCTGTCTTCTTGTTGGGTGTATTTCTCATTGACATTAGCACCAAAGCCAATGCATCAGGCCATTTCAAATTAGTAGCTGCACACATCTTTGCCATTCTCGACTTCAAGGTACCATTCATTTGCTCCACTAATCCGGAGGCTTCAGGGTGATAACTACAAGGTAGCTTCTGTTCAGTGTTCAATGCTGCACACAATAGCTTAACCACCTCATTGTTGAAGTGACTTCCTCTATCTGATTCTAAAGAGATCGGGAACCCGAAACGTGGTATCAATACCCTAAGCAGCAACTTCGCTACTGTGAGGCTGTCATTCCTACGTGTGTGGTATGCTTCAATCCAGTGACGTAAAATGCACACAATCACCAACACGTATCTCAAACCTCCACACACAGGCATCTCAATAAAATCCAATTGCATTCTGCTAAATGGACCTCCTGCTCTCCCAATGTGGCTCAAATTCACCACTGTCCCTTTCCCCGCATTCATCTGCTGACAGATGATGTACTGGCGACAAATCACTTCTGCGGCTTGTCTGAACTTCGGGTTGAACCAATCAATTTTGAATAACCTGATCATGGCATCTCTCCCAAAATGTGCTTGACCATGGTAAAACCTTGCAAACTGTGACAAAAGACTGTTCGGCAAAACCATTTTCCCTTCATCTGGAACCCACAAATCATCTGGTCTTTGTACACATTGCATCTTAAAGCCCAGAACGCTTCTCATCCCTGCTGGCACGTCCCTGCAACAATTTCAATTCCTCCAATGTGTCAACCACCCTCAATGCGTAACCTGTGCATGTCTCATTTTCTGTTTCAGGTAATAATTCCCACTGATCCTCAAACAATATAGAGTTCAATGTGCAAACCCTTGCGACTTGATCCGCATATCCATTTCCCATTGAGGCAAAGTCTTGTGATTTCACATGAGTGCTGCATTTTACCACGGCAATTTCATGAGGTAACTGAATCGCGTGCAACAACTCCTTAATTCTTTCACCATTTTTCACTGGAGAACCAGAAGAGGTCAGGAAACCCCGCTGGGACCATAGCTGGCCAAAATCGTGGACAATTCCAAATCCGTACCTGCTGTCAGTATAGATAGTTAATTTCAGTTTGTCAGCAGCATGGCATGCCCTAGTAAGAGCAACCAATTCAGCCACTTGAGCAGAGTATACTCTTTCAAGCCAAGATGCTTCTAGGATACCAGTGATTGTACACACAGTGTATCCGGCTCTCAATACTCCTACCGAGTCTCTCAGATATGAGCCATCAACAAAGATAATGTAGTCATTCTCTTCCAATTGGGTATCTTTAATGTCAGGTCTCAGTTTGGTGCACAGTTCTGTTAACTAAAGACAATCATGTTCTACCTCATCAGCATCCTCAACTTCTGTATTCTCCTTTGGAAGCAAGGTTGCTGGGTTCAACACAGTACATCTTTTCAGTGACACATTTGGTAACCCCAATATAATCGTTTCATATTTAGTTAATCTGGCATTTGTCATGTGCTGGGTTTTGGTTCGGGTCAGTAAAATTTCCACTGAATGTGGGACCATGACTGTTAAAGGGTGTCCCATCACTATGCCTTAACATTGTGTGAGGCTTTGACCAACTGCTGCTACTGCGTGCAGACAACCCGGTAAGGCTGCTGCAACTGGGTCCAAAGTAGCTGAAAAATATGCTACTGGTCGGTTGGCACCTCAATGGACCTGTGTCAGGACAGACAAAGAACATGCATCACGCTCATGACAAAACAGGACAAAAGGCTTTGTGTAATCAGGCCTACCTAAAGCTGGAGCCCTGCACATCCACTCCCTTAGCTCAATGAACGCCTTCATTTCTTTTTCGGACATAGTTATGGTATCTGGGCCATCCTTAACCTTCTTGACGGTCAGTCTCACCAATGGCTTGGAGATAACCGAGAAATTTGGGATCCACTGACGACAGTAGCCCACCATTCCCAGAAACATCCTAACATCCCTCCTAAATGTCGGGGGATTCATCTGCAATATGGCAGTCACTCTTTCCTTGCATATTTTCCTTGACCCTTTCTCAATTAGATGACCTAGATATTTTACCTCTTTTTGACAGTACTGCAGCTTCTTTGGGGACACTTTATGCCCATTCTTTCCCAAGTGGTTCAGTAAGGCAATAGTATCATACTTGCAGTCATCTCTCGTTTTGGATGCAATTAACAAATCGTCAATGTACTGCACTAGAGTCGATTGGAAAGGCAGTTCCAATGACTCCAAATCCTTTTTCAGGATTTGATTGAAGATGGAAGGTGACTCCGAAAACCCTTGAGGAATTCTGCACCAACTGTAAACCTTGTCCAGGAATTTGAAACTGAAAAGAAATTGGCTGTCCTCATGGAGAGGCACAGAAAAGAACGCTTGAGACAAGTCCACGACTGTGAACCACTCTGCATCACAGCGGACATGGAACATAATCACAGCTGGATTTGGCACCACTGGGCAACATTTCACCACTATGTCATTTATTGTTCTCATATCTTGGACAATTTGGACTTTCCCACAAGGCTTTCTCAGTCCCATTATAGGTGAATTATATGGACTGCTCATCACTTCAGGACCCCTTGCTTCACAAAGTCTGCAATTATCTGCGTTACCTGTATAAGGACATCTTGCGCCGTGTGGTATTGCGGTACCTGGGGGAACACGGCATTTGGCTTCACATCTACTTTGACTGGTTCTACTCCTTTTATCAATCCCACTTCCTTTCCTGTCAAGTCCCACACCTTCTCTGTGACTGTCCCCTGCAAGTCTGCGGGCAAATCGGTCACTGTGAACATTGGGAAGAAGCTTATCAAGGGGTATTCCTCATCTGTGGTCTCCGTCTCTGGCTCTGAGATCTGACCATCATCCCCTTCATCATCACTGTTTGTCTGCACCTCAATTCCTTCATTAGAACAGGTGATTGAACACCTTGTCTTGCACAGTATGTCTCTTCCCAATAGGGACACAGGACTTGAATCACAGACCACATATCTGTGCAATCCATGAAAGGTACCAATCTCAACCTGAACCGGATCTGTAATCGGGTTAGTCAGGAGCTGGTTTGCCACTCCTACTACCTTTATTGCACGCCCCGAAAGAGGCAGTTTCGGAACCTCTGCACTCCTGACTGTAGAGCGCGTCGCTCCTGTGTCAACCAAAAATGAGACTTTGTGACCCATCACTTTCCCTTGCACGTAAGGTCCCCTCTGATCTACTTCTAGGGACGCTGCAAGCCTGCACTCCTCACTGTCTGAGCTCTCATCTGACCATTCATCATTTCTTCCATTCTCCCCATGCAATGGGAACTGTTGTACTGCATTATTTTGACACATTCATTGACCTGTGACCTGTTGAGGAAGCATCACCTGTTGCTGTCCCCTTGGTGCTAAGGGCAACTGCATTTGCTGTCTAGGTACCACGGGAATCTGCTGTTGCACTTGCTGCATCTGCACTTTTTGTACACGTGGCATCTGCACTTGTTGCATGGGTTGAAAACCCTGCATCTGAACCATGTTATTCTGAAAGTTCGGATTTGGACCCCTCATTCTCGGTCCTTTAACATTTTGGAATGCATGACATAATTGCTTTGTTGAACAACACCCTCCTGCACCATCATTGGACATTCCCGCTTCCAGTGTCCAATGCCCCCGCACGCATGATATGGTAACACCTTCTTCATCCCTTGCACATCATTTTGAACCACTACAGTATTAAAATTTGGACCACTGTTCACAAAACCTCTTTGACCTCTGCCTCTCGCTTGCGCCTGAAACATTCTGTTTCCTTGCAGCTGTTGCACCGTCTGTTGTACTCCATTTCCCTGCATCCCTGCTTGCGCTGCCTTAATTTGCATCACCATCACCTTCTCCTTCAATTTTCTCTGTTTCAACTCAATCTTGTCACTACAGTATTTCGCATACTGCAACACCTCATCAATCGGCTTTGCTTGCCAACAGATCAAATGATTCTTAATCATCTGACTAATCTCAGGTCTCAATCCTTCAACAAATCTGAACACAAGGTGATTCATGTCTTTCGGCTCTATGATCTCTGTACCACTCTAAAGCTTGAACGCCTTCTACAATCTCTCATAGTAAGCATGTATCGACTCTTTGGCCTCTTGCGCAGTTCGATCAATCTTTTGCCAATCAGTATTCTGCGGCGACAGCTTCTGCTTCAAAAACTCAATCACCTAAAAGTAATACCTCATCACTTCAGGAGACGGTGCTCCGGTGACTTTGTCCCTTGCCGGTTCTGCTGTCGGCCAGTCCACACTTCTCTTACATTCAAGCAATAAGTCAACTGGAACTATGATCTCAAACAGTGTGTTCAGGTCTTCCCAAGGACACTTTGCTAGCTTCACAAATCTGTCTGTCTGCTGATACCACTCTATCGGCTTCTCCCTTAACCTGGGAAAGTCATTTGTGAATGACAAAATATCACCTCTAGACCATGGTACATGGAGTAGAACCCCTCCGGCTGTCTCTCTCATTGGCAACATCTTTATTGTACCTGTATCTGGCACGGCTTTCGCCTGCTGCTGTTCCAAGCAGTCACTTTTCCTTTTATCTCTTTTCTTTGCCCATCTGCCTTCCCACTTCTCTAATGCTCCCCAAACGTGTGCACTCTTTAGTATTTCTTTAAGGTGTGCCTTCATCCCAGTAGACCTCATGTGATCAAAATCCTTAGGTTCGAAATCTAACCTGTAACTCCTCTTTAGATGTTTTGTGTTGTCTAGGTCTATGTCATATTTGTCTGCCAGGCTCGCTAACCTCTGGTGCACCTTGCTCACCTCTTTAGTTATCTTTGGGCACAGATACCTCAATTCTGCTTCAGTATATGATTCTAGCCTTTTCACTCCCATGCTCCCTTCAACTAGCTCAGCTGCTTCCATGCCCAACTTCTCGAAATTCAAGTTTTCTTCTCTTTCCGACCTCTCTGCTGTTGCAGGTATAGTCTGTGGTGTATTCAGCTTGTCTAACCATTCATTCAATTGTTGCACAGTTAAACCTTGCAACAAGATATTTCCAGCCTGTATCATAGGTGTTTGCAGCATATTCGCACTTGGAACCTGCGGAGTCAGCAGCCCCAAACCTGACTGTCTCATGGTATCCGAAGGAACCCCTATCGGACTTAAGTCTAACAGGGACCTGGACCTTTCTACTGTCTATTCTATTGGAGTTATTCCTTGAGAGCTCCCTACGAACCCTCCTCTTGTCATCTCTTGGGTCATTATTCCCTGATCACATACACTAGGCTTTGCCTGCGCATACAAAGGTACTGGTGGACCAACTGTAATAGGTAAGGATATGACAGCTGGCGACTGCCTGCTTCCAAAAGCCTGTGGAGCATTAATTCCAACATTCTGATTCATTACAGGTGCTGTGGCTGACTGCGGTCCTGTGACCGAAGTGTAATTCGGTAACAATTGTTGCTGTGCCTGAGGCAGTAAAAGTGGAGTTGGCTCAATCTGCACTAACTTTGCTCTCGTATATGCCTGATCCGGCGGCACCATCAAGCTCCTTTGTTTGGATGGGCTGCCTATCAAGCCCAGGCATGTTGTGGAGGATTACATTGATCCTTTAATCTTCACATAAGCTTTTGGTAATAGGAGTCTTCAAAATAGTTCGTACTCCCCCGCTTTTGCTTGCTTCACCTTACCATATCATTCTGATCATTGCTGTCCCCTTCACCCCTGCCTCTGCAGTGCATCCCTTTTTATTTGTGCCAGTATATGTTTGCTGAATTTGCTTTCAGTAGGTGCATTCATTCACTTAATCATAGGTGAGGGTTTTTCTTGGTTTGTGCTGCTGTCCAAGCTTTGGTAAGTGCATCTATTTGGGAAGTTCACCATGATTGCTGCCCTGCGCTTGTGTTAAGTTTAATTAGTATATATTCTCTGAAAGCCAGGTTTCTACAGATACCGTGAGGAGGGCCTGTACCCCTCCATGTGGAAAGCTTCTGACACCCACCTATTGTGGAAGAAACAGAGCAGAACGATTAGTTGGGTTTTCAAATGGCTATTCATAGAATGATGCTTTTCCAACACCACGTGAAGGTACTCATTTGCGTATCACTGGAGCGTTCAATTAAGCGATAGTTTACTGTTGCACATAAAATCATATTGCAGGTGTCCTCAGCAGCACTCTACTTAGAAATGCTGTCAATCATTATCATTTCACTGCTGTCATGCCTATTTAAATTTTGGAGTATACAAGCATTGTGACTCTACAACTAATGATTGTGTCTGAGCAGTCAGTACAGCTGTATGACACTCGCTCTGGTTGCTCACAGTTGGAGCTGTACAAGTATTTACTGGGTTTTGAGGACACGCTGTGATTTGCCGTCAGTGGGGCTCTGCAGGTAACCTGTAACTGAGATGAGGTGCCAACAGTAGGCAGCAGGTTGGCTGAAGGAGCTGATCACTCTCTTTTGGAAACTTCATATCGCAAGCTCAAAACACTACTTTAAAGTACATTTTTAAATTTAGTATATGCAAAAACTACTAAACTTTCTTACAATCCTTTACATTATTATTAGGCTTGAAATCCTTGGTGTGATATCCCCCCCTAGACTTTTTGCCTTCACTCCCTTATGTTTGGTGAACTTGATGAACTTGTTTTTGTTGGCATTAGGTCTATGCACTTTCCCCCTGCTACCCAGTGGCAAAGTGATTGTGCTCTCTCCTCTAAATATGATCAAACTGGCATACACCCAATTGGCACATTTAAATTACTTATAAGTCCATAGTAAATGGCACTATGGGGGTCATTCTGACCCCGGCGGTCATTTACCGCCGGGGCCAGGGTTGGCGGGAGCACCGCCAACAGGCTGGCGGTGCCCCGCAGGGCATTCTGACCGCGGCGGTTTGGCCGCGGTCAGAAGTGGAAAACCGGCGGTCTCCCGCCGGTTTTCCGCTGCCCAAAAGAATCCTCCATGGCGGCGCAGCTCGCTGTGCCGCCATGGGGATTCTGACACCCCATACAGGATGGCGGTATGGGGTGTCGTGGGGCCCCCGTAAGAGGGCCCCACTTTGAATTTCACTGTCTGCATTGCAGACAGTGAAATTCGCGACAGGTGCAACTGCACCCGTCGCACCTTCCCACTCCGCCGGCTCCATTCAGAGCCGGCGTCCTCGTGGGAAGGTTGTTTTCCACTGGGCGGCCTTTTGGCGGTCGCCCGCCAGCCCAGTGGAAAACCCAGAATCACCGCAGCGGTCTGACGACCGCGGTGCGGTGTTCTGGCGGGGGTACTTTGGCGGGCGGCCTCCGCCGCCCGGCAAGGTAAGAATCACCCCCTATGTGTGCCTGGGCCCGTAAATTAAATGCTACAAGTGGGCTGCAGCACACATAGGGGGTCATTCCTACCCTGGCGGTCCGAGAGGGACCGCGGATGCACCGCCAACAGGCTGGCGGTGCATCCAGGCCCATTCTGACCGCGGCGGTAAAGCCGCGGTCAGAAAAGGGAAACCGGCGGTTTCCCGCCGGTTTTCCCCTGGCCTGCAGAATCCCCCATGGCGGCGCTGCAGGCAGGCCCATGGCATGGGCACTGCAGGGGCCCCCTAACAGGGCCCCACATTGATTTCCAGTGTCTGCATAGCAGACACTGGAAATCGCGACGGGTGCAACTGCACCCGTCGCACAAAAGCAACTCCGCCAGCTCCATTCGGAGCCGGCTTCATCGTTGCTGTGGGTTTCCCGCTGGGCGGGCGGGCGGCCTTTTGGCGGTCGCCCGCCTGCCCAGCGGGAAAGCCAGAATGACCGGTCTTCTGGCGGTTCCCGCTTGGCGGGCGGCGGCCGCCGCCCTCCAAACTAGGAATCACCACCATAGTGCCAATCACTAAAGCAGCCCTGTAAATCATGTCTTGGGCCTGCCACTGCAGCCCATAATGCAGTTTTAAACTACCATTTAACCTAGCAAAATAAACAAATACAACTTATTTTAACTGAAAAGTAATTATATAAATTGATTAAATGATGTTTATTTATATATATATATGTATATTAATATATATATATATATATATATATATATATATATATATATATATATTTATGTTTGTGCATTTTTTTGATTATTGTATTTTTTCTACATACATGGAGTTACTCATATGTGTAATGTTTTGGAAGTAAAGTATTTTCCGTATTCTTGCTTAGACTGCAGTAGGAATAGTAAAGTTACCCTTGTCACATTTCAACAGTTTCCTTCATTTTATGCTGTTGGTAGTGGGATTATAGGTTTCCCTGCTGTTGCAGAGACTGCAGTGGAAATAGTCTATATTACTGCTTCAAAGTCCAACATTTTCCCTACTGTTGCGCTGACTGTAGTGGGAATAGTACATTTTCCTCCTCTGAAATACAACATTTTACCCATTGTTGCCTTGTTTGGAGTGGGAATAGTAAATTTTACCCCTCTGAAATCCAATGCTTTCCCTTCTGTTGCATTGTTTGGAGTGGGAATAGTAAATGTAACCCCTCCAAAGTCCAACACTTTCCCTACTGTTTCTTAGACTGGAGTAGGAATAATAAATCTAACTCCTTCAAAATTATTATTTAGGGACTTTTGTGGTTCATCTGACAAGGGTTGAGCTTATCATTTGAGGAGGGCTTCCACACCTCACAATCCATAACCTAATTTCCTACAATTATATTCATATATGTGAGTAATTAAAGACCTCTAGGGTCTGATAAGGGAAGATGTAACAAGTAAGACCCTTGCTAATTGTCCACAGATTAAATGGTCCTATAAACTGTGAAAAATGGGGTTACTGGCTGAGGAGAGTGAAATCCTACTGAAACAGCAATGACAATCCTTGTCAGGGTGAGGTACAAGAAAACACCAAATTAAGAGGTGCTTAACCCTCTTGTAGCTAGGCACAGAGCAGTCAGGCTTAAACTAGAGGCAAACAAATTAATTTGTATCATTAGGTTAAAGATGCACTAAGCCCTGCACTGGTTTCTCCCCACTATCTCAGTAACCCAACTGACACATGAGATACAACAATCAAGTTTATAAGCTGGTAGGGAGTCAAAATTACTTTCAATTTAAGTCCTTATTCCTAAATCATAACATAACTTGTTAATTTCAATTTCCTATATTACGACATACACCTAAAAAATCTTTTATTTGTATCAAACTTAAATATAAAACAAACCTCAAATTCACCCTTACTCAGCCCTATGGTAGCTTTGCACAGAGCAGTCAGGCTTAAAGGAGAAGCAATGTGTAATGTACTTAGGCAGCACTTCAAATAGTAAGAAAGTGAAGCTATAACACAAGAAAAATCCCACACTGATTTACAAAATTAGAGCAAAATTTAGAAAGTGATTTGACACCAAAACAACAAAGTTCCTATCAGTCAAATCAGAGTTATGAATTTGTAAAGATTGAAGTGAAAATAGTGCCAAAAAAGCTCAAAGTGACACTCACGGCTATCTGATCGTTCGAGACCAGGAAGAATGAGACATGGACCAGGTAAGTTCCGCTGAAAAGTAACCTTTTCAGTCCAGCACAAAAAGTCCCATTTGCAGTGGAGGATCCACGAGGAGCAAGGAGCAGTCCGGGCGCTATGGACAGTCATCGCTGTAGCATGAAGATCTTGATTTCATCACAGACTGTTGGGCTGGAGCTTCACAGTGGCGCTCCCCACGAGCCAAGGGTCATGTTGAGAGAATTTTGCGTTGGCTGGAAGTGCTAGAGACAAGGTTTTGGTGCCAAGAGGCCAGTTCATTTTAGCTACACTGAGGCCACATCAAGCTCCAGGACCTGAGAGGCACCACTTGGGGGTTAGGGGCTTGTTGCAGCTGGATTTAGGTGATGGTGTTGGTGGTTGGATGTCCCTTTGGCTCTGAACAGGAGGCCAGTAGACTAGCCCTTGGAGTCAATCTGGGAGTCTTGGGTTTAGGAGCAGGTCCTATCCTTCTGACTCAAGCATTGGGGCAGCAGGGCAGCACTCCAGCAAGGTAAGGTAGTAGGCCAGCAGGGCAGCAGTCCAGCAGAGTAGCAGTCCTTTCAGCAGCACAGCAGTCCTTCCTCCTGACACAGTCTCCACAGGTCCAGAAGTATAACAATGAGTTAGTGTCTGAGGTCCAACATTTATACCTGGTACTCCTTTGAAGTGGGGGATGCTTCTAAAGGTTTCCCTTTGAAGTGTACATGTTTCCTGCCTCCTCTGCCCTGGCTCCAGACTAACTACAGGAGGTATGCAGCCCTTTGTGTGGGGGCAGAACACAGCCTTTTCAAGGATAAGTTGGCTGTGCCCAGCTTTGCCCTCTCATCCTGTCAGTGATGGCTCATCCTGGCACACCTAAGCTCTCTATTGAGTGTGTGGCTGTCTAGGAGGAATACACAAAGCTCAACTGTCAGCTACACCCAGTCATGTGACCCAGAGAAAGACTGCAAACATCAAATGGCTAACGCAGGAAAATGCCAACTTTCTAAAAGTGGCATTTTCAAAATTGTAATGTAAAATATGACATTACCATAAGAGAAATTGTTTAATTACAATTCCAAAGACACCAACCATGAACTGATATCCTGTTCCCATTTGGAGGTTGCAGGTAATTAAAAGCAACAAGGAAACTCAAATGCTATCCTCTTGGAGAGGCAGGCCTTGCATTAGTCAAAAAATAATTTAGGGGTTTTTCACTACCAGGACATGCAAAACTAAAAAGTACTTGTCCAACTTTTAAATACACTGTATCCTGCCCTCTGAGCTGTTTAGGGTCTACCCTAGGGATCACATATGTATTAAGAAGGAAGGCTTGGGCCTATCAAAAGGTTTATTTTACCAGGTCAAAATAACAGTTTAAACTGCACACACACAGGGTGCAATGGCAGGCCTGAGACATATTTAAATGTTCCTAATGTAGGTGGGGGGCCAAGCCAAACTGGTCAAGATAGAGGATGCACATTTCTAGCGCACCACACTATCCATCCTGCAATTGTCCTGAAATTGGGCTCTGGACCCTGCATCAGAGACTTCTTTCTCTTCCCATGCCCAGCTACTCGCTGGGGTGCCCTGAAGACCCTAGTATGGCACCAGTGTCTGTGAAGAAGTCTGTGGTGATTTAGCAATCATGCTCTGGACCGAGACCTTAGGTGCGGGAGCAATAGCGGACAGCTCAAAATGGTGGTAGAGGCGTTTGGAATTAGTTCGGTGCATGAGGTGAGCTGCATTGAGAGCCCATGTTGTGGAGGACTTCCTGATTAAAGAACGCATATTGCCGTGGGCCAGGGACTACCGCTCCAGGCTGTGAGAGACTTGGAGTGTGGCCCACTCACTGCTCTGCAGGGCCCCTTCCTCCCTAAGGTGACATTAAATCATTGCTAAGACCTGCAAACAGTGCCTGAGGAACCCTTTGGGCCTCCTGGTGATGGGTCACGGAATGGAGTGACGCGGGGACCCGAGGTGACACCATTGCCCATATTGGGGCACAGAAAACACTCTGCAATGGTGGCCACGAGGCAATAAGGAGAGCAAGTCAGGGGTGCACAGCTGTCAGAGGCGCTGCACTGTAGAGATCATGCCTCATGGTGGTCTTGGCCCAGCCAACTCCCTTGACTGGGATCCCCCAGATCAGTTGTGGCTGCATAGTGACCCAGCAACGGACATCAGAGTGCCCCCATGCTCCCCGGGGGCCTTGAGGACATGAGGAGGTGAGGAGGTGAGCAGTGCAGGGTGGGGGATTGTTGCAAGTTGCCAGACACGGCAAGGGCAGGCAGGGGCCTGAGTCCAAACACCTACTGACTTTCGACAGTGTCCTAGAAATTAGCAGTCTGGCTTGGACTCGGGTGCCTTGCTGTGGCTGGGGCAGTGGGAGGGCCTCATCAGACTGTGCTTCTGCCTGAGGTGTTCCCTGAGGCCCATTGAGGAGTGTTCTCAGTGATGTATACAACTTGGCTCTCAACCCGGGGATGGTGGTTGTATGTCCAGTTGCCTGGTAGGTGACTTCACAAGGTACTTCCCCCCCATTGAGTCACCACCACAAGGAGCAGATGGGTAAATTACACTGTGCCTATTCCATGATCACTCTCTGACACACCTTACGGTACGTGTGACTTTATGCCTTCACAGGTGGCATATCTTCTCAGCACCAGCTCTTTGTCCCTTGCACTGTCTGTACTCTTGATGATCCCGACCTCTTCTCACACACCTCTATTCATCGACTGGGGCATATCACACACTCCTTCATGTACTCCATCACTACTATCCCCACACAGTCACATCTGTGCGGCTTTGGATGTCCAACTCGAACACTTGACAGTTAATTTCTGGTGCTACAACTTACCTGAAGCTGGACATTTTTAATCCCTTATTGCCTATCAGCCTCACAGGAGCCCCACCCCCTTTGTCCTCCTCTGCTAAATTCGGCGTCTGTGAATTCAGGGAGATGCCCATTACATGATAAGGTGTTGGGGGCTGATATCACTGGGGTGCCTTGAAATTGACTCTAGCCACAGAGCAGCTTATGACACTGGAAATGTTCTTTCCGTCTCTCTGCCCCTCTATCCACTCTCAACCTCACCAGCGCCTACTGGAAGTCTTATGCTCATCACCCCTATCGCCACAACCCAGAGAAGGTGAGACTCTTCTCCTAGGCAGCATTCTCCATGGGCCACCTAAAGATCACCACACCAGCCCCAGCACCTAAACTGGTGATGCCTGACCCTCCATCAACTTTACCAGACACTCCTCAAGTGGATAGCATGAGTGACCCCTCTGAGCCTCCCCAAGACAAGCTGGATCAAGAATTGGCGGCCATCAAAAGCTGCCAGAGTCCATGGAGGTACCCTGGTTTCAGAACTGTGCTTCTTTAGAGTAGATCTGGGTGCAAAACTCTGCTCCGTTGGCAGAGTTTTCGGAATTTAGACACTTCGCGCTACCAGGAGTAGCACAGATTTCCTGAATTTCTCTATCCAGTGGGAAGCGGAGTTTTGTTTTCAGATTACGTGCACGAGATTATTGTTTTTGGCACTCACGAGTGAGCACCACAATACTCTCAGGCAGCGTGCAAGAATTCGTGCCCAGTTGTGCTGCCTCTGTCTGTGACGGTGCCAAAAACTGAGCCGCTCTCAAGTGCAAATGCGCCTTGAGTAGATTTCTACTCTAGATGCAGCTAAATCTAGTCAAAGAGAGGTTTTCAAGTGGATTTTCTTCTCCAAAGGACCCTTCAAGTTGTTTTTTAGTGTCAGAACTCTTTTTGTTAGTTTCTTTCCCCAAAGGAAGGAAGTGCCTCAGAGACTACAACTTCCTGTTCCTGTACAGCAGGCTCCTCCCAGTGCTTTGTTCATCTCCTGGTCAGTTTTCACTTGGATTTCACGGTGTAAGCTTCACTCTCTTTGCCACCTGGATATATACCTTTGGATTTAAGGACTTTATGATATCACACAAGAAAACTCAAAAACTATTGTGTAAGGGTGTTGTTTGTTTAATAGGGCATGCACCAGTATTTGTTTGTACATTTATTTGATTTTTGCATTTCATTGTGGTGGTTGGCTTGTTTTTAAGTAGGGGTCTAGTTATTTTTTTTGCATTTCCTTTTTCATCTTTTGTAAAGGAACATTTTTCACAGTTCAGTACCCTTTCTCCATGCATGTTAGATGTGAAATATTCATTACTTTTACTATGTGGCATAGACTTCCAGCAAGCTATTTAGCCAGTAGGCCCAGTACTAGTCATCAATGCATGAAATAAATGTTTCTGTGGTATATGCTTTTAAGATTTCATTTAGGGCTGGGATGGCATTGGATTCAATTTAAAATATTGGCTATTGTTTGCATTTCATTTTATTTTCTGCAAAAGGTGTATATGTTGGGTAATGGCATAGGAGGATGTGTGTTGAGTTTTATAACTCACTTATTTTTTTGTTTTGCATTGCTGAATTGATGTTAATGTTTTATTTAGTGTTGTCACCATGCTTTCTTTTTTGGTGGCCAGTGTGTGTGTTTGTGTGTGTGTGTGTGTGTGTGAGTGTGTGTTGTAGTGGATCCTATTTAGTTTCTAGTGGGAAGCAGGAATTTAGCTTAGCCTTTGGCTTGCAGACCTGTACCCCCGTCACCTAGTGACTTTCAAACTACTTAGCTTGCTCTGCTTTAGCACATTTATTTAATTATTTCTTCCAAAATGGCTGCCATCTTTATCGTTAGGCAGATATTTTCATTTCACGTTATCAGTGCCACTATGTAAAGGCATCACTATCAAGCATCAAAGATAAATGAGATATGTAGGTATTTACATCATGTACTTTCCCACTTTTGTGTGACAGTAACATAATGGACTTTTCAGGGAATTCTTTATATTATTGCCGTCCGAGCATGCCTTCTTATCTATTGTTTGGGAACATACCTGCGCCAGGGGACCTACAAGATCTGTATAAATACATCTCACACAGATAAGATGATCAGAGGGATTCCTACCAGATGACATCAACACTATTTATGCTACACGTTGCCTTGATGCTGACCCGGTCTTCGTGTCACCACAGAGTCTGATCTAGAGACCTCATTCCAAGGTAACGAGCGTTGGGGAGCTCTTCTCATGGACATGGTACTGGCAGATTAGGTTTAACACACCTAGCTCTCTTCAGGTCAGAGATTAGGTTCATCATGGTAGGGTATTAGGGCCTGTTTCACATCTATTCCACATTTTATGTTATTGCAAGATGGTGGGGGTCTTTGTACTCATGACTCTCATTTTTACAATTCTATTTCTTGCATTGTTCATTATCCTAATCATTGCAGCCCATGCAATTTATTAGAGATTGCAGTTTTTTTTGTTAATAAAACCTACTGGACACTTTACTGCATCTCTTTCATTGCCTGTGTGTGACTGAGACATGTTGCTCATGTGAGAAAAGAGTAATCTCTTTTTAACCCTGATCTTCTTGAGATGTCGCACTCTTGAGTCCATGCGTAAAGGCTGCCACAAATCACCTTTTACTGTTTGGGTTGTTGGTGAGGTACAGCTTGTGAGCCGGAAGGGTTGGGCCGAGAGGTGCGACTTGTTGTAGGATTGGCCTTGTCGCCTACAAACAAAAGTGCTGCCATCCCTGAACCAGCAGTCTTGCCTAGAGCACGAAACAACTACGACAGTGTGTGTGGGCATGTATAGCCCACACTGTGAGGCCCGGTTCGGTCCTCATAGAGTGGGAATCACTGTCACTTCCAGAAAAACACTATCCTTGTGAGGACCGGTGTGTTACGAGGACCGGTCCCCGTAGTTTATGTAGGTAGTTTCAAGTGAGCGCATTAAAAAACTAAAAGTGCAGTTATATTTGCCTGGGTCAACTTTGTAACCTTCCCTACTATAAAAGCACATGTGGAGTTGTAATTGGAATAGTAAATGCACACCTCATTATGGTCAATAGCCAGTCCTCATAATTATAGGTATTTCATGTTGTGTGTGTGTGTGTGTTTGTCATCGGCCATCATTTATCTTTGTCCTATGTGCCATGTGGCCTGGGGCCATTTTGTGAAGTCTGTGTCCATAGGTCTGAATGTGTCCCTGTGCCATAGGGTTGCATGCATTCTTTGTTATTCATGCCTCCTTGCTCTCTGTTGTTGTCTGACCATGTGGCTGGCAGCCATTTTGTGCATCTAGCCAGTGTGTTTTTGCCATAGGCTTGCATGTGTTCTTTGTTCTCCATGCTACCTTGCTCATTGCTGTTGTTTGACCATGTTTCTAGCAGCCATTTTGTGCATCCAGCCAGTGTGCCTTTGCAATAGGCTTGCATGTGTTCTTTGTTCTCCATGCTTCCTTGCTCTTTGTTGTTGTTTGACCATGTAGCTGGTGGTCATTTTGTGTATCCACCCAGTGTGCTTTTGCCATAGGCTTACATGTGTTCTTGACCATGTGGCTGGTGGCCATTTCGTGCATCCAGCCTTTGTGTTTTTGCTATAGACTTCCATGTGCTATTTGTTTTGCATGCCTGCTTGCTCGCTGCTGTTGTTTGACCATGTGGCTTGTGGCAATTTTATGCATTCAGCCAGTCTCCCTCTGCCATAGGCTTCCATGTGTTCTTTGTTCTCCATGCCTCCTTGTTCTCTGTTTTTGTGTGACCATGTAGCTGGAGGCTATTTTGAGCACCCACCCAGTATGTTTTTGCCATAGGCTTGCATGTGCTCTTTGTTCTCCATGCCTTCCTACTTGCTGCTGTTGTTTGACCATGTGGCTGGCTGCCATTTTGAGCATCCAGCCAGTGTCACTTTGCCATAGGCTTGCATGGATGGATATGATACCAGTTTAATAATATGCCTAGGGATCATGGTAATATATGTATACTAAGAATATGATTTTGACGGACAGTGCTTATATTATCACATGCTTTTTTTGCAACTCCTTGCCTCACAATAGATTTCTTTCTTCTCGTCCTCCCATACAAACATCAGCAATTATTGAGTATTATTTTAATTCAATTTTTATTTTTATTTTTTATTTTTTATTTTTATTTCAATTTTTGTACTTCACATTTTTATAATTTTGCATTCTTATTTTGATTTTAATTTCTTTACTTTTTATTTTAGCTTTTCAATTGTATAGTTCTCTTTATTCTTTATTTTTTTTACTTTTCATTTAGCATTTTGCCTTGATCCATCACTCCATCGATCCATCCATCCATCCTTCCATTCATTCACCATAGGCACACAGCCATGCTATAGTATTCAATTTCTTTAGGTATAATTCCATTTCCTCCTGACACCCTGACTGGGGTACACTTCTGGAACATCAGCAGCATAATTCATTTTTTAATGATTATTCCATTTCCACTGGACCATAGGTTTTTTTGAAGGATTATTCCATTTACCCATGCATCCCTCGGACTTCCACAGGTGTCTCTTTTAGAGTGTATGTAGATAAAGCAAAGAGCTATATCTGTATGTTATGTTGCCTGATTTGAAATTAAATTTTATGTTTAGTGATGTGGTTTGACTTTACATGCTAATTGTTATTTATTTTGTAAGTAACCAACCACACTATTATTGCATTTGCCCGTACTATTTGATTTCAACCTGCAACAATATCACATTTGACTAACTATATATTTTTTTTGCTTGGTTGCCTCAGAAGAAAATACATCACCCGCAGTACTGCCAAACAGAAGGCCTGTACAGAAACTTCAGCCTTCCAATCTCTTCCACTTGTGCAGCTTAGTGCCACTGCCAAGTGAGCGCTTTAAGATGGCCCCAATGAAAGTTGCCCCCAAGAAAGTGATCAATGAGAAGAAGCAGCTTTCCACCAGTGGTGTGTCAACCACAACCTTTTTCGGGAGACCTGTGCCTGCCGCACTGGTCTCCAGGGAGGAACCTGGGAAAGGGTCTCCTGCATCAACAGCACCAAACCAACCTAAGCCGAAGACCATGACTGTCAGTGAGACAGCCAATGCAATCATGGCAATGCTGATGAGTAGTGACGTTGAATTTGATTAGTACCTTTTGCAAAGTATTATCCAATCATTTTAGGAAACAGAGCAAAGTAGACAGCAGCTGTACCCAGCAATAGTAGATCTTCCTGAAGTTGGAGCGGAACAGGAGGTCAAGCTTCCTGCCGTGCAAGAACCTATTCACCAGTCCAGTATCCACCCTTTCAACCATCCTTTCACCCATCCATCCATTTACCCACACATTGTTTGTTACCATCCACCTATCCTTTAACCCACCCGGGCATCCTTTTACCATCCATCCTTCACCCACAGAGGCATCCTTTCACCCATATACCCTTTAATCCATCCTTTCAGCCACCCATGCATCTCCTATCACCCACCTACACATTCTTTCACACTCCCACAATCCTTTCACTCATATACCATTTCACCCATCCTTTTTTTCATCTGTACATCCTTCGTTCCCCTTCCATTAACCCATCATTTGTAGCGTCTGTTCATTATTAGCTTTTGTCTGCTGAGTTGCAGATAGAGGTGGCCATGAAGAGCTCATCCCCACTGTAGCTTCTAAAGCAGGGGGTTCACAAACAACATCCTTGCAGTGAGTATACTAATAATTGTCGATAAGCAAGCAGTATGACTTATCAACGCCTGCCCCTTCTGCTGCCAGTTCTTCCCCTCCTACTGCTGCTGTGTCCAGCACACTGGTACTGCCACTGGCCCCTGCACTGGCGGTTTGGTGCAACTGGAAACACGTTACACATTTTAGATGCCAGATACGCCTCCCCTTGGTATTTTTTATGAACTAATTCAACAAAATACAACCACAGTAAATCGCTACAGTCCTATCTTCTTCTATCATTCACTTTAGTAATGTCGTTGGTTATCTATACAAAAAGCCAGGTAGTCATGTCAACCACAAACATTGCATAATGGAGGGGCAGAGCTACGTTACTGAAGTGCAATGAAGGGGTGGAATATTTGGTCAATCCAGTAGGACCTATGGTGATTTGGTGAGCTCTTGCTTGGCAAATGCAATGGGTCCAACCTCATACTACTTTCCAGCCATGCTGCAATGTCACTGAAAGTGCAGGTATGTATACTGTATAAATTAATACTGCATACACACACCATGTGAGGGCCACCATGACAATGGCCATTCACTCGTTTTACTGTTTGAGCATGAGAAAGGAAAAGAAAAACTTCCCAAATATGCATAGAAAAGCTGACTTGGTTATGCAATCTTCTCAGTAGAGTACCTGACCTAAAAATCTGACCTCTTAGTCTTACAGTATGGGTCCGGGAGAAGGGAAAGCTAAGCTTAGTAACAAAGCAGAAGAAAGCTCCATACTACAGATAGGATAGAGTCAGGTAAAGAAACATGAAAATAGAAAAATACAGGGATAACAATATTTTAACAAAGCTTAGATAGTATGAAAATAGGTACAAAGAGAGGACGAGAGGCATAGTAAAAAAACTAAATCTTTTCTAAATGACGAGAGGTGAAAGTTAGGGGAATAATGTAACAGGAAGACTTACTGGGGCCAGCAGATCCGTCAGCTGCCACACTGGTGGTGACACTAAGGGGGTGATTCAGACCTTGGTGGACGGCGGAGGCCGTCCGCCAAGGTTCCGCCGCCGAATGACCGCACCGCGGTCAAAAGACCGCGGCGGCCATTCAGACATTTCCGCTGGGCCGGCGGGCGCTCTCCAAAAGAGCGCCCGCCGGCCCAGCAGAAATGCCCCTGCAACGAGGACGCCGGCTCAGAATTGAGCCGGCGTAGTTGCAGGGGTGCGACGGGTGCAGTTGCACCCGTCGCGTATTTCAGTGTCTGCAAAGCAGACACTGAAATACTTTGCGGGGCCCTCTTACGGGGGCCCCTGCAGTGCCCATGCCATTGGAATGAGCACTGCAGGGGCCCCCAGGGGCCCCGCGGCACCCCCTACCGCCATCCTGTTCATGGCGGGTTTCCCGCCATGAACAGGATGGCGGTAGGGGGTGTCTGAATCCCCATGGCGGCGGAGCGCGCTCCGCCGCCATGGAGGATTCAGAAGGGCAGCGGTAAACCGGCGGGAGACCGCCGGTTTACCCTTTCTGACCGCGGCTGAACCGCCGCGGTCAGAATGCCCTCGGGAGCACCGCCAGCCTGTTGGCGGTGCTCCCGTGGTCGGTGACCCTGGCGGTCACCGGCCGCCAGGGTCAGAATGACCCCCTAACTCCCTTGTCTTTTGGACCCGACTGAGTTCGTGCCCTCTTCTTCCCCTTGGGTGCTGAGGTAAGAAATAAAGAAGATAAAACAATAGATTAGTGGTACACTTCCAAAAATATTTTGACAGGCAAAGACAAGCACAGTAACATTGTACATTTCTAAATCAGATCGCCTATAGTACTGGTATTGACTCAAGTTGACCTATTAATTTCCTACACCTAAGACTTACTCCAAATTTCCTAAATCTAAACTACCTTTGCAACTACGTACCACTACCAATGCATTATAAGTAATCTTTGCTTCTCACCCCCTTTTGAGGGGCCAACTCAGTCTCCCTTTTTTCCAGTGCATATATGCATACGATGATATGATACCACACATCACTGGGAGATTGGAAGGGACCGCATAAGCTATAAAGTCACAGAGAAGGAATGCTAACTCACTGATGTTACTTACTACTACTACAGTTATCTTATTCTTGGTGAGAGGAGGAGTCTCAGTCTGCATGGCTTCTTATATAATTAGCCCAAACGAGCACTGATGAATACAATTAGACAGAGGTGACTGAGCACCTGGCTAGCTCAATTTGGATCACATAATATTTTTTGTAATGTAAACGTAACTTATCTCTGACAGTCAGCACTGCTATTGTAAAAAAAGGGGCATTGTGGAAAACACACAACAAATAAATACCTATTACTCATCGAGCCCCGAAACCTCGACCATAGCAGGTTCAATAGGTCCTGCTGCTGGTCCAGTATGTCCATCTAACAGTGAGTCAACTGCTGCTGGGTGTGCTAGTCCCCAGTGTGCTGATGCACCATACCCCACAGCAGTCAACACTCCCAAAGGATGTAACCATTCCCAGGCCTGCCGCCTGCTGCCAGCATAGAGGGGAGGCGGTGCTGCACAAAAAACACAACTCTGCCACCTCCACCTAGGTAGAAATGGGTTGGGGCAGCAGCCCTTGGTCGTGCCGACGCCACCCCACTAGCGCCACCACTCCGTTGGCCACCCTGCTCTGCTTTGGTGGTGGGTGGAAAAAATAAAGGGGAAGAAATAGAAGGAAGGAAGGAAGAAAGAAATTATAAAGAAGTAAAGGGAAAAGCAAAAAACAATAAAGTATTAAAAAAAGTCACCAAAAACACACGAAAAAGACAGAAACGTAAAATACACAAACACAAAGACATACACTAATGAAATAAAGAAAGATGAGGGGTGGATACTATAGACAAGGGTAGGGTTCAAAAGATTAAGGCCCTCATTACAACCCTGGCAGTCAGTGATAAAGTGGTGGTAATACCGCCAACAGGCTGGCGGTAACTACTGCCAAATTATGACCACGGGGGAAAGATCTCTGAAAGACAACCAATGTACCACACCGACTGCCAGGGTGGAAACAACAGCCACCACAGCAGTAGCCGCCTACAGCCTGGCGGAAGTCAATGTTCCGCCCACCATATAATGACCCTGCAAACCGCCACCTTTTCCGGGGCGGTACCAGTGACATTAAAAGCCTGGCAGAAACACTGCATAGAAGTGAAAGGACTCACCATTGGAGACACAGTGAAGAACCACGCCACCATGGAGCCGAAACTGCATGTCTTCCTAATGATCTTCTATGTTCTGCTACACCATGAACACCAATGCTGGCGAAAACAACGACAGTGATTACAGCTGCCTAGCACACAAGGGAGGGGGGGAGGAAAACGACAGTGACACACACACGGCTCCACACCCCACCAACACCATACACACAATCAGCTGCATAACAAAAACAATTTGACCCCGTAACTCGGATAAATAATGCAAGGACAAAACGATTTTGAAAAAGTGAATGTAATGAGATCAATACTGCATGAAAAATAAGTTAGGCAAGATAATCGATATATACATATGTACACAAAAAGGGACACAGCCCAGTCCACAATGTTTGTAGGGCACATGACCACATGGCCACAGGCCAAAGTCCAAGGCCACACATGTCCCCTACATCCACACGGAGAGAACACTGCAGGGGCATCAGTTGGTAAATAGGCAGGCACCTCAGGGGGACGGGGGCACCTCAGCTGGGAGATGGAACAAGACCACTGGTTCCTGGAGGGGGCAACATGTGCTTGCTCTTGGGGATTGCAAGGCCACACTCTCTCAAGTGGGAGATTTTCCCACTTGCTCTGGAGGGGGCAACAGGCCCTGTGCTTGGTCCTGGGGATTGCAAGACCACAGTCTCTCGAGTGGGTGACTTGCCCACTGGTTCTGGAGGGGGCAATATGCTCTGTGCTTGGTCCTGGGGAGTGCAAGGCCACAGTCTCTCAAGTGAGTGACTTACCCACTTGCTCTGGAGGGGGCAACATGCCCTGTGCTTGGTCCTGCAGAGTGCAAGGCCACAGTCACTGGAGTGGGTGACTTGCCCACTGGTTCTGGAGGGGGCCTCGTGCTCTTGATCCTGGGGAGTGTTGGGCATGTGGGTGTCTTACCCACTGGTTCTGGAGGGTCCTCGTGCCATGTGCTCTTGATCCTAGGGAGTATTGGGCATGTGGGTGCCATACCCACTGGTTCTAGAGGGGGCATCATGCCCTGTGCCTTTGACCCTGGGGAGTGTTGGGCATGTGGGTGTCTTACCCACTGGTTCTGTAGGGGGCCTCATACCCTGTGCTCTTGATCCTGGAGAGTGTTGGGCATGTGGGTGTCATACCCACTGGTTCTGGAGGGGGCATTGTGCCCTGTGCTCTTTATTCTGGGGAGTGCAAGGTCACAGTCTCTCATGTGGGTGTCATACCCACTGGATTTGCAGGGAGCAGGCCGCACAGCAGCCCATGGAAGCAGGATTACATACCGCCCACCGGCGGTGATGGCTGCTCAGTGGAGGTGGTGTTGCTAATGGTGGGGCGAGCCTCCTGCCCATCCCCTGCAACTACGGACGGCTGCACAACAATGGTTGGTGCTGTGGGCTCCGTCACAGTTCCTGCCCCAGACCCCTTGGTCTTCCTGCCTGCTGGTGCAGGCTCCTTTGTCATCCTGGCAGCTGGGGCAGGCTCCTTTCCCTTATTGCCTGCTGGTGCAGGTGCCTTTGTCTTCCTGGAAGCTGGGGCAGACTCCTTTCCCTTATTGCCTGCTTGTGCAGGCTCCTTTGTCTTTCTGGCAGCTGGGACAGGCTCCCTTCCCTTCATGCCTGCCGGGGCAGGCTCCTTGCTCTTTCTGGCACCTGGGGCAGGCTCCTTTCCCTTGAGGCTGCCTGGTGCAGGCTCCTTCACCTTCACCTCCACGAGTGGGTGTGGTGATGACTGGGCGTGGTCTGAGTCGCTGAGGTGCTTGGCTGGGTTCTTTGAAACCTGCCCATACGTGTTGGACAGGGAGTGGTAGGGAAGAGGGCAATGGTATATAGGAACTGTTTTTTAGGGACATTGGGGCGAGAAGCGGGAGAAGGAATGGGAGTGGAGGAAGAGGGAGTGGTTGTTGGAGGTGTCTGTCTGCTGCTTTGGGGTGCAGGTGCATGGCCTGTATGCTGTTGTGAGGTGGATGGCTGTTGGGTGTCTGAGTGCTTGCGTTTGTGTACCTTAGGAGGAGGCGTCAGACACAGTGGGAGAGGACACAGGGGACGTGTGCATGGCTGTTTTGGAGGTGTCTGACAGTGAGGTGGGTATTCTGCTTGGTGTGGTGATGATGCTGGTAGTGGATGATGATGTAGTGCATGCAGGTGTGACTGTAGACAGAACTGGGTGGGAGGTGGAGAAGGAGGAGGAGGAGGAGGGGGAGACAGTGGAAATAGTGGATGTTGGTGTGTCTGCATCTGGATGGTGTTTGTGTGAGTGCCTGTGGGATGAAGGTGATGCTTGTGTTTGCCTGTACCACTCTTGTGTGTAGTCTTGTGTGCATGCTTGTCTGCCTGTTTGCTTGGGGTGGGTTGGGGTTGAGGAGAATGGAACTGGGGAGAGGAAGTTGGAGGGGGAAGGGTAGAAACAGGGACAATGGTTGCCATCAGAGAGGAGGCCAAAGCCCGGATCGATTTTTGTTGGGCTGCCAATCCAGTGTGAATGCCCTCCAGGAATGCATTAGTCTGTTGCATCTGGGCTGCGAGCCCCTGGATGGCATTCACAATGGGTGACTGCCATACAGAGATGGATCTCAGAAGGCCAATAGCCTCCTCACTCAGGGCAGCAGGGCTAACTGAGGCAGGGCTTGAGGTGCCTGGAGGGGAAGGAGATGCCCACCCACCTGGGTGAGCGGGCACGGGCTCCATGATGAGGGGCTGCTGGGAGGGTGGTGCTGGTACGGGGGTGGCAGTGGTACCTGTAGCTGGGGTGGTCACAGAAGTGTCCGCCACCACCAGGGAGCTTCAATCGGAGGAGGTATCTGTGTCAGAACTGTCCCCTCCAGTCTCTGCCATGGTGCTCCCCTCGCCCTCTGTCCCTCTGGTGCCCTCAGCGTCAGTGGACTCTGCCTCCTGGGTCCTGTGGGATGAAGCTCCCTCCATTGCTGGTGCCTCTGGTGCTCCGCCAGATGATGCTAATGCACATAAGTACAGGATAACAAAACAAAAACGGGTGGGAAGAGACAAAGGATACACTTGGTCAATGGGTGCACCAACACCACCGTTGGCGTACACAGCTCCCTCTCACACAGGGAACAGGCCCACGAAATATGCCATAGCACTACCAGAGAAATAGTTAGCAGCCAAGGCTTGGGGAGGGGCACACACCGTCAAATGCAGCACACCTGGGACCCACGCAGCCCTGACCAGTAGTGGATGCCTACGAGCTAGGTAGCAAGATTTGCCCTTCTGAACCCTAGCCACCAGTGGACCTTTGCTGCAATGTCAGGCTTGGCCTAGGGGCACCCACTGACACACAACCACCACCCGGATACCACCCCACCAGCCGTAAGTTATACTGATAGCCTCTGTATTGACCCCCTTGTGGCTGCTGTGATGCCCTCAAGCGTCCATCCAGCTCAGGGTAGGCCACCGCCAATATGCAGGCCATCAGTGGGGTCATGGTTCGACGGGCACCCCTTCCTCATTGATAGGCCATCCCCAGCTGGGCCTCCGCGGTCTTCCGTGCCCAGCGTTTCAGGTCCTCCCACCGTTTGCAACAGTGGGTGCTCCGCCTGCCATAGACCCCCAGGGTCCACACCTCCTTGGCGAAGGGCATGCCATAGACCCTTCTTTTGATGGGCGCTGACCTGCAGAGGCAATACACACAGGAAAACACCATTAGATAAACAGTCCTGCCTGTTACAATTATGGCCCACCATACCCCTCCACATCACCATTCACACGCACATGGCCCAGCACACAACCTATACGCCACCCAGAGGACATCCACCCACCCCACTTACACGAGGCCTTCACACACACCACTCCATGCATTCATGCCACATGCATCGTGCCCACAGTGTACTCACCTGTTGGTCCGGAGGCCCATACAGCAGTCCGCACTGGGGTAGGACCCCATCCACCAGTCTCTCCAACTCTGAAGTGAAGGCTGGGGCCCTTTCCCCAGTCACACAGGCCATGATAGGTTCCAGACACAGGTCACAGCAGCACATGCAGTGTAGGCCCTCTCCTGTGGAAGATCAGGTAGCAAGTGATGGATCAGTTAGAAAATGGCGGTCACGTCCATGGCGGTGCATACCGGAACCGCCGGCGTAGATCACCATTGTCCACTGTAACCCATAGGGCCCAATGTCAACCAATGAGGAGTAGCACGGCGGTTCCGGACCGCCTCCCGCAACGGTGCACAACATCAGCGGAATTACCTCACTTCCACCTGTCCCTCCACACAGGACAGGCAGATGCCATGTCAGGGTGGGGGGGCAGGCCCTGGAAAATTGCTTTGTCACTGGTGAAATTAGGACATACTTGACAAATCACACTTACCCATTACAAGTTAACAGCATGCAAAGTTCTGTTGTAGCTCCATTGTTCAGTTTGTGATGGGCTCCTCACTCTTTTGCCCCATAGATTCCCACCGCTGTGGCTGACTAGGAGATGGAGACACACCCATGTGTACAGACCCCTGGTGGACTTGGCAACACTGGAGGACAGGTACATTATCCTCACCTATAGACTGGACAGGGCCACAATCACAGAGCTGTGTGCCCAATTGGAGCCTGACCTGATATCTGCTATCCGTCACCCCACTGCGATCCCCCCTCTTGTACTAGTTCTAACAGTTCTCCATTTCCTGGCAACTGGTTCTTTCCAAGTGACAGTGGGCTTGGCAGCAGGAATGTCACAGCCAATGTTCTCAATAGTGCTGACAAGAGTGTTGTCTACCCTGATTAAACACATGTGCAGCTACATTGTATTTGCCAAGGTTGAGATTTGGCCACAGTGAATGCGGAGTTCTACGCAATGGGACATATCCCCAAAATAATTGGGATGATTGATGGAACACATATTGCATTTGTCCCCCCGTTAGAATGAACAGGTGTTCAGAAATCGTAAGAGTTTCCACTGTATGAATGTACAGATGGTGTGCTTGGCAAACCAGTACATCTCCCACATCGATGCTAAGTATCCTGGGTCGTGCATGATGCCTTTGTCCTAAGGAATAGCAGCATCCCAAATGTGATGGCCCAACTACAGAGGCAGAGGGTGTGGCTAATAGGTGATCCCTGGTTCCCACCCAGTATGTGTTGGTGTATGGGTATGGTGTGGGCCATATAGGATAGTGTGTGGCTAAATGTTATCCCTTAATATATGCAGGTGACTCTGGTTACCCAAACCTATCATGGCTGCTGACCCCTGTGAGGAATGCCAGGACAAGGGCAGAAGAACATTAATAAGGCACATGGGCGAACCAGAAGGATAATAGAAAGAACCTTTGGCCTCCTGAAGGCTAGGTTCCAGTGCCTCCATCTGACAGGTGGATCCCTGTGGTACTCAGTGTTACCAAAAATAAAGGTAGTTTATTTTAGTAACACAAGGCCAAAAATATCTTAGAGGCAATACTCCTTGTGGAGGTAAGTATTATACACAATATATACACTAGACACCAAATAAGGTAAGAAAATAGTAATATGATAGTGCAAACAATAGGAAATGCTATAGAATGCAATAGGGGAAAATAGGTCTAGGGGCAACACAAACCATATACTAAGAAAGTGGAATGCGAATCACGAATTCCCCCCTAGACAAGTGTAGTATGTAGAGAATCCCTGGGAGAGTAAGAAAACCACAAAGGTGAGTAAAATACCCCACCCAAGAGCCCAGGAAAGTAGGAGTAAAGTACTGCAAGTTTCCTTAGGACACACTACAAGTTGTGATTAGAGTTATTGCAAGAACCAAGCAAGACTGCAAGCAACAAATGGATTCCTGGACCGGAAGACCTGTGAAGCGAGGAGACCAAGTTCAGAAGTCGCAGAAGATTCCAGGAAGGACAGGAGCCCCTGCCAACCTAGAAGATGGTGCAAAAGATGAGTCTCTGGTTGGCAGAAGACTGCAGAAGAGCCCCAAGGAAAATGGCTGTGGACTCCTGCGTGATGCAAAGGATGTCCCACGTGGAGATGTTGGATGCAGGCGAGTTGCAGCGCTGGATTCGTCCAACAAGCCTTGGTTCAAGCAATATTGCAGATTGCGTCAAAATGGCGCTGCCGGGACACAGGAGGGACCTGGGGGCCTCAAAGAAGGTGCAAATTGTGGTTGTTGCAGCACTACAACATAGTGCACAGAGGCCGCAGGAGGTGAAGAAGACGTGGTGCACAGGGGTAGTGTCGTTCTGGGGGAAGGCAAGGTCTTACCTCCTCCAGATTTGGACAACAGGACCCTAGGACAGTCTGTGTCGAAGGGGTCCACCACCTATGTTCCAAGGAGCATGCTCGTCACCTGGAGAGGAGTCCAAGAGAACCGGTCGTCATCTTAGAAGGTGCCTGCTGGAGCAGGGAAGTGACTCTGTCACTCCAAGGGAGATTTCTTTGGTCCTTCTGGTGCAGGGTGAAGACAGGGAGTCCCCAGAGCTTGCACACCATGGAAACTGTTGCAGTGGCTGGCTGGAGCTGAAGTTGCAGAGTCGAAGTAGCCCTTCTGGATACTTTGTTGTAGTTACAGCAGTTCCTGGAGCAGTCTGCGGTGGATCCGAGGTCAGAGGATGAAATAGTAGTTGCAGAGGATTCCTGAAGGAAACTTGCAAGCAGAATCTGAAGAGAAACCCACAGTAGAGACCCTAAATAGTTATGAGAGGGGGATAGGCTACCTTATCAGGCATGGACCTATCAGGAGGGGTCTCTGACGTAACCTGCTGGCACTGGCCACTCAGAGGCCTCCAGAGTGTCCCCACACCTTGGAAAACAAGATAGCTGAAGTCTGGGACACACTGGAGGAGCTCTGGGCACAACCCCTACGGTTGTGATCAACAGGGCACTGGTCACTCCCCTTTCCTTTGTCCAGTTTCGCGCCAGAGCAGGGACTGGGGATCCCTGAACTGGTGTAGACTGGCTTATGCAAGGAGGGCACCATTTGTGCCCTTCAAAGCATTTCCAGAGGCTCTGGGAGGCTACCCCTCCCAAGCCTGTAACACCTATTTCCAAAGGGAGAGGGTGTAACATCCTGCTCCCAAAGGAAATGCTTTGTTCTGCCTTCCTGACACTGAGCTGCTCAGACCCTAGGAGGACAGAACCCTGTCTGTGAGGTGGCAGCATCTGTAGCTGCAGTGCAAGCCTCAGGGAGCTGGTTTGGCAGTACTGGGGGTCCATGGCAGAGCCCCCAGGATGCATGGAATTGGCTCCCCAAAACCAGATTTGGAATGGGGGACAATTCCATAATCTTAGACACCTTACATGGCCATATTCGGGCTTACCATTGTGAAGATACATATAGGTATCGACCTATATGTAGTGCACGCGTGTAATGGTGTCCCCACACTCACAAAGTCCGGGGTATTGGCCCTGGACTGCGTGGGGGCACCTTTGCTAGTGCAAGGGTGCCCTCACACTTAGTAACTTTAGACCTAGCCTTCAGTAAATGAAGGTTAGGCATATAGAGGACTTTTAAGTTACTTTAGTGCAGTGAAAATGGCTGTGAAATAATGTGTGCACTATTTCACGCAGGTTGCAGTGGCAGTCCTGTGAAAGGGTTTGTCAGAGCTCTTTATGGGTGGCAAAAGAAATGCTGTAGCCAATCAGGATCTCCTGGAACCGCAATGCCCTAAGTACCTAGGTACCATATACTAGGGACTTATAAGGGGGTCCAGTGTGCCAATTGAGATTGGCAAACAAAGTCACTAGCCTATAGTGACAAATTTAGAAGCAAAGAGAGCATAAGCTCTGAGGTTATGGTTAGCAGAGCCTCAGTGACACAGTAAAGCACTACTGACAACACACACATTAGGCCACAAACTATGAGCACTGGGTTCTTGACCAGCAAGATCCCAGTGAGACAGGCAAAAACATACTGACATACAAGTAAAAATGGGGTAACATGCCAAGAAAAATTGTACTTTCCTACACAACTCCCCCACCCCCAAACTAGGGACAATAAGGCTAACCTTGCCCAGATGAGCCTTCATTGTCTAAGTGGAAATATCTGGAGATACATCTGCATTGGAGAGGGTACTCTCAGGTTTATGTTCCACTGTAAAGTCCATATCCTGTAGGGAAATGGACCACCTCAACAATTTAGGGTTTTCACCTTTCATTTGTTTAAGCCATAATACAGGTTTGTGGTCTGTTTGAACAATGAAGTGAGTCCCAAGCAAGTAGAGTCTCAACTTCTTCAAGGCCCAGACCAAAGCAAAGACCTCCCTCTCTATCACAGACCAACACTTTTCTCTAGGGGTCAACCTCCTGCTGATAAAAGCAACAGGTTGATCCTGGCCCTCTGAGTTAAGTTGTGATAATATTTCCCCAACCCCCCAGTTCAGAAGCATCTGTCAGGACAATTAATTGTTAGGAGTATTTTGTGCTTTTTAAAACAGGTGCAGTCACATAGCCTGCTTAAGCTCCTCAAAAGCTTTCTGACAGCTGGCTGTCCATAATACCTTTTTAGGCATTTTCTTTGAAGTGAGGTCATTAAGAGGGGCAACAATGGAGCCATAGTTCTTAATGAACCTCCTGTAATACCCAATGAGACCTAAGAAGGCTCTGACCTGGGTCTGAGTAGTAGTGGGAGCCCAGTCCATAATTGTCTGGATCTTCCCCTGTAGTGGCTCAATCTGTTCTCCACCTACCAGGTGGCCCAGATAAACCACTTTCTCCTGCCCTATCTGGCACTTTGAAACCTTGATAGTAACGCCTGCCTTTTGCAGGGCCTCCAAAACGTTCCATAGGTGGACCAGGTGGTCATCCCAGGTGGAGCTAAATACAGCAATGTCATCGAAGTATGCTGCAGTAAAAGCTTCCACACTTTGGAGGACTGTATTTACCAGCCTCTGGAAAGTGTCAGGTGCATTTTTGAAACCAAATGGCATAACAGTGAATTGTTAATGCCCTCCTATAGTAGAAAATGCAGTTTTTGCTTTAGCATCCTCTGATAACTTGATTTGCCAATACCCTGCAGTCAAATCAAAGGTGCTTAGATACTTGGCAGAAGCCAGTGTATCTATTAGCTCATCTGTCCTGGGTATAGGGTGAGCATCAGTTTTGGTTACAGTATTAAGACCTCTATAGTCCACACAAAACCGCATATCTCTCGCGCCTTCTTTGCCATGCAGTTTGGGGACAAGCACCACTGGGCTGGCCCATGGGCTATCAGAGGGCTCAATAACTCCTAGATCCAACATTTTTTGTACCTCAGTTTTAATGCAATCTCTGACATGGTCAGGTTGCCTGTACATTTTACTCTTGACAGGTGAACTGTCCCCAGTATCAATTGAATGTTCACACCAGGTATTTGTACCAGGTATGAGGGAAAAGAGGTCAGAAGACTGTCCTAGGAGATTTTTGCAGTCTTCTTTCTGCTCAGCAGTGAGGCAGTCTGCAAGCACCACTCTATCCACTAGGCCATCAGCTTCAGTGTTGGAGAAGAGGTCAGGGAGAGGGTCACTCTCTTCTTCCTGCCTCTTGTCTGGGGCCATGAGCAGGGTTAAGTCAGTCCTGTCACAGTAAGGTTTAAGGCGATTGACATGAAGCACCCTAAGGGGGCTTCTGGCAGTGCCCAGTCTTGGAATGCTCTTGAGACTACAGGCTCCAATACCCACACCTTCTGTTCTGGTTGGTACTCTGTCAGGACAGCCTTCTGGTCATGCCATTGCTTTTGCAGCTCTTGGCTGGCCTGAAGGTTTTTAGTGGCCTTTTTCATGCACTCAACCATTCCAGATCTTAGGTCAAGTACCTAGTCCACAATGTCTTGTTTAGAGGGCTTTAAAGGTTGCTCCCAACCCTCCTTCACAAGAGCAAGGGGACCTCTAAGAGGGTGACCAACGAGGAGCTCAAAGGGGCTGTAGCCCACTGCTTTTTGGGGTACCTCGATGTAGGCAAAAAGGAGGCATGGCAAGAGGACCTCCCATCTCTTTCTGAGTTTCTCAGAGAGTCCCATGATCATGACTTTGAGAGTTTTATTAAACCTCTCAACCAATCCATTTGTTTATGGATGATAAGGGGTGGTGAATTTGTATGTTACACCACACTCCTTTCACATTGCCTAGAGGTATGCAGACATGAAGTTACTACCTCTGTCTGATACAACTTCCTTAGGGAAACCCACCCTGGAAAAGATTCCCAGGAGGGCGTTTGCCACTGCAGGTGCTGCAGTGGTCCTTACGGGGATAGCTTCTGAATACCTGGAGGCATGGTCCACTACCACAAGGATGAATCTATTGCCAGATGCTGTTGGAGGGTCAAGGGGGGCAACTATGTCAACCCCTACCCTCTCAAAGGGCACCCCAACCACTGACAGTGGAATTAAGGGGGGCCTTTGGGGTGCCACCAGTCTTGCCACTGGCTTGGCAGGTAACACAGCAGCTACAAAATGCATTTGTGCCCTCTGACATATAAGGCCAGTGAAAATGGGGACCAAGTCTGTACCATGTTTTACTTTGCCCCAAACTTCCAGCCAAGGGAATGTCATGAGCTAGAGTTAGGAGGAATTCCCTATACTGGAGGGGGATGACCAGTCTCCTGGTGGCACCAGATTTAGCGTCCCGTACTTCAGTATAAAGGAGATTATTCTCCCAGTAAACTCTGTGGCTGTCATTGACATCCCCATTCTGCTGTTTGACAGCTTGCTGTCTGAGACCCATCTAGTATGGGACAGGTCTGCTTTGCCACACTCAGTTCCTCCCTGGCAGGCAACCCTGCACCCTAAAGCTCAGCTGTGTCAGCTTCAAGCTCCTCTGTTGTAGGTTCTGCACAGGGGGAAGACTCCTCCTCATCAAAAGGGGAATCATCTAGAGAGGGAGGGATAGTGGACAAGGGTTTACCCTTTCTACCCCTAGTTTTTGGGAGCACTTGGTCCATTGTTCCAGGATCCAAATGTCCCTGTCCTCTTTGCTTCTTGGCCTGAACCCTAGTAAGAGCAAAGATATGCCCAGGAATGCCCAGCATTGCTGCATGGGCCTCCAACTCCACTTCAGCCCAAGCTGAAGTATCCAAATCATTTCCTAAGAGTCAGTGGATACCACAACTTTACTTGGACCAGTTCCCCTCCCTTTGAGATTCACAACAGCTGTGGGGTGGCTAACAGTGTTGTTATGGGTGTCTATCACTTGGTACTGATGACCAAGTAGGTGTTGCTCAGGTGCTACCAGTTTCTCCATCACCATAGTGGCAATGGCACCGGTGTCCCTGTAGGCCTTAACCTGAACACCATTGATTAGAGGTAGTTGCTTGTACTTATTCATATTAAGGGGACAAGCAACGAAGGTGGCAACGTCAATGCCACCATCAGAGACTCAAACAGCCTCAGTGGTCTCCCTAACTAGACTAACCCCCACTACATTACCAAAAATGAGCCCAGGTACACCCTTTGAATGGCTATTTGTAGTGTTTTTCCCACCACCACTGGTATTTCTAGGGGCACTAGTGGTTGGGGTTGGGTAATGGGAGGTTTGGTGTTTCTTTTTGGACAAGTGGGGTCACTTGATCAATGACCTTTGGCTTTACAGAGATAACACCATGGCTCTTTCTGATTGTGTGAAGACGATTTGGAACCACCACACCCAGCAGATTTTTGTGGGCCTGATGAAGACTCTGATGATTTTTTATCTTTGTCCCCACCCTTGTCATGAGACTTACCATCCTTCTTCTTGCTGTCTTTGTCACCCCTTATATAAGCTTTTCTGCTCAACCTTGTTCTGACCCATTTGCCTGCCTTCTCTCCCATTTCTTGGGAAGAGGTTGTAGGAAAGTACCATCTCCCTTGGCATGTTAGCCCCATTTTTACCTGTATGTCAGTATGTTTTTGCCTGTCTCACTGGGATCCTGCTGGTCAGGACCCCAGTGCTCATAGTTTATGGCCTAATGTGTGTGTCTGTGTAATGCTTAACTGTGTCACTGAGGCTCTGCTAATTAGAACCTCAGTGCTTATGCTCTCTCTGCCTTTGAATTTGTCACAGTAGGCTAGTGACTTAATTTACCAATTTCAATTGGCACACTGGACCTCCCTTATAAGTCCCTAGTATATGGTACATAGGTACCCAGGGCATTGGGGTTCCAAGAGAACCATACGGGCTGCAGGATTTCTTTTGCCACCCATAGGGAGCTGAGACAAACCCTTGCACAGGCCTGCCATTGCACCCTGAGTAAAATAACGCAAATGTTATTTCACAGCCATTTTCACTGCACTAAAGTAACTTATAAGTCACCTATATGATTCAAAAGGCCAGGGCACTCGTATGAAATAAGATAAGAGTCTGTACAGTTAGGTTCTTGGTCTTCGGAAAATCAATATATAATCCAAACAGAGTTAAAGTTCAGTGTCTTTATTCTTGTGCGAGGTTTTCATACATGTTCATCACATCAGAAAGATTCCATATGTGGTCATCACAACAACATCCAACAGCCAACACATGTTTCGTCTCTGAGAAATTAATCTCATTGACTTCCTCAGGGCTGTAAGAAACATAATAATGAGCTTGGTCATAATCTGTAGTTATACGTGATTATGGAAAATTAATACCTGGCACTAAAATCGTTGCCAAGTCCTTCACCAGTACCACGTGAGTGTCTAAAATCATCAAGTGACATTACCAAAAGGAGCCACAGAGAAAAAACTGTGATTTCAGTTTACCACAAGTGATAAACTTGTTATTATTATAAATATCACCAAAAGTTTGATGTGCACGTGAAACGAAGTAGAAATTGAGAATTAGAAATAGGGATAAAGACTCCCACTAGGTATGTGGCGATGAGAAACAGAAACTAAGGTTTATGAAATATACTCTTGATGACAGGGTGTCATTAGGAAAAAAGGAAACAGAAAGGCGTCATAACACCTAGGAAATTGGTGAGTGAGTGTGCTAAATTGAGCATTCGCAAGTGTGTCTGAATAAAGGAAAATGTACCAAAATATAAGTAAGGTGTTAACATGAATAGATGGCTTATCCTAATCAAGTAAAACTCTTCAAGATAATGTACGATCTGAAATAAAATGATTGTAAGTCATTAGGAGGAAGATAATGAGTAAGCTGAATTTAAAAGGAACTAACAAAAGGACTATCACGTACCAATAGAGAAAGAGTAGTGGGAATCACGTGACAGGGGCAAAACACTATTATCCCCGAGTCTTCGTGAGGGAGTGCTCATAAGTCAGCACGTATGGATCCAAAATCTTTTAAGGTGCGATCTAGAAGAGAAGATCGCTATACTAAGGAAGTAGTGACAAGGAAGTAGTGACAAGCATAAGCAATATGGCATAAATCTAAAAGTAAAAGGTCACGTACCTATAAACAAAACAGTTCTTTTGGGTAAATTCTTGTGTTGGGGCGCTGTGTCTTGCTCCCCGATAATTAAGCTGGCGTGTATGTAGAGAAAAAGGACGTGTAAGCCCTCCGTCTCATCTAAAACCGATGTAACAGAGATTATAATCATATGTTGCTCCTAAGTTGAGCAACCAGACTCAGCCCCCTCAAAATAAAGTGCAAAATACATAGGTTAACATTAATGTCACTTACCTAGAGGTATAAGGTATAGAAGAGACACGGAGTAAGGTCTTAGGAGTGTGTGTGAAACTCCTCGGCATGACGGGCAGTATGTTTGTTTAGTCCTTCTTTTATTCGATGATGAGAATCATCGGCTGGTCCGAAATAGAAAAAGGACAGAGTGTTGAAAGAAAAAGTGGGCGCCATCTTGGAGTGTGAAAGACACAACTAAAAGACAGTGTCCAACTGGGTGGATGAATTTGCTAAGCATTATCTAATGCGAATAATCTTAGGTGCTTACAAAAATTGATAGAAAGACACCGAATAAGGTCTTACACGACACATAGTAAGGTCTCAGGTGTGTGTATAAAATTCTTCGGCATGACGGGCAGTATGTTTGTTTGGTCCTTCTTTTAATCGATGATGAGAATCATCGGCTGGCCCGAAACAGAAAAAGGACAGAGTGTTAAAAGAAAAAATGGGCTCCATCTTGAAATTGCTATGCATTAATTAATGCGAACAGCCTTAGGCGCTTACAAAATTGACAGAAAGACACTGAATAAGATGTCACACCACACAGAGTAAGGTCTCAGGAGTGTGTATAAAATTCTTCGGCATGTCAGGCAGTATGTTTATTTGGTCCTTCTTTTAATCGATGAGGAGAATAATGTAACTTAGAAGTAATTTGTTCGAAGGGTCCCAAGAATAAGAGATGATACAAAATAGTAAAAACAAAGTGTAATCAGCCAAGTAATCCTAAGTAGTCATCGTCCTAATTATTCGTTTCACGTGATCATCAAAGATTGGTGCTACTTACCAATAAAGTGTGAATTCACATGTAATGTAAATACTGTAATAATAGTAACACTTCACATTTGAACAGAGTTCACCATCTTAGTCACCTATATGTCTAGCCTTCACTTGCTGAAGGTCAGGTGCAAAGTTACTAAGTGTGAGGGTACCCTTGCACTGTCAAAGGTGCCCCACATAGCTCAGGGCCATTTCCCCAGACTTTGTGAGTGCGGGGACACCTGCAGGATGACCTGCTTTGGGCCAGGAGTACACTTCAGCTCTACCAGCCTGCCTCCGTGCCCCTGACCCCGCCGTTTTTGCTGCATAAGAAGTTCGAGGCCCTCCACCACCCGCAGGCACCCGCCTGCGCCTCATCCCTGGTGCCTAGTGGTAGTATATTGTTTATTTTGTTCCATAGCTCGTATGTTGTTTCTTGTATTTTGTTTTTCGTTTTTCATACCGTTTTTACCCTAAACTGTGCCCATTTTGTGTTCCGCTTTGTATTTGCGCTTTAATTGTGCCCGTTTTCTTTTCCGGCTCTCGCCGGTTCCTCTAAACCCAGCTGCTGCATCCCCTGCCAACCCACCCCCCTCGCACCCCCATTGAACACTTCCTCCCGCCTCCCAGCTGCTCCTCCCTCCCACCTCCCCTTCTTAATGGTAGCCGCTGTGCGGCAGCGCCGCTGGTGCACAGGAGGCACGCCAGAGGCAAGCCCGCCTGCGCCCGTCCGCGCCTGGACCGCACCCAGTGCCCGTCCCCCTGGTCCACGCTTCTCCGAACACCCCAAGCACCACTGCTCCTCCACAGAACTCATTGCTCTCAACCCAGACCAGCACCCCGCCTGCACCCAGGCCAAATCCCAAACACACACATGGACCTTTCACATGCCACTCATGCCATTTCTCCTGCCCTAACACCAACACCAGCAACACCAACAAGCACCAAAACAGCGCCAAACCCTGCAATCACCTCAACTGCATCCTCCTTAACACCCGCTCCATCCACAAGCACGCCATCGAGCTTTGGGACTCGCCCACCACAAACTCTCCTGACATCGCCTTCCTCACTGAAACATGGATGAACTCCTCATCAGAACCCTACATCGCCTTAGCCATCCCAGAAGGTTAGAAAATCACCCGTAGAGACCGCACCAACAAACCAGGAGGAGGTATTGCCATAATGCACAAAAACTCCATCAAAATTTCCACCAACACCAACGACACCCTAGACAATGCAGAACACCTACACTTTCAAGTACACATCAACGCCAACACCACCTTTAGAGGAACCCTCATATACAGACCACCAGGACCCCGCCCCCCATTCTGTGATACCATCGCCGATACCATCAGCTCCCACACCCTCACCTCCACAGACTACATTCTCCTTGGTGACCTCAACTTTCACCTGGAAAGCACCCACGACTGCAACTTCACGGCTCTGCTGGACAACCTCACGAACCTCGGCCTCAAGCAGCTGGTCACCTCACCCACCCACTCAGCGGGACACACGCTAGACACCATCTTCACCTCCAGCAGCCACATCACCTTCACTCGCACCACCGAACTCCACTGGACTGACCACCACTGTGTCCACTTCTCCTTCATGAAACCCACCACCAACAACACACTACACCCTACCGCAAATGGAACAAGATCTCCAAAGAACACCTGATCTCCAACCTCACACAAGCTCCACCTCCCATCACCAACGACCCCAACACCGCCGCCCTCAACCTCACACGATGGCTAGAAACTTGTGCAGACTCCCTCGCCCCTTTGAAAACAAACAACAACAACTGCACCATCAAGACCGCCCCCTGTTTCACAACAGAACTTCAGTCTTCCAAATGAGAATGCTGAAAAATTGAGAAAGCCTGGTGCCAAGAACCCTCAATGAGCAACTTCTCCACCCTCAAAACAGCCATGCGCAAACACCACCAACTCATCTGGACCACCAAACAGTCCTTCTACAAAGAACGCATAGACAACAACACACAAAACAGAAAGGAAATCTTTGCCATTATCAAAGAACTCACCAAACCCAAATCCTGCACCATCGACCCTCCACACTCCCAAGATCTCTGCAACTCCCTCTCCAACTACTTCCACCGCAAAATCGCAGACATACACAACAGCTTCACATCATCAGCACCCACCATCACCACCACCGATACAACCAACACCACAACACCCTGCCGCACCAACCTACTGAACACCTAGACCCCCACCAATGACGAAGAAATCGGCAAAACCATGAACTCCATCCACTCAGGCTCCCCAACAGACCCTTGCCCCCACCACATTTTCAACAAGGCCAGCCAAATCATCGCTCCCCAGCTCTTGCCCGTCATCAACAGTTCCTTCAACACCGCAACCTTCCTAGATATTTGGAAGTACGCCAAAGTCAACGCTCTTCTCAAAAAACCCAATGCAGACCCCGAAGACCTCACAAACTACTGACCCATTTCTCTTCTCCCCTTCACCGCAAAGGTCGTTGAGAAGATAGTAAACGTACAACTGTCTTGCTTCCTAGAAGAGAACAAAATACTCAACATCTCCCAGTGTGGATTCCGCAAGAACCACAGCACTGAGACCGCCCTCATCGCCTGCACAGACGACATCAGCCTCCTCATCCTCCTAGACCTCTCTGCAGCTTTTGACACCGTATGCCACCAAATCCTCCACGCACGCCTTTTCAACACCGGAATTCACCACAAAGCCCTGGACTGGCTCACCTCCTTCCTCTCCGAAAAAACCCAAAGAGTTTGCCTCCCTCCTTTCTGGTCTACAGCCACCATGATCTTCTGTGGGGTCCCCCAAGGATCCTCTTCAACATCTACATGACTCCTCTCACCAACATTCTCCGCCCCCACGGCATCACCATAATTTCATACTCTGACGACACTCAGCTCACCATCTCCCTCACTAGGAACCCAGTCACCGCCAAGAATAACCTGCACGCCAGACTCCTCGACATCGCTAAATGGATGGCAGCAAGCCACCTCAAATTGAACTCAGACAAAACAGAGATTATCATCTTCGGCACCATCAAGACACCACCCTCGGACCACCCCCAACACCCACCACCCACCCACGCATGCAACCTTGGCATCATACTGGACTCGTCTCTCTCCATGACCCAGCAAATCAACGCCATATCATCCTCCTGCTTCAACACCCTTCGCATGCTACGCAAGACTTTCAAATGGATCCCTTTAGAAACAAGAAAAACTGTCACCCACGCCCTCATAAGCAGCAGACTGGACTACGGCACCGCCCTCTACGCAGGGACCACAGCCAAGCTTCACAGAAAACTCCAGCGAATCCAGAACGCAGCCGCACGTCTCATCCTCAACCTCCCTCGCCACAAACACATATCCACCAACCTCAGATCCCTACACTGGCTGCCCATCAACAAAAGAATCATTTTCAAAATCCTTGTCCACGCTCACAAAGCCCTCCACGACACTGGACCGGCCTACCTCAACGAACGAGTCAACTTCCACATTCAAACTCGGCAGCTCCACTCCGCCGACCTCGTCCTCGCTACAGTCCCCTGCATTCAACGCACCACCTCCGGCGGCAGATCCTTCTCCCACCTCAACGCCAAGACCTGCAACTCCCTCCCCACCAACCTACACAAGACCCAGGACCACCCAACCTTCATAAAGCACCCAAAAACATGGCTTTTCGAGCAGTAACCGCCAGCTCCCTCCCCCCAGCGCCTTGAGACCCTACCAGGTGAGTAGTGCGCTAAAGAAATTATTTGATTGATTGATTGATTACACGTGTGCACTACATATAGGTCAATACCTATATGTAGCTTCACAATGGTAACTCCGAATATGGCCATGTAAGGTGTCTAAGATCATGGGATTGTCCCCCCATTCCAAATCTGGTATTGGGGAGCCAATTCCATGCATCCTGGAGGGCTCCACCATGGACCCCCAGTACTGCCAAACCAGCTCTCTGAAGCTTGCAATGCAGCTGCAGCTGCTGCCACCTCACAGACAGGGTTCTGCCCTCCTGGGGTCTGAGCAGCTCAGTCCCAGGAAGGTAGAACAAAGCATTTCCTTTGGGAGCAGGGTGTTACACCCTCCCCCTTTGGAAACAGGTGTTACAGGCTGGGGAGGGGTAGCCTCTCCCAGCCTCTAGAAATGCTTTGAAGATCACAGATGGTGCCCTCCTTGCATAAGCCAGTCTACACCGGTTCAGGGACCCCTTGTCCCCTGCGCTGTTGCGAAACTGGACAAAGGAAAGGGGAGTGACCACTCCCCTGTCCATCACCACCCAGAGCTCCTCCAGTGTGTCCCAGACTTCAGCCATCTTGCTTTCCAAGGAGTGGTGGAACTCTGGAGGCCTCAGGAGTGGCCAGTGCCAGCAGGTGACACCTGAGACCCTGCCTGATCGGTCCATACCTGATAAGGTAGCCAATCCCCCTCTCAGGACTATTTAGGATCTCTCCTGTGGGTTCACTTCAGATTCTACTTGCAAGTTTCCAGCAGGAATCCTCTGCAACTACTACTTCTTCCTCTGACCTCGGATCAACTGCAGCCTGCTCCAGGAACCGCTGTAATAGCAACAAAGTATCCACAAGGGATATTTTTCCTCTGCAACATTAGCTCCAGCCAGCAACTGAAACAGTTTCCATGGTGTGCACGCTCTGAGGACTCCCTGCCTTCACCCTGCACCAGAAGGACCGAAGAAATCTCCCTGGGGTGACAGAGTCACTCTCCTGCTGAAGCAGGCACCTTTTAATTTGACAACCGGTTCTCTTGGACTCCTCTCCCAGCAACGAGCGTGCTCCTTGGAACACAGAGTGTGGACCTCATCGACACAGACTGTCCTGTGGTCCTGCTGTCCCAATTTGGAGGAGGTAAGTCCTTGCCTTGCCCCAGAACGACAGTTTCCCTGTGCACCACGTCTTCTTCAACTCCTGCGGCCTCTGTGCACTATTTGCAAAATTCCTTTGTGCACAGACTGGCCCAGCTCCCCAGCACTCTATCCTGTGACACTCAGCTCACTGAATTGATCTCCGGCGACATGGGACCTTCCTCTGTAGTGCTACACCAACCGCATTTTGCACCTCCTTTGTCCCCATTTCCTGGGACTCCCATGGGTGCTATCTGGTGCTCTGAGGGCTCACTGAAGTGCTGAGAGCCCCCTCTTCCTCCTCACAGAAAGTTGAGGCCCCCAGGTCCCTCCTGGGTCCAGATAGCGCCTACTTGTTGCAAAACACGACTTTGCCGGAACAAAGGTTTGTTGGAGGAATCCAGTGCCAAAACTCGGCTGCATCCAACTTCATTACGTGGGACATCCTTTGCATCATGCAGGAACCCACTGGCATCTTCCTAGGGTGCATTTCTGCAGTGTTCCTCCAACTGGGGACTCCTTTTTTTACCCTCTTCTGGGTTGGCAGGGGCTCCTGTCCTTCCTGGAACTTCTTTCGACTTCTGGACTTCGTCTCCTTCTTTTGCAGGTCTTCAGGTCCAGGAATGGTTCTTGCAATAACTCTAATCACAACTTGTAGTGTGTCATAAGGAAACTTGCAGTACTTTTCTCTTGCTTTTCTGGGCTCTGGGTTGGGTAATTTACTTATCTTTACTGTAGTCTTACTCTCCGAGTGGTTCTGCACATACTACACTTGTCTAGGGGGGAATTTGTAGTTCGCATTCCACTTTCTTAGTATATGGTTTGTGTTGCCCCTAGACCTATTTTATCCTGTCCTTATGTGCATTAGCATCATCTGGTGGAGGAGGTGAGGAACCGGCGATGGAGGGAGCTGCATTCCACACAACCCTGGAGGCAGAGTCCACTGACACTGAGGGCACCAGTGGGACGGAGGGCGAGGGGAGCACCATGGCGGCGACTGGAGTGGACAATACAGACTCTGATACCTCCTACGATGGGAGCTCCCTGGTGGTGGTGGACACCTCTGTGACCACCCCAGGTACAGCCGCCACCCCCGTACCAGCACCACCCTCCCAGCAGCCCCTCATCGAGTTGCCCGTGCCCACTCACCCAGGAGGGTGGGCATCTCCTTCGCCCCAGGCACCTCAGACTCTGCCCCAGTGAGCCCTGCTGCCCTGAGTGAGGAGGCTATTGGCCTCCTGAGATCCATCTCTATAGGGCAATCAACCATTATGAATGCCATCCAGGGGCTGGCAGCCCAGATGCAACAATCTAATGCATTTCTGGAGGGCATTCACAGTGGATTGGCAGCCCAACAGAGATCGTTTCAGTCTCTGGCCTCCTCTTTGATGGCAGCCATATTCCCTGTTTCTACCGTTCCCCCCTTCAACTTCCACTTCCCAGTCCCATTGTCTTCAACCCCAACTCATCCGAAGCACACAGCCAGACGAGCATGCACACAAGACAACACCCAAGAGTGTCACAGGCAAACACAAGCACCCCACTTCATCCCACAGGCACTCAGACAAACACCATCCAGTTGCAGACACAACAACATCCACTATTTCCACTGTCTCCCCTCCTCCTCCTCCTCCTCCACCTCCCACCCAGTAACATCCACACTCACACCTGCATGCACTACATCATCATCCACTACCTGCATCTTCACCACACCAAGCAGAACACACACCTCACTGGCAGACACCTCCACAACATCCATGGACACGTCCCCTGTGTCCTCTCCCACCGTGTCTGCCCCCCTCCTAAGGTACACAAACGCAAGCACTCAGACAGCCATCCACCTCCCAACAGCATACAACCCATGCACTTGCACCCAAATCCAGCAGACAAACACCTGCAACAACCCCTCCCTCATCCTCCACTCCCATTACTTCTCCCTTTTCCCACCCAATGTCCCTAAAAAGATTTTCCTTTCCACCATTGACCTCTTCCCTCCCCTTCCCCCCATCCTGCACGTATGGGCAGGGTATCAAGAACCCAGCCAAGCATCTCAGCCAAACAGTCCACGGGCCCAGTTCCATCAGCACCTACTCGTGGTGGAAAGGATCTGAGGCCACAAATACTGAAGGGAAAGAAGCCTGCACCAGCCATCAAAAAGGGGAAGGAGCCTGCAAGCAAGAAGGGGAAAGAGGGTGCAGGGGCTGAGCAGGAACCTCCCACTACCACCACCACCACAGTGCAGCCATTGTAAGGTGCAGGGGCTGAGCAGGAGCCTCCCACTACCACCACCACCACCACAGTGCAGCCATCGCAGGGTGCAGGGGCTAAGCAGGAGCCTCCCACTACCACTACCACCACAGTGCAGCCGTCACAGTTGGCGGACGCAATGTGATACAGCCTCCATGGGCTGCTGTGTGGCCTGTCCCCTCCAGAACTAAGTGGGGTATTCACCCACTTGAGAGAATGTGGCCTTGCACTCCCCAGGACCAAGGACAGGGCTTGTTGCCCCCTCCAGAACCAGTGTGGGAAACACCCACTTGAGAGACTGTGGCCTTGTGCTCCCCAGGACCAAGCACAGGGCTTGTTGCCCCCTACAGAACCAGTGGGCAAGTCACCCACTTGGGAGACTGTGACCTTGCACTCCCCAGGACAGAGTAATGGGCATGTTGCCCCCTCCAGAACCAGTGGGCAAGTCACCCACCTGAGAGACTGTGGCTTTGCACTTCCCAGGACAGAGTAACGGGCATGTTGCCTCCTCCAGAGCCAGTGGGGTATTCACCCACTCGAGAGACTGTGGCCTTGCACTCCCCAGCACCAAGCACAGGGCTTGTTGCCCCCTCCAGAACCAGTGTGGGAGACACCCACTCGAGAGGTTGTGGCCTTGCACTTCCCAGGACCAAGCACAGGGCTTGTTGCCCCCTCCAGAACCAGTGTGGGAGACACCCACTTGAGAGACTGTGGCCTTGTACTCCCCAGGACCAAGCACAGGGCTTGTTGCCCCCTCCAGAACCAGTGGTCTTGTTTTCGCATCCGGCTGAGGTGCTCCCCCTCCCCCTGAGGTGCCTGCCTATTTGCCAGCTGATGCCCCTGCAGTGTTCGCTCCGTATTGGGGCAGGTAACGAGTGGGGCTTTGGACTTTGCCCTGTGGCCATGTGGCCCCTGTGAACTGAGGACTGGGCAGTGTTCCTTTTTTGTACATTTGTACATATCTGTTGCATTGGCAAATCATATTGTTAATTTTGTGTTGATCTTATAACAATCACTGTAGTCAATTCCTGTTGTCCTTGCAATATTCAGTCGATTTACGTGGATAAATAATTTTCTTGTGCAGCTGGTTGTGTGTATGGTGTGTGTGTATGGGGTGTGTGTGGTGCGTGTATGTGTCACTCTCATTTTCCTCCCCCCTCCCTTGTGTGCTAGGCGGCTGTACTCACTGTCGTCGTCTTCGCCTGCGTTGGTGTTCGTGGTGGAGCATAACGTAGAAGATCATCGGAAAGACTTGCAGTTCGGGTTCCATGGCGGCGTGGTTCTTCCCTTTGTCTCCAATGGTGACTACTTTCACTTCGGTAATGTGTTTCTGCCAGGCTTTTGATGGCGTTGGTACCGCCCCGGAAAATGTGGCGGACTGTGTTGTCATAATATGGTGGGTGGAACTATGTCTTCTGCCTGGCTGTAGGCGGCTACAGCCGTGGTGACTGTTGTTTTCGCCCTGGCGGTCGGTGTGGTACATTAGCTGTCTTTCGAGATGTAACCGCCAGGGTCATCTTTTGGCGTACTTACCGCAAGCCTGTTGGCGCCATTACCACCACTTTATCACCGACCGCCAGGGTCGTAATGAGGGTCTTAGTGTTGCTATGTGTGGATGACCTTCTATTCTTCTATTGTATCTTCACAATCCCGGAGAAGATACCACCCCATTCAAAACTCATTACAGACATTAGCCATACATATGGACCTTGCAGTTAACTGGAACAATTCCTCCATCTATCCGCTACACCCCACCTCAACCCCACAGGAAATCAGCTTGGGAGACACTCCACTTACTTGGGGCAGTTCTGGAGTCCAATACCTAGAAATGTGCCTATACCTCTCCCTGGCTTATCTAGTCAATGGTAAAAGGAGGTACTACCCTGTTTCTTTTATTACTTCTCCAACTTGCTAGTGATACCTCCCCATAGCTTCTTTCACAATCCTGACTCTTTACTGATACACCTCACTTGGGCAGAATAGTCCTGAAAAAGCTACCCACTGAAATGGGCAGCTTAGGCGCTTCATCGTTTGAGGGCTACTTCCTGGGAGCAAAACTGGAATGGCTCGGCAGGTAGTTGGCAAACGATAATCTAGAGGAAACACACCACAACTCCTGGCCCTTCACAGCTGCTAAAATCTGTAGTCTGCTGCTCCCATGACTCCCACTGGACCCTCTGTGTTCCATAGATGTGCAGGTAGCCCAAAAATGTCTTACTAGAACGCAATTCCTCACTCAACTTTTCCCCCATATGCTCCAGGATTCCCCCTGAAAAGCCTCCTACACTACCCTGGGACATATTCAGCTACAGAACTGCCAACTGGCATGATTGGTCCTACACTGAAGCCAGGGACCTTTTTGCAGAAGGTCACTTCCTTTCATTAGAGCAACTTCAAACCGACTACTGTCTCCTAAGGGGGCAATTCCTTATTTGCCATGAACTACATAACACTTGCCTGACCCTGTGGTCTAAACGAGATAAACAACCCCCTACACATGCGGTTCTCTAGAAACGCCTCACCATGGGTGATAGACATTTGTGGCCTGATTTATACTTTTTGATGCATAATTGCGCTAATGCAAACGTGCGTCAAAAAGTTTAGTGCTGTTTAGCGCCATTTCTTAATGCCACCCGTGCGTCATATTTATACTTTGATGCTGGGTGACACTAAGAAGAGGTTAGAGTCATTTTTCCTGATGCTAACCATTGCGCCTTGTCGTAAGGCAAAATGACGTTAACACAGGAAAAATGACTCTAATCCGGTTTATGACATGGAAACACGTCGCAAAATGGAAATGCGCCATTTTTGCCCACAATAGCGTAAAAAAGCGACGCAAACAGAGCAAACAGTGCAAAGAAGCCAGGAGAGACCCCAGGGAGTCCCAGGACAAACAGGAACCAGCCAGGAGGACACAGACAAGACCCAGGGGAGAGGCAAGAAGAAAAGGAAGTGTTGCTTCAGCGCAGAGGAGCATCAAATACTGGTGAGAGAGGTGATGGAGCACCAGCATCAACTCTTCATCACCTCTAAATTGCCAATTGGAAGGAGAAAGGCAGTTTGGCAACAGATTGTGGACAAGATTAACAGTGTGGCAGAGGCCAGGAGAACTGCAACTGAGTGCAAGGAATGCTGGCATGACTGCAAGCGGAGTACAAAGGAAAAAAAAGACAAGGAACAAGAAGGCAGCACTGCAGACCGGAGGTGGGAGTCCAGCATCGCAAGATGACCTTGACGAGATGGAGGAGATGGTTGCTGCCGTCATCCCGAAGGAAATCTCATCTGGTATTGCAGGACAGGACAACACAGACTACCAGGAAACAGCATATATGCAGGGTAAGTTGCATGGGGGACCAAAATGTCAAGTGCAAGAAGGGGGAGGCACATACCTACTACTCAATGCATGTCAGCCCTGAAAATCAGGCAGTGGAAAGGGGAAAGAAGCATGGCATGGAACTCCCTGCACTGCCCATGCCAGGTGCATGGGCAGTGCAGGGGCATCCAGGGGCACAGCACAACACAACACCAACAACCTTTGCATGGGGATACACCGCCATGCCAAGGCTGCTGGAACTGCTGAAGCAGACCAGGACAGTAGGTTAGAACGTAAAACTAGTCTGGTGTCACAAGACAGCTGGTATTGTCAGAATGTAAACTAGAGGACAATACTCAGGTGGCATTCCCCATTGACAACATTTGCCACAACTACCTGTACTGTGTGCGCTGGTCAATTAGGAAATGGAAGTGAGGTGCCCATGTAACAAACACACTCAAAATGAGGGTTCAGTATGACTACGTGATCAATCTCCATCAAAGTGCACCTTCTGTCAACTGGTCATGTCCATAGACTCAATAACCATCAGGCACTGTCACATACATAATGATATACGGAGCAGTAATCTCATACTCATGCTGGCCATCCCTGGGTTTACCCTGTGCCTGTGTCACAATAGCTGCAATGCCACCATGCAACATCTCAGGTATCATAGTGCTAAGAGAACTGCATTGAGGGGGAGGACATGTGTGTGTAGGAAGGCAAACACACCTGCACAGTCACAAGAGGAAATGGAACTCTGCCAGGTCCATCAGTGCAATGCAATGTAGCACAGATACGCAAATATCAACATGAGAAACTACCAATGGTAACACGTGCATTGTCTCATGGAAATGCCATTCATGGTGTGGTGCTACGTCTCAGCACCACATAGGTGTATGTGAAAAATGATAGACTGGGACAGGGACATATTGTAATGTGTAGTGCTGTGGCATCAGCACACCAACAATCATTGCAAGGCCTCACCATGCAAATGGAAGGTGAGGGAGGGTTGATGAGGACAAGAAGGTGGCAAGCCACAGTTTGGACAGAACCCACACCTAGAAGATGTGACGCAGACAATTGCCCAAACTGCCCTTCACTACATGTGAAATGCAGGTGGGGCATAGGGCTAAACGACTGCAAACATGAACGACAGGAGCAATGCATGGGAACCAAGATTACAATGTATCACCAATAGGAAGTCAGTGACGTCACATTATGACTGGCACAACACAGACACACTAATTGTACAATATCTCAATGCAGAGGACGATGGCTCTCCTGTGGATCTGCCTGTCCTGGACTACCCTTATGACCTGGATGATCAGCTGACAACCATCAGCCAGAAAAGGCTCCAAGATGTCCTGGGAACCCTACAGACACCACCTCCAATCGCAAGGAGGAGCACACATGTAGCAGCTATCCCAGAGGACCCACCCACCACCCCAATAGTAAGACCTGCCAGCTCAAACACAGCTGAGGACTCTGATGACACAGGGACCACCTTTGAGAGGATAGTAATGGGAGTACAGCGGGAGCTGGCCAAGGAGGTGCAGGTGGGGATGCAAACTGTGGCAGCCAGCTTTGGGGGGATGCGCATGTGCATGATAACGTCTGCAGAACAGACAGCAGCCAAACAAGTCACACAATCCCTACTGCATGGAGTCCAACAGTGTGTGAGGGACCTAACCACTGCCATGAGGGAGTTGCCACAACACCTGACCTCCCAATCTTGCTGCTGCATGCATGACAAGCAGGACTCCATGCACCAGGAACTGGCCTCCCTCAGGGCAAACATGGTTGCCTACCACAGGGATGTTGCTGCCATACTCAATAATCAGCAGCTCCTCCTTGCTGAGGTGATGCCATATGTAGTGCCACAGATGGCAGCTGCCGGGAATTTGGTGTCCACTTCTCCAACCACTGAAGTGTGTGTGGCCCCTTCAAACCCACCACGACCACCATCAAGGGCAGAGTAGACAACACACACATCAGAGGATGAAAATGTGGAACAGATCATCTTCACCCATAGGAGTACCAGGTAGCACCAGCCCATGCCACATGGGCAGTGATTTCCCTTTGTCCTGTGCTTGACAACATGCCAGTGTTGCTACAGTTGGTGACATGCACTCTTCTCTGACACACTGTTCACCTTTCCAGTATGGACTGCAATTGTCTCTCACTCCTCCATTGGAAATTCATGTTCCCCTGCACTGAACAACACTCCACCTCAGCATGTCCAATGACATGTCCCTCAACCTTGCACTTGTGTTGCGCCACAATAGAATGGTTTACACTAATGGGGTCACAGACCTAGACTATGTAAATATTGCACTAAAGCACTTTAAAATAAACAGCACCTACACAACCACTTTGTCTCTTTGTAATGTGACACATCTACTTTGCTGGGGATGTGTGATGTGTGTAACATGTCTATGGCCACAGAGTGTCAATACCAGAGTGCAGAAATAATGTGGGCAGATATCTATGCAAACGGTATGTACAAGATGAACGTCAATGCTGACCATATCCCCTACAAGCAAGTCACTGTGTATGTGACATTTGCTTTAAAACATTCATGCCTCACCCACTACATACAGTAGGAATGGCTGTGTAAGAGTGCTCGGCCAATAACGTCAGCTGGAAGTACAAGTAAACCACATTGGCGTGAAATTTGTATACTTGACCTCATCTGAAATTGGCACTATTCAGTTTAGCAGTGTTGACATGAACTTCAGGCTGCAGGCAGACGTCCCACAGTGCCCAACATCACAACACAGGATCAAAAAAGGTACAGCTTAAAAAGAACACCTACCTGTCCAATACATGTGAACCATAGTCATGTTGAGTGGTGGGTACAATGGATGGCAGATGCATTGAGATTTAGATTTGTTTTAGCTGCCAATGTGACAGCTCACGTGGAAGTGGGAATTAACATGTCAAGAGAGGGATGTGGTTGCAGGGCGGAATTCACAGGCCAACAGACAATTGGCACTGTAAGATCATGCACGGACCCTGAGCCCCAAACATATGACACATGCAGTAAGAGTGTACCTAAATCTTTATTACCTATGTATGGAAGTGAACATAAAACTATGTAACACACCTATATTAACTTAATCTATCCTAACTATACATTACCTTCTACTGGCCCTAACTACCCTATTCTAAGCTTACTTACCACATTTAACAACACACTCTAAACATTTGCCCCCACCGCCCTTATATGATGAGACACATGCAGGACAACATATATTAACCTAAATGTAGACTACCTAATACTAACCAAATATATATATACTTTTATTTTAAAAAATGTAATTCTTTTTTTTTCAATACACAAAAGCCCCAACATTAACCCCCACAAGCTAACATGTAATAATATGAAAAACCACCCCCCAAACCTACTTATCCTATCTAAACAACTACCCTACTCTAACCTATCACTAAACCCTTTAAACCCACTACAAAACAGGGTTAGGAAAGAGGAGGGAGGAGACAAACTAGGGGTGAGGGGAGGCAAGAGTTCACAGGTTGGCCCTCCTCACTGTCTTTTTGATGGCCTTCAGTCTCCTTGTGTTTTCATCCACATCCTTCTGAATGCTGTCCAGCTTTTTAAGGACCTTTTTCATGTCCCTCTGGAACTCCCTTATTGCCAACATGTCCATTGCAGCAGGTGTGGTGGTCTGTGGTGCAGACATTGATGGTGCAGCAGATGGGGAAGATATGACGGTGGCGGTTGTGGTACTCTGTATAGGTGTGGTGGTGGCTACAACCTTTGTGGCCAATGCCGGTCCCCTTGGCTGAAAGCCCACCATTCCCCTGTGGCTCGCTCTCTTTGATAGCGTTGTGCCATCTATCGGTATCCAGACTCAACATCCAAGATGTGTTGATATCGCACTGCCTGCTTTTGAAAAACCCTGATTTCTGCAACATCCATGTTGGCAGCTGTACACATGAGACAGGCAACCATCAGTGTCATCATTGTGTGATGCATGTACAGATGATAATATAACACTCTGCCTCGATTTGCACATGCAGTCCGAATCACAGTCCAGATACTACAATCTCCCTGATGAATGTAATGGCAACGCTGTCTACCTATCATGTCCTTTACACCACAGCAAAGCACAACAAGAGTTGGACCAAATAAAGTGATCTGTGCATTGATGTAGTGCAATTTGTCACAAAGCAAAGGCAGCAACTACTTCACATGGGCCAGGCCGACTAATCTTTATCATTTGAGTCAACTTCAAAGCACACAAGACCAGTGACTTGTAGATGTGATTGACAGGATGGTATGCAGTTGTTAATCATAAGGGGTCAGTGTTGTTTGGGACCCATGCATGGTTGAATGAGATGACTGTCATCTACATTGTGAGTATCACATCTACCTACATATATGTTGTTCCCCTACCCCTGTGCCTCAGGGGTGATGGGCATGCAATACATCATCACAACTTTCGAGGACAACCACAAAGGCATGTCCACTTATACATGGATTTAGTGAGTGGAACACATGTGAGTAGGGCTGCCACCTAGTAATAAGGTATCTATAGATCATTCACATCTACATTCATGTGTCCAGTTGTGGACAACCATCAACACCTGATCTGCCAACACAATTTCCAAAGCACCCACACTGATGCCAGCACACGTCTGGCCTTGACCTGCATTCACTTCTATTACCTACCACATAAGTGTCACATAAATGGAGTACAACTTATGTGGATAGTTGCTGGGGGACACGTTACCCTTACAGTCCTACATGTGCATTATAATACAGGGATGCACAATTTTGTGTGGAAAACTGATGCATCACAGTGTATGACCCTGTGCCAATATACTGACCCTGGTGCACTTCCAAGTCACATGTGGGCCTACATGTGGCTAGTAATCACCTTGTTCACACTATGCTGCCTATTGCGCAGCACAAGACTCCCAAGATATGACTCTCTGCCTGTGAATGTGCAACCCTTGCACGGAACATTATGTCAACATCCAGCCGAGTAAGATATCATATCACGTGAAAAACCTCTCTGGTTCTCTGACACCCTCAAAGAATCAAAGAAAACTTGTCGCGCCCTTGAGAAAGCCTGGCGCAAGGACCACACCGCTGACAACATGACCGCCCTCAAGAACGCTTCCTGCGAACACCACCACCTGATCCGTGCTGCCAAAAGGAACTTTTTCACCGACAGACTGGACAAAAACAGCCACAACAGCAGAGAACTCTTCAGCATCGTCAAGGAGTTCTCCAACCCCAGCGCCAACGCCAACGCCGTCACGCCCTCACAGGATTTGTGCGAATCCCTCGCCACTTTCTTCCATCGCAAGATCAGCGACCTCCACGACAGCTTCGGACACCAGACCCAACCAAACACCACCGAACCCGCATCCCCGGCCATCACCCTCAACAACTGGACCCACATCAACACGGAAGAAACCAAATCCATCATGAACTCTATCCACTCCGGCGCCCCTTCGGACCCCTGCCCGCACTTCATCTTTAACAAAGCCGACGACATCATCGCCCCTCACCTCCAGACCATCATCAACTCTTCTTTTTCTTCTGCTACCTTCCCCGAATGCTGGAAACACGCCGAAGTCAACGCCCTACTAAAGAAACCTGCGGCTGACCCGAGCAACCTGAAAAACTTCCGCCCCATCTCTCTTCTGCCTTTCCCAGCCAAAGTAATAGAGAAGACCGTCAACAAACAGCTGACCACCTTCCTGGAAGACAACAACCTGCTCGACCCCTCACAAACCGGATTCCGAACCAACCACAGCACTGAAACCGCCCTCATCTCAGTCACAGACGACATCAGAACCCTGATGGACAACGGTGAAACAGTCGCCCTCATTCTTCTCGACCTCTCGGCTGCCGTTGAAACCGTCTGTCACCGCACCCTAATCACCTGCCTCCGCTCCACTGGGATCTAAGTCCAGGCCCTGGACTGGATCGCCTCCTTCCTCGCAAACCGTTCCCAAAGAGTTTACCTCCCTCCGTTTCGCTCAGAACCCACCGAGATCATCTGCGGCGTACCTCAAGGCTCATCGCTCAGCCCGACACTCTTCAATGTCTACATGAGCCCCCTCGCCAACATCGTACGCAAGCACGACATCATCATCACCTCCTACGCCGACGACACCCAACTTATACTCTCCCTCACCAAGGACCCCGCCAGCGCCAAGACCAACCTACAAGAGGGTATGAAGGATGTTGCAGATTGGATGAGGCTCAGCCGCCTAAAGCTGAACTCTGAAAAAACGGAAGTCCTCATCCTCGGCAACACCCCGTCCGCCTGGGACGACTCCTGGTGGCCCACGGCCCTCGGCACCGCACCGTCCCCCACAGACCACGCCCGCAACCTCTGCTTCATCTTGGACCCTCTTCTCATCATGACCAAGCAAGTCAACGCCGTGTCCTCCGCCTGCTTCCTCACCCTCCGCATGCTCCGCAAGATCTTCCGCTGGATCCCCGCCGACACCAGAAAAACCGTGACCCACGCCCTCGTCATGAGCCGCCTGGACTACGGCAACACCCTCTACGCCGGGACCACAGCCAAACTCCAAAATCGCCTGCAACGCATTCAAAACGCCTCGGCCCGCCTCATCCTCGACATACCCCGCAGCAGCCACATCTCCGCACACCTGAGACACCTGCATTGGCTCCCAGTCAGCAAAAGGATCACCTTCCGACTTCTCACCCACGCACACAAAGCCCTCCACGACAAGGGACCGGAATACCTCAACAGACGCCTCAGCTTCTACATCCCCACCCGCCTCCTCCGCTCCTCTGGCCTCGCACTCGCTGCTGTCCCTCGCATCCGCCGCTCCACAGCGGGTGGGAGATCTTTCTCCTTCCTGTCGGCCAAGACCTGGAACTCCCTCCCCACCAGCCTCAGGACCACCCAGGACCACTCCGCTTTCCGGATTCTCCTAAAGACCTGGCTGTTCGAGCAGCGATAACCCCCCCTTTTCCCCTAGCGCCTTGAGACCCGCACGGGTGAGTAGCGCGCTTTATAAATGTTAATGATTTGATTTGATTTGATCCCATGGGGACCCCTTCCCTTTTGTGAATCGGTTAGCACCACTGTGAAACTGGTGGTAACTGCAATTGTTTTGTGAGGGCATTCGCAGTCATCAAACAATCAATCAGCGGACTGCGACTCGCAAATAGGAAGAGAACGCCCCTTCCTAAATGCCACTAGAAAACCCTGTTTTGTGATTCGGCAATGTGATTGCAGAATGGCAAAATTGGGTATGTCCATTGGAATAAACATTTCCTCTTGCCGTAAACACACAAATTCTGAAAACTAGGCTGTTTGTTACAATTAAAAATAGTTTCGTACATGTAGCCCTAAGTGATAGTCGTACATGACTCAACAAACCTCAGGCCTGCATTGTTAACATGTATAGACATGTGGACTCCATATCTGCAACACTAACACTTTGTTCTGCTTCCACTCAACCGGGTCACAAACATTGCATGCAGCATGTCAACACATCTGCTACTGTCACTCAGGGGCATTCTACTGTACACATTTGTCAATGTGAAACTAACCAACAGGGCCACCGATCACCACACCCAGGTGGTCCAACAGATCCTGCTCTTTGGCCACCAGGTCCGCCCAGCAATGCTTTATCTGGTGCTCATTCCTGCTTGTATGGTAGACACTCTTGAGTGGTAGAGCACCTTGCCCACCGCAGCCGCCTCGCCTCTGTGTGATACCCCTGTATCACCCGCCCACCCATCTCCAGCATCAAGGGTAGGAAGTGGCACACCAGCCACACAAAGCTCCTCCTACCCCATGCGTGTCAGCCTCGCCCTTCCTGACATGTCCCTGAACAACAAATCCAAACTCAGAATGTATAAGAAAAGAAGAAAAGCAATGAAAATAAAGGAAACCTACAGCCCAAACCTAAGAACCCCAACTAACCCAAATAATCTAACCCCCAGACAGACACCCGACAGTACAAATACAATATGAAAGACACTAAACTACACAAAATCACATACACAGGTACAAGAAACAAACACACTTCATAAAAGACACAACAATAGAGACATCACAAGATACAATAAGCGCATTTGAGACACCAGCAACACCGAGACACAACCACACAGCCAAGAAAGAGCACAGTCAGTAAAGTGGAAGTGAAAGTACACCCACTGTACCTTGCCTGTAAACAGGATTTCCTATTACATCACTTCCTGTCCCCTTTGCGGCCCACTTACCGTCATGTGTGTATTTTATTGACGCATACGATGTTTCTGTGAATATTTTCGCTGCATAACCTACATGTGCGGTCAAATACCATGCATTACCTGTAGACTTCAATTTCAATGGATATCCACATGCGTGTGGTGCGCAGGTGCAATTCACGCTAAAGGCTCATATATGGTTAGTTTGCTGGAGTTTTTTGCTACGCATTTGGGTCAAAACTTTTGACTCGATCTGTAATTGAATGATTTTCTAATATTTAACATGCATGCATCCTGCATCAACATGAAAATAAGATGGTATGGCCTGCAGTGTGTGGTATAGTGTTTGGCCACACGTAGTAGAGCATGCAACTTTGTGTTTTGGGTGTGAATGATCTATAACAACACTGTGTGTGTTTCTGAAGGAACAGCATGCAATACTTTGGACATCATGCAAATGTATGAATGTGTTCCAAATGTGTATCTACATCTGATGGCAATCAGTTGTGGCATGTGTTTGTAATATGTATTGACTTATGTGATGTGTGTCGTTGTTTGACTTAGGGGACATTAAATTTCACACAACAAACAAAACTCAAGTATCATTGAGGATGGCTGATGAGTGCTATGTAGGATATGTTACCCCTCATATGTCAATAATTGTTGGTTACGACTTCATGGTGACTTGTGTGTGGACTACACAAATGTCTGACATGGGTACATGTTTGGTATATACTGTGTTTGAGACACTGTGCCTTAATTCCACCCATAGAATGTTTAGTACACGTCAGTTTGACTCATTACAATTACCTTTGTTACTTGTGTTGCTGTGGTGGACCTGCTGCCCTGGCTGCATGTGTTTACAATTTTCAGATGTGCATTGAACAGAAGTGTCCAGTTCAAGTGAGTGGGCATGTGTACCCTGTGTCAGGTTTGGGCTCCATGGTGTCACGGTTTCGGGCAGGTCTAGTCAGGACTCTGTTAGGGGACCCCCTTGAGTTCACAGAGTATCTTGCAAGCAGGTAGTGTTTCAAAGCAGAAGAGCAGCTAAAGGCATACAAGGAGGAAAGGCCAAGTATGGTAAGGCAGAGAACACAGAAAGGTGAAGGCAGAGCAACCTTAGTGTGAACAAATATGGAACGGGTCAGTAATGGACAAACACGCTGGGGTTATCACTAAGGTTGTACACAGGGTAGGGCTCACTTTCCACAGCAACAGGGAACGTCAATGCCTCGGTGCAGATTACTCTTACAGATAGTCACCACACAAGCTCCATAGAAAGGAGGCAGCAGAAGTGATTCTAGTAAAGACCCTTAAAGCACATACAAGAATTGTACTTACATACACAAGACTAGCCCTTGTGGGTCCAGCTGGAGACAGTGGCAATTCCTGGAATACAGCCATAGCACACTGTCACTGTAGGCACTAAAGACTACGTGCAACACTAGACAAAGGATGGGGGCTGGTTTGCCTCCTGGAAACCAGGTGCCAACCCAAGTACAAAGGAAAATACTTCTACACAGGTGAGGACTGATAGTACACTTACCAGACATGATAACCCAAGAGGAAACAGAAAGTGAAGGAACAAACTAGGAGGCTAAGCCAGGAACAGGGAACAAGCTCAAGCTGGCACAAAGGAAGGAACAGGTCTGGGAAACAGAAAGCAGGCTCTGGCTGAAACAAACATGAACAAGGCTGAGAAACAGGGAGCAGACTGTGACTGGAGCAAGCAGATATAGGACTGAGGAAACAGAGAGCAGGTTCAGGCTGAATCAGGACTGTAACACAATCTAACAAGGAGTCTGGAACACAAAGGAATCGTACTTCAGTGCATGACGAGGAGCTTCAGGGAATGGCAGCTTCTAAGCAGTTCCAGGCAGCAGCAAGGCCAGGGCAGAGACACATGGTTGGGCTGCACAAGAGAGGTCACATGTGTGTGCAGCTTCAGTCTCTCACAAGTCCTGGAGACGAGAATCCATTATAAAGGGACAACCGGACTTTTCCCATAGGAAGCAATGAACAGAAGATTACAGATCTTACCGACTACCAGGCAGTGAATTATGGGACCTGAAGTCCATGGAAGGTAATGTAGTTCTTCTATAGCATGCTGTATGGAAAAGGGAAGCAAACAGGAATCAGAAAGGGACTCTGGGTGAGTGTTAATGATGATTCCCAGGGTACAGATAGTCCATTTACAGCGCCCCGAGAGATGGTAGGGCAGAGATGTATACATGGCAGTGGCAGTACTGTTTTCCGGGGATGGACTGCACAGGGCATGTGTTGTGAACATTGCTTGTCATACCTGGGACACTCATGCTATCCATTTTCACAAATGATGCCCCCCTTGTCACACAAGCTCCTTACAGAGATTGCAAGTGTCACACTTACTAATGTCAGGCGTCTGTTCAGACATTCCTGTTTCCACTGATATTTCACATCCAATGCCTGGGATGTATGGGGAGCTTATTTACCTTATGATTGGGGATGTCATAGTTGTGTGTCAAGTGCTACAGTAGACCATGTTGGCAACGTGGATGTGATTCATATGCTGTGGGCCATTGATTTTGTCTTTCATATTTGAAATTCAAGAGATGAGTATTTTTTATATGTGTATGATGTTTGCTGTACAATCATACCCATCACATTTGATGTTGCATCAGAAGTAGTCAGATTTGTCTTTAAAACATGCTCCCTAACATAATACTCACATTCCTAAGGAACATGTGATGGAGAATGAAGAAACCAGAGCAGGATTGTGTGATCAAGTAAGGTGTTTATTTACATATCTTAACAATGTGTGTAGTGTGACTATTAAGTGAAAACGTTTTGTCCAATTTGCTATCTGCGGCACATTCCTGCAGCTGTGTGCTGCTGCCCCCCCTTATTTTCCCTGCCACCATCCCCCTCCTCCTCCTCAGGCAGTTCTTGGTCTGGCTCAAAAAAGGGATGTTCCTCCACACACAAATGTTGTTCAAGATAGCACAGGTAAGTATAATTTTACACACAATGGGTGGGGCATATAGCAGGCTGCCTCCTGTGATGTCCAGGCACCTGAATCTGGCCTTCAGGATGCCAAAGGTCCTTTCCTCAATGGTGCGTGTCCTCCGATGTGCCTCATTATAGACACGCTCTGCTGCTGTTCTTGGGTTGGGGAATGGGGTCATGATCCATGCTGGATCCTTTAACCCAGATCCGCTGCAAAAGATAATAGGAGTGAGTACTTTGTTAGTGCTTGCAACAGGAATGTTATATAGCATGGCAGTTGATATCTTGTGTCGTATGTGACTCATATGTGTTTGTTGTATTGTGTGAGATCCTGGGATTCTGTGAGGTTTTTTCTGCAGTGGGTTGTTTGACATGACAACTTGTCTTTGGCTCATTGACCTGGGCTGTATGATTTTTTTTCCGACCCGTTGGTCAGTATGTATGTACCATGTGTTGTGTCGTATCCAACATGTTTTAGCATGTTTTCACTGGAGGGGACATGATACTTCCACACACACAATGGATTCAGATGTGGTGGTAACATGGTTGCACTATATGGCCTGGACATCCCATCTATTTAGACATATGTCATTGCAGATGAAATACGACAGTGAGGCCCTTTGATTTGGCTAGGTGACAATGCACAACACATCTCCATAAGTTGGCTTCACTGAGCTGTTCAGTATTGACAATGCACAACTGTCCCATGTGTGACTTGTTTCTAGGCAAGCCTTTGTTGTTCCCTCTACCAGTAGCTCATGTGCAACCGTCCACCTACACTACCGAACTTGCTCCAGGGAACCTAGCTAACTGCCTTGTGGAGGTGGATTTATCTGTGCAGGTAGGGCCATCTCCCTGTACATATGCTATTTAGATCGACAATTGGTTCTTTCAGTGTGTGCAGCAGTGTGCAGTTTGCATTAGTGCCACATTAATATGTGTTCATAGCACAGTCCACTTCCTTATTGCAACCTGGAAACGGCACCCCAGGAGTGATGTATGATGTTGGGACTGCCTCAGTATTTCCGTGTCACCTACAGGTGAGTCAGCATCATCATGAAGGAGGAGGAGTTTGTTAATGCTGTTAATACAGCCTGTCTTTCTCACCTTAACCCTCTTTCACAAACTCAAGTGTTAAATTTCTTGAGTGCCCTGAAATCAGGATCCCCCCTGGACCCTGCCCCTCCTCACATATTGTGCAGGGGCGGAAGTTATTGTTCCTATGCTGACACATTTACTTAATGATTCTCTTTCCAAAGGAGTAGTACATAGCGCTTGGAAGCATGCTATAATGAAACCGCTATTAAAAAAAACCCTCTCTTGACCTGACAGTGTTGAAGAATTTTAGACCCATTTCCCTTTTGCCCACCCCTGCTAAAATTTTGGATAAATACATCAATTGGCAACTTTCTACCTTTTTAGAAGAGAATAGGTTGCTCCATCCCACTCAGATGGGTTTTAGAACTGGTCACAGCACGGAAACTGCATTAATTGCAGTTACGGAAGAGGCTAGAAAGCGGGTTGACCAGGGTCTCACCACAGTGATTATTATGCTGGACTTGAGCGCAGCTTTTGACACAGTAGACCACCAGGTATTGATCCAGAGAATGAGGGACCTCGGAATTAAGGAACAGGCACTTGCCTGGTTTACTTCCTTCCTACAGGACAGGTCCTTTCAGGTCCTAGATTGATTGTTCCTATCAAACAAACTACAGTGCAGGTGTGGTGTACCTCAGGGCTCTGCCCTTAGTCCGACACTGTTTAACATTTATATGGCTCCCTTGGCCTCTTTGGTGGAATCATTTGGGTTAGCATTAGTGTCCTATGCTGATGACACCCAACTGGTGGTTTCCTTTTCTGCTAATGAGACCTCAGAAGGAGCCGCTTTCCTTACTTGTATGCAAGCGCTCTCAAGCTGAATGACTCAGAGTAAATTGCAACTAAATGAGGAGAAGACGGAAGTCATGATACTGGGCCCTGAACCAAAGCCTGGCATTTCTCGCACCTGTCCTTCGGCACTTAGTGAGTTCCCTTCTCCCAAAAAACATGTGAAGAGCCTGGGGATCAGTCTGGATCCCCTTCTGACGCTAGACCTGCAGGCTACGAATATATCTACTTCTTGCTTTGCCTTACTGAGACTTCTTAGGAAGATTTTTGTTATTCTTCCAGCACTGGCTAGAAGACTCATTGTGCAAGCTGTTATTCTTTCAAGGCTAGACTACGGGAATGGCCTTTTACTAGGTTCCCCAGTATATGTTAAAAAGAAATTACAAAGAGTTCAAAATGCTGCGGCTCGTTTACTACTGAACATCCCAAGAAGTTCTTCTGTGAAAGCTGGATTGGCCTCCTTGCACTGGTTGCCTGTTGTACAGCGGATCAAATTTAAGGCTCTATGTCATATCCACATAGAGGACCTATGCTCCTTAGGAACTTGGCCACTTTTTATAGGCCGAATAGAGATTTGAGATCCACTACTCTTGCTTTAGTAACTGTACCAAAAATAAAGAAAGCAAGATGGGGTGGGTCCTCTCTGATGTTTTTAGGAGCCAAATTGTGGAACTCGCTGCCTCTTAATCTTCGGCTGATGGAGCAAGAACTGGGATTTCGAAAGGCCTTGAAAACTTGGTTATTCTAGGTCCATTTGTTTTTATTCCTTTCTTGTTGCGTATCACTCTCTTCCCCTCTGTGGTTAGGGTTTAGTAGCGCTGGGAAACCCGAGGGTAGCCATGGCTCTATAAATTGTGTAACATAACATAACATGCTATGTGTCTCATGGTGTTAGACCTGCTGCAACACATATTGCACTCCCCTTCCTCACAACATACTGCTTGAAAGGGGGTCGGATTGACTATGTGGCCTATAGTAATTGTAAATGGTTCATCTTCTAAGTTGCACTTCCAGCACAGGCTATGTCATTGTCACGGTGGGCTTTGACATTGGTCCATTGTTGCTCTAGAGTGGCAGCTAATGTTTGTGGCAGCTGTCATTTGTCCATAAGTGTATATCCCATTGTTTCAGGGTGTGCAACATAACTACCAGTGTCACACCTCAGTGTCATCCTGCCCACGTGCCAATGTAGTGGTGTATGTTTTGTGTGTCCTACAGGGTTGTTGTGCTGGGTGTATATTGCTAGCTTTATCGACTTACCGACAAGAAGGCCATTGCCATATTGTCCGTTCTGAAAGCGCTGATTGATCCTGCTGTGGCGGAATATGAATGAATCATGGACACTTCTAGGATACCTGGCCAAGATGTTTGTGAACCATCCATGGTGGTCAACTATGGCCTGCACATTGATGGAATGTGTGTGCTTTCTGTTCCTGAATAGGTGCTCTTTTGCTGCAGGTGGGACGATCGGGACATGGGTGCAGTCAATTGCACCGAGCACATGCAGGAAGCCATGATTTTGCTAGAAGCCCTATTTTATCTCTTGCTGCTTCTGCTGGGTGTTGGGGAAGCTGATGTGGTGGGCTGTGAGGCAGATTATGGCATCTAACACCTTGGGCAGGAAGGCCAAGAATGAGGGCTGTGATAACCCAGCAACCAGGGCACCGGTTGTCTGGAAGGAGCCATTTGCCAACATATGCAGGACAGCTAGCATCTTGGTCACCGGTGGTATATTGTGTGGTGTCTACAGATTAGCTGTTAATTATGGCTCAACATGGCGCAGCAGCTGCTGCATGGCTTGCCAGTTGAGTTGATACCTCTGGATGATGTCCTGTTCCCCGAGGCTATGGAGGGTTATCCTGTTCCTGAAAAGTCTCTCCTGCCTTCCGAGTTGCCTTTGTGGGACGCATTGGGTTGGTGGTGGCTGCTGCCGTTGGTCGTGTGCTCGGCTTTGTCTTTCAAGCTGCATCAGTAGCACCTCCATGTTGTCCTGTAGATCTGTAATGTTTCTTGTGTGTGTTTTCCATAAGTATTGGTGTGTTTGCCTCATTTTAATGCCTGCCCTGACCCAGGTGTTAAATTTTGACGCAAATTGGGGTTAGCGTAATTTTTTAGGTCCGCCTCCCCCCGTCCCGTGCGTCATTTTTGCCCAGGTGGATAAATATGGCGCTAGGGTGTTTGAGTAATTTTTGGGACTGGAACGTCTACCTTGCATCTCATTGACGCAAGGCGGTTTCACGCATCCTTAAAATGACGTTAACTCCATATTTTATATGCTAGATGGGTCTAGTGTCAAAATATATATATGGAGTTAAGTTTGCGCTGGATTTGCGTAAAAGAAAAATGATGCAAATCCAGTGCAAGCAGAATATAAATATGAGGCTTAATCACATGGCTTTACAAGGTATTTCGTGACCACACAGGGATTTCCCTGGGGCTCTTGCTCACAGATTGGGAGGAGGACAAGGGGAGAGCATTAAACAACACTGAATGGGACTAAGTCCTTGCCTTACCTCAAACGGTTTCAAGGAATGCCAGTTTAATAAATTTACAATTCTATATCCTTCATCCGGCATATTTAACCCCCACACAACTCAACCGTTATTTCCTGCTGGCAGACCTGCGTTGCTCCTGCTTCCAGTCGGGAGCATGTGACAAGGTCTGTGTCTATGGTCCTGTCCAGCCCCTATCCCTTACTGGAGAGAAATACACACTGTTCTCCGTGACTTCACTGAACTCCAGGACATAACAACATAGGAGGCATGTGTTCTTTGGGTGTTTAAGTGCAAAAAAGAAGCACTCAGTTTGCTCCCATTTTGCGGGGCTAACCCTTTTACTTGCCAAAAAGACACTCACTCTTCACTGGAAAGCCTCAACTGGTCCACCAGTGGGGCTAATAGCAAGGAGCAGTACACAAATGGAGAAGAGGGGAGGGCACTGCCCTCCACTATGAAGAGGCTCAACATCTTTGCAAATGCGCACTTTCTCAAGAGTGGACACCCTTCTGACATATTTACTACTAGACCCCCCCCACCACCTCCCCTACCTGCTTGTGCATACAGCCTACCCCCATGCAAACTTGCCTCATGGCTGAGCCTACCCTGCCACACCTCTGCCAAGTGGATTAATAACCACTCTTTCCTCCACTTTACTCACTGGCCTGCTGAAGCCTGTCTCCATGCCTTCCTCCCTCCCTTATCCCCGGAGTCTACCTTTTGGAACTCCGTCACTTTGTGTTGTTACTTACTTTGGCTTGTACTGCATTGTAGTGTAATGTTCGTACCCCATGCTTTTACCTCTTTACTGTCTCCGAGCACACATGCAAACCTTAATAAAAGTATCTTTTTTTAAAAAGGTTGCTTACATGGGTGGCCCAATCAGTGCTGCAGGCACACAAATAGCATTTAGGCCCATATTTATACTTTTTTAGCACTGCATTTGTGTCATTTTGTGAAGCAAAAGCAGCACAAACTTGAAAAATACAATTGTATTTTGTAAGTTTGCCCCGTTTTTGCGTCAAAAAGTGGTGCAAATGCAGCGCTAAAAATGTATAAATATGGGCCTTAACTTACAAGCCTTGGGCACAGATAGAGCTACTGTACTGGGAACTTACAAATAAAATAAATATGCCAACTGGGGATAAGCCAATTCTACCAGGTTTTAAGGAGATAGCACAAGCAAATTAGAACTGATTAGTAATGGTAAAGTTTGCAGAGTCCTAAAAGCCAACAAAAGCTGGTTCAGAAAACAGGGGGGTGAAGGCAAAAAGTCTGGGGATGACCCTGCAGACAGGGCCAAGTCTAACAGATTCAATTCTTTCAATTGTGAAATCTGGCATCAAATTCAAACTTGGATTCCATGCTTTGTTTGCAATTAATGTCATTTTATTCCTTCACCAATTTAGTTGAGTATCAGAGAGTGGTGTATTCCATTTTGTGCTCTGTATAATCTCAATTTTTAACATCACAAACATGGTCATGCTTGACACTCCTTAATCGTTCATGATTACAATTATTCATTTTAAATGGAACTCCTTCATCGGGGGGATATTTTGAAATTCCAGAATACCGATTGTACAACTGTAAATTAAGCAATAATAAATAATCAGTATGTGACAGCCCAAAATCTAAATGCGCCTTAATATTTTCAAAACATCTTTAAGTGTAATAATCAATCCTGTATGCTAAAAGGCTTGCATATCTCATATGGAAACAAATATCATTGCATAGCTTTTCATATCTACTGTCATGTCAAAAAAAGTGTGACAATGCAACTGGGCTACTCTTTTGCAATGTGAAAATGTTATAACCCAACCAATTTCCTTGTATGAATAGCTTGAGATAATGCAGGGCAAGAAATGAGTAACACCATGTTTTAAACTAACATAGGGCCTGATTTAGAGTTTGGCAGAGGGGGTTACTCAGTCACAAATGTGATGGATTTCCCATCCACCGAATTACAATTCCATTATAGCCTATTGAACTTGTAATACGGCGGACGGGATATCTGTCACTATAGTGATGGATTAATCCCTCTGCCAAACTCTAAATCAGGACCAAAGTCACTAAACATTTTGGTGGTCATTACAAACCTGGGTGACGGTGTTAAAGCGGCGGTAAGACCGCCGGTAGAAAAATAGCAATTACGACAGTGGTGGAAACTGCCAACAAGGACAGCCACTTTAACACTCCGACCACCACGGCGGTACAAACAAACACCGTGGCGGTCACCGCCAACAGACAGGCGGGACACAATGTACCGCCCACACTATTATGACAGGCCAATCCACCACCTTTTCCGGGGTGGATTCACCGCAGATAAAAACACAGCGGAAACAGCTATTTCGAAGGGAAAACGCTCACCTCTACACACTCCACGAGGACACCATGGAACCGGAACTCCAAATTCTAACTGCAATAGTTATCCTGCTCCTCTACCAGGAGCACGAACGCCGGCGGCGAAGACCACGGTGAGTACTGCACCTACGACACAGAGGAGGGGGGAGGCAAAAAACAGGGACACACACATGCAACACCCCACATCCACCCCCATCCTCACCCACTACAACACACACACTAATGCATACCAATACATCACAGTTACACCCTCCAAACCCCCCCGGAAGAATGCAAAGAAAAAAGAAAATGAGTGTAACCATCAGAATATATTACAAACAAGTAGGCAGAAATATATATATATACACCATGTACAAAATATATACCAGGCATAGTAGTCCAGGTACTGCACAAGGAAAGTCCGTGGAACACTGGGACCACACGGTATGGGTGAGGCCCACACAAGATCCCCGACCATGACGGAGAGAACACTGCAGGGGCATCAGACAGCAACTAAACAGGCACCTCAGGGGGAGGGAAAGGGGGGCACCTCAGCCGCTTGAGTGCACAACACCAAACCCATGAGAGGGCCACATGCCCACTGTTCAATCCTGGGGAGTGCAAAGCCACAGTCTCTCAAGTCTCTACAGTGGGTGGGTTGCCCACTCTTCAATCCTGGGGAGTGCAAAGCCACAGTCTCTCAAGTCTCTACAGTGGGTGGTTTCCCCACTGTTCAATCCTGGGGAGTGCAAAGCCACAGTCTCTCAAGTCTCACGAGTGGGTGTCTTGCCCTATCTTCAATCCTGGGGAGTGCAAAGCCACAGTCTCTCAAGTCTCTACAGTGGGTGGGTTGCCCACTGTTCAATCCTGGGGAGTGCAAAGTAACAGTCTCTCAAGTCTCTACAGTGGGTGGGTTGCCCACTGTTCAATCCTGGGGAGTGCAATGCCAGAGTCTCTCAAGTGGACAACAGTCTCCACTGGTTCTGGAGGGGGACTGGTGCCCAAAGTGCTTCATCCTGTGAAGGACAGAGGTAGTGGATGGATGTCTCCACTGCTTCTGGAGGAGGACTGGTGCCCAGAGTGCTTCATCCTGCCAAGGACAGAGGTAGTGGATGGATGTCTCCACTGGTTCTGGTGGGGGACTGGTGCCCAGAGTGCTTCATCCTGCCAAGGACAGAGGTAGTGGATGGATGTCTCCACTGGTTCTGGAGGGGGACTGGTGCCCAGAGTGCTTCATCCTGCCAAGGACAGAGGTAGTGGATGGATGTCTCCACTGGTTGTGGAGGGGGACTGGTGCCCAGAGTGCTTCATCCTACTGGTTCTGGAGGGGGACTGGTGCCCAGAGTGCTTCATCCTGCCAAGGACAGAGGTAGTGGATGGATGTCTCCACTGGTTCTGGAGGGGGACTGGTGCCCAGAGTGCTTCATTCTGCCAAGGACAGAGGTAGTGGATGGATGTCTCCACTGGTTCTGGAGGGGGACTGGTGCCCAGAGTGCTTCATCCTGCCAAGGACAGAGGTAGTGGATGGATGTCTCCACTGGTTCTGGAGGGGGACTTGTGCCCAGAGTGCATCACTCACCCCGTGACGGACCCAGTTGCGTCAGTGCCCCTGCCGCTCATGGGCTAGCGGTGCTTGAGTTGGCGGTGCCCTGTTCAGCGGTGCTTGAGTTGGCGGTGCCCTGTTCAGCGATGCTTGAGTTGGCGGTTCCCCGTTCAGTGGTGCTTGAGTTGGCGGTGCCCTGTTCAGCGGTGCTTGTGCTGGCGGTCCTTCATGGCCCAGCGGGGCTGGTGGTCCTTCATGGCCCAGCGGGGCTGGGGCTGGCGGTGGCCTCCTGGGCAGCTGGGCTGGGGCTGGTGGTGCCGTCCTGGGCAGCTGGGCTGGGGCTGGCGGTGGCCTCCTGGGCAGCTAGGCTGGGGCTGGCGGTGGCCTCCTGGGCAGCTGGGCTGGGGCTGGCGGTGGCCTCCTGGGCAGCGGGGATGATGGCGGTCTTCTCCGCCGTGCAGCTCTTCCCAGACTTGCCGGGTTTCTTGTGGCCCTTCCCCACCTTGGAAGGTGTCACAGCTGACTCCACACTCCCAAAGGGAGCCCTGGGAGCGGCTTTGGTGGCTGGAGTCTTCCCCCTCTCCCGCCGGGCACTGGCCAACTTCTGATGCTTCACAGGTGGGGGACTGTCTGTGCTGTGGCTCCGTGCCACACTGGCTGTCCTGGTGGCCGGTGCACTCCACATACCGGTGACTACAGGCACCACTGGTCCCGGAGATGTTGTGGCTGAGGTGCTAATTCGGGACCTATGAGATGGACGGGGTGGGGGAGGTGTGGGAAAAAGGTCAAGGCTGGACAGGAAAAGTTTTTTGGACACACTGGGACAGGTAGCTGGAGGGGGTTTGGGAGTGGAGGAAGAGGTGGTGGTAGTAGGAGGTGTACGTTTGGTGACTTTGGGTGCAGCTGCATGCGCTGGAGGCTGTCGTGAGGTGGATGGCTGTTGGGTGGGTGTGTGCCTGTGTTTGTGTATCTTGGGAGTGGGCGTCACAGACACACTGGGAGAGGACACAGGGGATGTGTGAATGGCAGTGGGGGCGGTGACTGCACGTGAGCGGGGTGTGCTGGTGGGTGTGTTGGTGAGGGACGTAGTGACTGTAGAGGTAGTGCATGCAGGTGTGAGTGTAGACGAGACTGGGAGGTAGGAGGGAGACGACGAGGAGGGGGACACAGTGGAGGCAGTGGATGTTGGTGTGTCTGCATGTGTGTGTTGCTTGCGTGAGTGCCTGTGGGATGTGTGGTGCTTATGTTTGCCTGAGCTTCCCTTGGGTGTTGACGTGTGTGCATGCTGGTCTGATGGTGTGCTTGGGATAGGCAGAGGTACAGGGGATTGGGTCTGGGTGGAGGAAGTTGGAGGGTGGAGGCTAGAGACGGGGACAATGGCTGCCATCAGTGCTGAGGCCAGAGTTTGAAAAGCTCGGTGAAGGGCCGCCTGACCAGAATGAATGCCCTCCAGGAATGCATTAGTTTGTTGCAACTGCCTTTCTACACCCTGGATGGCATTCAAAATGGTAGACTGCTCAACAGTGAGGGACCTGAGGAGGTCAATGGCCTCCTCACTGAGGGCAGCAGGGGTGACTGGGGCAGGGCCTGAGGTGCCTGGGGCGAAGGTGATGCCCACCCTCCTGGGTGAGCGGGCACGGGGCGAAGGCTGAGGGGCTGCTGGGAGGACGGTGCTGGTAGGGGGGGTGGCGGCTGTACCTGTAGATGCGGGGGCACAGATGTTGCCGCCACCACAAGGGAGCTCCCATCAGAGGACGTGTCCGTGTCGCTGGTCTCGGCTCCTGTCCCTGCCGTGAAGCTCCCCTCACCCTCCGTCCCACTGGTGAATTCTGAGTCCGCAGTCTCGCCCTCCAGGGCCATGTGGGATGCAGCTCCCTCGTGCTCCGGTGCCACTGCTCCTCTGCCTGATGATGCTAATGCACACAAGAACAGGGAGACCACAAAAAGGGGGGGGGGACGACAGAAGAAAGACATGTTGAGTGCATGGATTACCGCTACCGTTGGTGGACAAGACAGACACAGAAGCCCCCTGCACTACGCCGTGCTCTTGGACTCCACTGTTCAATTCCTGGGAAATGGCCTACAAGGCTATGGACGACATCTGCACACATAGATGACACAGGGGCATGAATAGCTGTACTTGGTAGTCTACAGAGGTGGGCTGGGGTGCCACATGGCCTGCCTTACGGAGGGGCTTTGCCTACGGAACTCGCCCTGGCCTAGGGAAACCCACAGCCCTCCTCCCCCACCCAGACAACTCAACTGCGCGCAAAGTCAGCAGAATGAGAGTGTACTCACCCCCTTGTGTCTGCTGTGATGCCCTCAAGCGCCCATCCAACTCTGGGTAGGCCACCGCCAGGATCCTGAACATCAGCGGAGTCATGGTGCGACGGGCACCCCTCCCACGTTGGGAGGCCATCCCCAGCTGAGCCTCCGCCATCTTCTTGCTCCAGCGGCGAATGTCCTCCCATCTTTTCCGGCAGTGGGTGCTCCGTCTGTGGTAGACCCCCAGGGTCCGGACGTCCTCGGCGATGGCACGCCAAATATCTTTCTTCTGGTGGGCACTGGCCTACATGAAATGTAGAGGGGAAGAAGAGAAGTCATTACCAACTGCACCGTATAAGTGATTGGCCCCCATCCCTACCCTTGCCATGTGGCACATGCATTCACCGTCTTTCATGCACGCAGCACTCTGCCCCCTTCCTTCTTACATCCTGCCCTCTCCACACAGGCATAGCCCATACAACATGCTCCCTGTGTACTTACCTGTTTGTCTGGAGGACCGTAGAGTAGCGTGTACTGAGGGAGGACCCCATCCACGAGCTTCTCCAACTCCTCCGATGTGAAGGCAGGGGCCCGATCCCCAGACGCACGAGCCATTGTCTCTTCCAGATCGAGGTCACAGCAGCACTTGCAGTGTAGGTCCTCTCCTGTCGAAGATCAGGTATCGAGTGATTGAACAGATAGAAAATGGCAGTCACGTCCGCGGCGGTGCGTACCGTCACCTACGGCGTACATCGTCATTGGCTCCTGGGACCCATAGGGTCCAATGTTAACCAATGCAGCATTGTGCCGCGGTCTTCGACCGCCTACCTCGACGGTGTACAACGCCAGCGCAGTTACCTCACATCCCATTGTCCCACCTTACAGGTCAGGCAGCCGCCATTTCAGGGGCCCACATGGCTTCATTTTCAACTGCGTCACACATACCTAGGCCTAGTCTCAACACACATACAGGCCACCTTTTGTGTATGATTGGTGTTCTGGGTAAACTGTGGGTACGTACCTCTGAGTTGTTTGACTTTGTGCTTGCTGTTGTCCTTCATAGGCACTGTCCGCTGGGACATGTGAGGAGATGGCGTCATCCTACGGTGTACCGACCGTTGGTGGACCTGTCGACAATGGAGGAGCGACATTTGATAATCACCTACAGGCTTGACCGTGCCACAATCCAGGAACTGGGTACCCAGTTGGAGCCAGACCTGATGTCAGCAATCCGCCATCCCACAGGAATCCCCCCTCAAGTGCAGGTGCTGTCAGTGCTCCATTTCCTTGCAAGTGGCTCTTTTCAAACAACTGTGGCCATGTCATCAGGGATGTCCCAGCCTATGTTTCCCAACGTATTGTCCAGAGTGTTGTCTGCCCTTCTGAAACACATGCGGAGCTACATCGTTTTCCCTCAGGTGGAGGACTTGCTTACAGTGAAAGGGGATTTCTATGCCCAGGGACATATCCCCAACATCATAGGTGCCATTGATGGGACCCATGTGGCTTTGGTCCCCCCCCACAGGAGTGAACAAGTGTACAGAAACCGGAAGAGTTATCATTCTATGAATGTACAGATGGTATGTTTGGCAGACCAGTACATCTCGCATGTGAATGCCATGCTTCCTGGCTCAGTGCATGACGCCTACATCCTGCGGAATAGCAGCATCCCTTATGTGATGGGTCAACTCCAGAGGCACCGTGTGTGGCTATTAGATGAGCACCTGGAAGCAAGTCAGTGGGAATGGTTGTCTGGGTCTGGGGTTATCCCTCCAGGTTAGTGTGTGTCTAACAGTTGCCTCTCACCATTTGCAGATGACTCTGGTTACCTCACCCTGTCATGGCTACTGACCCCAGTGAGGAATCCCAGGACCAGGGCAGAGGAATGCTACAATGAGGCCCATGGGCGAACTAGAAGGGTGATCGAGCGGACCTTCGGCCTCCTGAAGGCCAGGTTCAGGTGCCTCCATATGATAGGTGGATCCCTATTCTACTCACCAAAGAAGGTGTGCCAGATCATCGTGGCCTGCTGTATGCTTCACAACTTGGCTTTGTGACGACAGGTGCCTTTTCTGCAGGAGGATTGTCCAGATGGCGGTGTTGTTGCAGCTGTGGAGCCTGTGGACAGTGATGACGAGGAAGCAGAGGAAGAAGACATGCACAACAGGGACTCAGTGATCCAGCAATATTTCCAGTGAGACACAGGTAAGAATACAATCCTGCCTACTACATGTACTTTAACACTACTACCTCTCTCCTGTCTGTTGTTTTCACCCAGTGTATGGTCACTGAGTTGTCACTTTCCCTTACGGTTTCACAGATGTGGGTCCCACTGTGTGACATCTGCTTAGATTCCTCATGGACTAGAGCTGTGTGACATAGGTATGTTGACATTACCATTTCAAAGACATTTTGTCACTGTAATTGCTAATACACTATTTCAAAATCACAGACAGACTCCAGATCATTTTGTGCTTTAGGTGTGTTTATTTAAATGCTAAATATTGGAGGGGGTAGTGAAATGGTGAGGGGTGATGGCGGAGGAGTGTCCATGGCAGAGTCCAGTCTATTAGTCTCACAGGTGCATTGCCCATATGGGCATAGGAAGTGGAGCTGGGGAAGTTTAATTATGGACAGGGTGACAAAGTGGGACAGTAGGATGACAATCAGGGTGGTCTCATTTCTTGGTGGGCGTCTTGGCATCGTTCTCTGTCTTGTTCCTGGATCTCAGGGACCGTTTGCGGGGTGGTTCTCCCTCTGCAGGGGGTGGGGTGCTGGTGTGGTGGTCCTGTGGTGGGGCGTCCTGTCCACTAGCGCCGGCAGAGGTGGTGGGCAGTTCATCGTCCATGCTAGTGTCAGGGGCCCCTTGTAGTGCCACAGTGTCCTTCCTGGTGTTGAGTACTTCCTTCAGCACCCCTACGATGGTGCCCAGGGTGGAGCTGATGGTTCTGAGTTCCTCCCTGAAGCCCATATACTGTTCCTCCTGCATGCGCTGGGTCTCCTGAAACTTGGCCAGTACCGTTGCCATCGTCTCCTGGGAGTGGTGGTAGGCTCCCATGATGGAGGAGAGGGCCTCGTGGATTTGGGTTCCCTTGGCCTGTCCGCCCCCTGTCGCACGGCAGCCCTCCCAGTTCCCCTGTGTTCCAGTGCCTCCGTCCCCTGGACCGTGTGCCCACTACCACTGCCCCCAGGTCCCTGTTGTTGTTGGGGTGGTGGGTTATCCTGGGTTCCCTGTAGTGGTGGACACACAGCTGATTGACGTTTCCTGGGGACGGAGGTATGGGCCCGCTGAGTGGGTGCTGTGCTGGTGTTTCCAGAGGGGGGAAGGTCTGTGGTGGCCTCTGCCTGTGTGACGGGAACCGACTGTCCAGAGGTCCCCGATGGTCCGGGCTGGTCATCTAGATCCAGTTGGACAGAGGTGCTATCATCACTGTGGGCCTCTTCTGTTGGTGGTGTGGACATGTGTGGACCCTCCTGTCCGGTGACGTTGGGTAGGGGTCCTGCAGGGGTATAAAAGGATGTTTGTTAAATCTGTGTGTATAATGGTGTGCAATGGGTGGGTGACCGTGTACCCCAGTGCTAGCATTCCTGTGTGGGAGCTTGTGTGATGGTGGTTTAGGGGGGTGTTTGGGTATGTGCAGTTGGCATGCTTTGGTGATGGGTGTCCATGCTTTGTAGTTGCATGCAGGGCTTGGTGTTGGGATGTGTGGTTTGTGATGTTGGGACATTTGTGAGGAGTTGGGGTGCTGGGGGTGAGGGTGAGGGTTGGGCTATGTGATAGCATGCAGTTAGGGTGGGGGATGTAATAGTAAAGCTTTGACTTACCAGAGTCCATTCCTCCACCTACTTCTGTGAGGCCCTCAGGATGCAGAATCGCCAAGACCTGCTCCTCCCATGTTGTTAGTTGTGGGGGAGGAGGTGGGGGTCCACCGCCAGTCCGCTGAACCGCCAGGTGGTGTCTTGAGACCACAGAACGCACCTTCCCCGTAGGTCGTTCCACCTCTTCCTGATGTCCTCCCGATTTCTTGGGTGTTGTCCCACTGCATTGACCCTGTCCACTATTTTGCGCCATAGCTCCATCTTCCTAGCTATGGAGGTGTGCTGCACCTGTGCTCCGAATAGCTGTGGCTCTAACCGGACGATTTCCTCCACCATGACCCTGAGCTCCTCCTCCGAGAACCTGGGGTGTCTTTGCCGTGCCATGGGGTGGTGTAGGTGATGTGTGGGGTGGAGTGTGTGGTGATAAGTGTTGTGATATACAGTGGTGTGTATTGTGAGGTGCGTGGAAGTTGTGTGGGTGATAGTGTTGTGTGCCTGCGGATGCTGTTGTTCTTGCTGGTGGTGTCTCTCTCTGGCCTTCTGTCTGAATTTTTGGTCGTGGGGGTTTATGGGTGATGTGGGTGTGTGTTTTATATTGTAATGTGTGTGTATGTGTCTCAGGTGTGTGTATTTGGAATTGTCCAATGTGGCTGTGTTTTGTAAGAGTGTGTGTATTTTGAGCGCGGCGGTATGTACCGCCAATGGAATACCGCGGTTGAAAGACCGCTGCGTGGATTCGTGTGTCGTGATAGTGTGGGCGTATTTCTGTTGGCGTGACTGTGTCGGTTTTGTTTTCGCCAGTTTATCACTGACCTTTGGTGTGGCGGACTTGTGTGGGTGTCTGACTTTTGGTGGATTCCGAGATGTGGGTCATAAGAGCTGTGGCGGAATTCCGCGGCGGTGTGCTGGCGATCTTCTGCACAGTGGTAAGCGGCTTTTACTGCCAATGTTGTAATGAGGGCCTATGTTATGTTACTATTGAAACACATTTTAAAGAGCCAGCAGTACACCAGCAGTAACACCGCCAACAGGCTGGCGGTTGTAGGAGCCTGGCCTGGCTTATAGTGGGTACCAATGGTACTTGCACCTTGTGCCAAGTCCAGTTATTCCTTATTAGTAGATTAGAGGTGTTCTAGCAGCTTAGGCTGACAGAGGTAGCTATAGCAGATCAGCCAAGGCTAAACTAGGAGACATGCAAAGCTCCTACTATACCACTTATATGATATAGGTACTATATCATGAGAAAGACAATAATCAGGGTTACTAAAAAATAAAGGTACTTTATTTTAGTGACAATGTGCCAAAAATATCTCAGAGGATATACTCCCTTAGGAGGAAAGTAAAATACACAAAATATACACACAAACCAAAATCAGAAACACACTAAAGTCGTGTTAAGGGATTTTGTAAAGACCACAACAGACTGCAATGACCTGAAGATGGATTCCTGGACCTGAGGACCAGCAAAGGAAGGGGACCAAGTCCAAGAGTCGCGAAAGTGTCCAGGGGGGCAAGAGCCCACTACACCCCGGATGAAGGTGCAAAATGGCTGCCTCCGGATGGAAGAAGCTGAAGATTCTGCAACAATGAAAGGTGCTAGGAACTTCTCCTTTGTGCAGAAGATGTCCCATGGGGTGCTGGAGGATGCAGAGTTGTTTTCTTGGCAAAATACCGCAAACAAGCCTTGGTAGCTGCAAGATTCGCAGTTAGAGAAAAAGGGTGCTGCCCGGGCCCAGGAAGTACCAGGATGTCACCACTTGGGTGAGGAGACAGAGGGGGCCCTCAGCAACATAGAGAGCCCACGCACAAGCAGAAAGCATCTGCAGAAGTCCTTGAACATGGGTTCAAGAAGTCTGAACACGGCGGTTGTCTCAACAATGCAGAAGGAGGTCCCACGACACCAGAGATCAACTCAGGGAGCTGAGCATTGCAGGACAGAGTGCTGGGGACCTAGGCTCGGCTGTGCATGCAGGATTGCATGGAAATGTGCACAGAAGCCCTTGTAGCTGCAGTTCACATTGTGCACAGGATTACTGTCTGGAGAGGGGAGGCAAGGACTTACCTCCTCCAAATTTGGACAGTTGGACCGCTGGACAGTCTGGGTCACTTGGGTCGACCACCTGTCTTCCAGGGGCCACGCTCGTCTGGATGAGAGGGGTCCCAGAGTACCAGTGAAGCTGAAGTTTGGTGCCTGCTGAAGCAGGGGGAAGATTCCAGAGCAGGATGAAGGCAGGCAACCCCCAAAGCATGCACCACCAGGAAACAGTTGAGAAAGCCACAAGGATTAGGCGCTACAATGTCGCAGGTAGTCTTCTTGCTACTTTGTTGAAAGTTTTGCAGGCGTCCTCGAGCAGTCAGCGGTCGATCCTTGGCATAAGTCGAAGAGAGAGGTGCAGAGGAACTCTGGTGAATTCTTTCAAGTCGTTATCTGAGGAAAAGTCCACTGGAGAGACCCTAAATAGCCCTCAGAGGAGGATTGTCCACCTTGTCAGGTAAGCACCTATCAGGAGGGGTCTCTGACCTCACCTGCTGGCACTGGCCACTCAGTGGCCTCCAGAGTGCCCTCATACCTCTGGAAACAAGATGGCAGAGGTCTGGGACACACTGGAGGAGCCGTGGGCACCACCCCTGGGTTGGTCATGGACAGGGGAGTGGTCACTCCCCTTTCCTCTGCCCAGCTTCACGCTAGAGCAGGGACTGGGGGTTCCCTAAACCGGTGTAGACTGGCTTATGCAAGGAGGGCACCATCTGTGCCCTTCAAAGCATTTCCAGAGGCTACCCCTCCCCAGCCTTTAACACCTATTTCCAAAGGGAGAGGGTGTGACACCCTCTCTCAGAGGAAATTCTTTGATCTGCCTTTCTAGGACTGGGCTGCCCAGACCCCAGGAGGGCAGAACCCTGTCTGTGGGGTGACAGCCGCGGTAGCTGCATAGAAAAACCCAGAGAGCTGGTTTGGCAGTACACGGGGTCCATAGTGGAGCCCCAGGGATATATGGAATTTGCTCTGCAATGCCAGATTTGGAATGAGGGGACAATTCCATGATCTTAGAGATGTTACATGGCCATATTCGGAGTTACCATTGTGAAGCTACATATAGGTATTGACCTATATCTAGTGCACGTGTGTAATGGTGCCCCCGCACTCACAAAGTTCGGGGTAATGGCCCTGAACAATGTGGGGGCACCTTTGCTAGTGCAAGGGTGCCCTCACACTTAGTAACTTTGCACCTAACCTTCAGCAAGTGAAGATTAGACATATAGGTGACTTATGAGTTACTTAAGTGCAGTGAAAATGGCAGTGAAATAACATGTGTGTTATTTCACTCAGGCTGCAGTGGCAGTCCTGTGTAAAGGTTTGTCTGAGCTCCCTATGGGTGGCAGAAGAAATGCTGCAGCCCATAGAGATCTTCTGGAACCCCAATACCCTGGGTGCCTAGGTACTTATACTAGGGAATTATAAGGGTGTTCCAGTGTGCCAATTGAAATTGGTAAAAGTGGTGACTAGCCTATAGTGACAAATTTAAAGGCAGAGAGAGCATAAGCACTGAGGTTCTGATTAGCAGAGCCTCAGTGACACAGTTAGTCACTACACAGGTATACACACTTTCCTACAGCGGTGTACCGCCAGTGGATTATGACCGTGGCGCATTAGCCACAGCCATACTGCCGGCCCCTCCAACATTCCACAAGGCTTCCGCCTGGCGGTCATAATCCCCAACCACCACCCTGTCCATGGCGGTAAACACCGTCATAAAAAGGCTGGCGGTAAGGGGGACTTGGGGTGCTCCTGTGGGCCCCTGGGGGCCCCTGCACTGCTCATGCACTTGGTATGGGCAGTGCAGGGGCCCCCAGGCACAGCCCCATCGTGCATTTCACTGCCCAGATTTCGGGCAGTGAAATGCACGACGGGTGCTGCTGCACCCGCTGCACATCAACACTGCCGGCGGTTCTATTATGTTGATGTGACTTTTCCACTGGGCCAGCGGACGGAAACGCAGTATAAAAGTCATAATAGGGAGCCACATATACTGCCAGCACTGGCGGTATAGTGGCACCCCCGGCTTCGGCCGCCTCCTAGTAAGACCGCCGAAGTCATAATAAGGGCCTAAATTCCATTCTTGCCTGTTAAGCTTCTGGAATGGATCACACAGCATACCGTTTTGAAAATACATGTCTCGATGTTTGTATCCGAGTTCTGTCGTGGAAGAACAAACTCATGCTTCTGCCAAGGACAGGTGACCCAGCATGGCTGCTCCTGGCTTCTGCAGGTAGCTCTCCTGAATTTGTTTCTGACAGTCTGGATCTGGGAATCAGCAAATTGGCATGACCTCTGGTGATAATCTCTTTGTGAGAAGACCTCTCCTAAGCAATGGTCAGAAACCTAAGATTATATATGAATTGGGCCACTAATGTTATGTTCAACTGTTTATGTGCAACAATAGGGCTCCACACACAGTTTTACCTAACCTCATGCAAGCTGAAATCTTACCAGAATTCTTCGTGTTATGAAGTAGTGGGAAGTCTCTTGTGTACAAATACTGTAAATGACTGAGCCAGTTATTTTTTAAAATATTTTTTTATATAGCACTAAATCAACTTGAAGGTATTGGAGCACTTTACATGAGTACATTACGCTACAAATGGACACATTCATCTATTATGTATTTATTTATTGGTAGGCACGGGAAGATTAAGTGATTTGCCCATAATCACAGGATGCTGAGCCGATGCCGAGACTCAAACCTGTTTCCTCAGCTCCAAAGTCAGCAGCTGTGGCTGTTACTCCACATCCGCTCTTTGATAATGTGACTTCATTGTGTCACCATATTAGTCGGGACTGTTAGTGGTTATGCAGCAAATGTAAAAAATAGCAAATCACAACTGTGCTGAATAACTTTGCCCTACTGAGTCACAATGTGTGCAATTGCAATTTGCAGCGTATGCCATTGAGAAGAGGTGTGTACAGTTTTGGTATCCATATTGCCTTGCCGTGGCGGTCCTTCCGCTGAGGAGCAGGTGGTAAGGGCTGCCAAATTTAGAGTTGTGAGGCTTGGCAGACACCAAGCCTCCACAACCCCGCCTGGACCGCCAGTGCGGTTGCACCGCTGCGGCCAGCAGTGAGCACCTCCAACCCGGCGGCAGGCCTCAACCTGCCATTCGGATTATGAGATTGCACACCACCAGGCTTTCGGTGGCGGTCACCCCGCCACGAAAACCCTGGCAGTCATGCACTCGGTGACAGGAATCTTCATTCCTGCCTCTGGCACACACATACACACATGCTGCCCACACATCCACACATCCCCCACTCGTCCACACACTCAAACCCCCACCCCTTCATGCTTGCATGTATTGACATACACACACATGCAGCACACGCCTACATGCATTCATGCACCCCCACTCACTCACATGCATCCACAAAGATAACCTCACTCACTCAAATTCATCCACACAGACACCCCCATACACGGAACATACATGCACATTCACATTCCTTGCAGACATGCACGCATGCAGCACTCCCCTTCCCCCTCCGCAAACACGCACACATGCACCCAAAAACACAGACCCTCTCACCCCCCCTTTTAGATGCCCACATACCTTCTGAGTCAAGGGGGAGGTCTGGGAGGGGATGAATACTTGCATTCTTCCCTCGCCACCACCACCATGCCAGTAGGACTCTGCCAAGGCGTATTACGGCTTGTAATACGGGAGGGCGAGTCCTGCTGGCGTGGTGGTGCCGGCGAGGAAGCCACCTCTGCAGCACCTACCACCAGCATGACTGCTGGCTGCTTTCCACCTCAATAATGGCAGAAAGCAGCCAGCACTCATAATATGGAGGTCTGCTGACTGCCAGCACTGGCGGTCGTCTGGCAGGTTGGGCTTTGGCAGTCAGTGAAATTGACCACCAAAGTCCAAATGAGGGCTATACTCTAGATGATACCCAAGATGTGTTGGCTGTCTTAAAATACACTAAAAAAGACTCTTTAGTGTACTCGGCTGTGACCTATTAACATGGATCAGATGACTATATCATATCCACAAATGTAGAGGTCATAATCAAGTGTAATCTTTACTGTAAGTTACAATAGTACATGTGTGTGAAATGGTACATATGTATAGTTTTGTTACCTTTATGCTACTCAGTATTTTCTGGATTATCCAACAAAGTGGCATCAAGAATTACATGGCTCTGTGATATTCTTGTTGCAGCCATAATGTACATAACAATATTAGTGTATCAGTCATCTTAGAATATCCTTCGGAAATTGATGACAAGTTGGTGACCTGCAAAATTGTTCACGTTAGATACGTATATGTACAAGTCAGAACTACTGAAACAATGCGCCATTGTGTGCTCTAAAATATTGCAAACAAGTAACAAAACCTGTGAACTAAAAATGGACAGGACACATTTTTAAGTGTCAACTGAAAAATGTTCTAATGAAAAAACTAATCATCAAGTATGATATACATATATATAAAATTACTTACATTTTTCATAGAAAGAAAGTAATTTCAGTTCAATCATTGAGACCTTTGGGTTGGAATGTGTCCAATGACCTCATCCAGTGAATTCATATTGTATGTTTGAAAGTTGTTTGCAGTACAGCTTGTTGTATTTTAGCCTCAGTTAATTGCTGTTGCACAGATGCAATACTACTGACCATTGACATACATTATTGAATGTAATGCAATTTTTACATAGGAATGTTCCTGATCTTTAACATTCGACAATAGTTTTCTTGTGACCATTTCCTTAATATTACAGGATCATTAATATGCAAATAAAGGGTTTTGTTTAAAAAAAGTCTAAAAGTTATGATCAATGTGCATCTCATGACCTTTGTTATTAATTTTTTTAATTGTTAATTGCTTCATTGCTTGTTGAATACAAAAGTTTGACGCTTTTTTTTTAGTTTTTTCTACTTTGATTAATAATTATTGTCTATTGTTGTTGGTAACCCTTTCTAGAGCTTCTGTGATCATGTCATTAGAATATCCTCTACTTTGGAATCTAAATTTGTATTCCTCACAAATTTCCTTGATTTTCAATGTGTCTGAAATAATATGCTTGAGGCATGTAAATTGCCAGTAAGGTACATATAGCTTCAGGGAATCTGAATGGAAACTCTTATAATGTAACATGTTATTTTTATTTGTGAGCTTCTGAAACATATTGGTACTAATTGACTCTCAATTCAAAGGACTTGAGAGTATTATTTCAGACCCATTGAAATTCATGGAAATTACTGAGGAATACAAGCTCAGATTCTGGTGCATGACCTGCCGACCCCAGAGTTGATGTGGTAAATAATTTGCAAAGGACAAGGGCTCCTCTTAGAAGCCCTTACTTTGCCATCATGTTGGCATCCAGTGGCAGATATGAAACAGAATAAAACTGCATGAATTTTAGAAATGGAATGTAGTCAACTCAGTTGTAAAATCAGTCCAAAACTAGTGACACAACTTTTAGAAATGGCCTGCTTGCATGTAACATGCATTGTAATTATTCATTCAGCTAGTTTTTTTTTGCAATGAATTGCCAGAGTGGAATACCTACCATGGTCTCCTGTATTTTGTTGAAGTTGTCCGCTGAGCAGTTAGATCATGTTATGAGGCCCGGCTGTGGTCATCATCTGATCAGGGTAGACTGGGAGACGTGATTTGGACTCTCTGGCTGACAGAAGAGAAGAACAGATTTCACTCACCAATAACTGTTTTTTGCCATTCTCTAGCACCGAGCAGTAGCCTTTGAGTGTGAGCCAGGAACCGAGGAGGTGAAACAAGAGGGAAAGACAGCTGCTTAAGATATGAGAACAATATTGGATTGTTTTCTGTTTACATGCAAAGCAAATTTAAAAATGGGAGTTTTTTTTATAGGTGTGGCTTTTTAGCCGAGTGCCAGGTAAATAGTGACTTTTGCCTGCTTTTTACTTGACCGCTAGCTAAATAGTAGAAATTATTTACTATCTGGATGGGGCCTTGAAAATAGTAGAGAAACTTTGCTATTTAACCAGCATCTGGCTAAATAATATAAAGTCTGCACTGTTTGGCCGACAGCCATGCAAATAGCAGAAAACGTTGCCATTTACCTGGACACTGGCTAAATAGCAGAGATTTTGCACTGTTCGTCAGTCATACAAATAACAAGGACATTTCACTATTTACCTAACCACTGGCCTGATAGCAGAGGGTATGCACTATTTGGCCAGCAGTCAAGTAAACTAAAAAGAAACTCCAGCCACTACCTGACTGCTGGCAAAACAGCAGGTGTTATTTACACTTTGGCCAGCAGCCATCCAAATAGCAAACAAACTTAATTATTCTGCTGGATGCCACTTAAATAGCAGAAATTATACACTATTTCACCAGAAGCCTCACAAATAGCAAAACAATTACAATATTTACCCAGCTGCTAGTTACATAGTAGAAATGATGTACTGGTTGTCCAGAGGCCTTACAAATAGAAATGAAACTTCATTATTGACCTGGTGGCTCAACCTGGCCTCTGACTGTGCAAATAGCAGAGGAACTTCACTATTTTCCTGGCTGCTGTCTAAATAGCTTACCTTTTGGGTTATTATGCCTTAGGTATATTTCAACACGTACTTACCACCAGTTAGAACTGCAAAAATTGAATTAATATAATTGGCATCCTTCTCTTTATGAAAATGAGGGTCCTGATGTATTAATATTTCATTTGCAAGGTGTAGTTGCAAATTACACACATCCTTTTTCATGAATGGAATAGTATTTTACAAACCTATGTAATATTAGTTTTTTTTCACAAAGTATTAAATCACAATGGGTTGCAGAATGACATGCCTAATTAATATTCATTACGTAGGTGTCAATTTGCAAGTCTCTGTGATTGGCTGTAATCACAGGGATGGTGATCTGCACGTACAGCGCAGCACAAACCCTCAAACTGCATTACAAAATGGAAAACCTTTTGGAAGCAGCTGTGTTCCTTAAAGGAGCCAGTTCTGCTGTAACAAAAACATCAGTTTTGGAAAACCTTTTATCCCAAAGGCCGCAAATATGATTCTCAAAAGAATTGGTTTCCAAGGTGACTGATTCTCCTTTGCAAAACATTACCACCCCAACTCTGAAGTCAGTAGCTCATCAATGGTTTGTGACAGCAATTGCAGTTAAAAGTAGCAATACATTCTTCCCAAATTAAAAAGGGAAAGACAGATATCCCTACCATGACCCCTACTACTTGCATATTTAATTGAAATAATTTTCCAACTTGTGAAAATTGTTTTGTACATTGTGATAATCACTTTTCTGGTCACAAGCCCTGTGATTTTTTCGACATAAGGCCCTTAGTGCAAAAGCTGGCTTAGATGCAAGCAGTAACTTATAGGTAAGCCTAGATGAAATTTTAATTACGCCACAGTAATCTGAGTAATTTTGGTAATTCCACATTACTCTTTCGATGTAGAATTACCAAAAATAATTTGATTACACCCCCTCTCATAATTAAGAGTAAATTGAGGCAGAACTTCTACAGCTGGAGCACAGAAACAACAAACTTAGCAAGTTTCCATTCTGTTGCTTTTAGCACTATTTTCTTTGTGCAAAATCTATCCTTGGTCTATTTTGGTTGTGAGGCTGAATTTTGTACAAGGAAAACAGCTCTACATGCTGGGTTACGCTCCTCATGTATCTATGCATAAGTTTGCTGTATTTCTGCGTAACTACGCTACAGCAAATTATGGAAGGTGTGTCCACCCCTACTCACAGGCCTAAAGATCCCAAATTTTAGACTGTTTCCTTGTTATTTTTGTAGACATGGCACAGAATGCCACTTCATTACACCATGGGCCAAGACACAGCAACTTGGGAATCTCTTTATGGGGCTGTCTAATGCTCCAATGATACTCCTTATCTTTTAAGTTTACTTGCAGAGGTGGTTAATAATGAAGACGATAAGAACCTTTACATGACTAGTTGAAACTGTTTACTCTTCTACAGCTATTTGCTTGCTTTTACTAGCGAAGCCATGGTAAAGTACGGGGCCACATTTAGGATTACCAAAAGACACCATGGTATCAGAACATCTCTTTTTTCAGCAAATCAGTGCAAAAGCCAGTACTGACAATGATGTATTGCAGAGATGTAGTGCCATTTAATATACAGGATGGCCTTATTAAAGCAGAAGCAATTCCATAAGACCCCTTATGAGGTCTCCATTACAGTATAATTGAGGGGCTTCATTCCAATCTCATGACCGAAGGAAGAAAAACAATTTTTTTTTTCAAAAACAAACTCCCAAAGTGGGAGACTGCTTTTGTAAAAACAAAAAAACTAACGTCCACCAAACACTGGGAGTTTTCTCCAAGTGTGTGGGGTTATTTTTTTCCTGTCCCTTAAAGCCAGGCTTTACTCTAAGAAGGATGGAAAGTGTAAAGTCTGTCATCTGACAACTCCTAGATCATTGGACCGCCAGAGGAAGTATTCCATCGAGGAGCCATGAGCTAACGAAAGAGGCAGTAATTAGTTGAACTGAAGGTCACTGAAATATAAATAAATATTCTCAGCAAATCAGAGGAAGACATATTGGCCCTCATTATGACATTAGTGGTAAATGCCGTTTACTGCCACAAGTATACCGCTGCAGTGGCGAATATATGTTTGCCATATTACCACACACACACACACACCAGTCCAACAGAATACAACCACATGCACAAATCTGCCAGCACAAATGTCAGTGCTAAAGTGGCGGTACCAACACCCATACCATTATGCCAACAGAACAACGCCCACCACATTGTGACCCACGAATCACCACGGCAGACATTCAACGGCAGTAATCCATTGGCGGTACATACTGCCGCGCTTAGAATGGACACCCACATACAAAACAACACTACATTGGCTAATACGAAAAACACACACCTGACACTCATAAACATACCATACCCACACACCCACACCACTATAAAACACACATCCACATTACCCACAACCCTTTGCGAATACAAATCATTGCCACCGGACTGACACCAAGACCACTTAGACAACTAGACACACCCCACTTACACCCATACATCACTCACACACCCCCATTACACACCCCACCACATTACTCAACACACTCTCACCAACACACACCACACAACACCCATGTCCCCACAAAGGCACCCTTGTTTCACTGAGGAGGAGTTAAGTGTCATGGTGGAGGAAATTGTCAGGTACAGCCACAGCTGTTTGGAGCACATGTACAGCAAATATGCATTGCAAGGAAGATGGAGCTATGAATCGTGGGCAGGGTGAACATGGTGGGACAACATCAAAGAACAAGGGACAACATCAGAAAGCGGTGGAACGACCTACGGGGGAAGGTACGTTCCATGGCAGCAAGGCACCAGCTCGCCATACAGAGGACTGGCAGTGGACCCCCACCTCCTCCCCCACAGCTCACAGCATGGGAGGAGCAAGTCTTGGCAATACTGCGTCCTGAGGGACTCGCTGGAGTAGCCGGAGGACTGGACACTGGTAAGTCAACATTTACCACTTATCACCCCCATACCTGCATGCCATCACACCCCCTCACCCTCACTCCCATCACTCCACTCCATCCCACACACTGCACCTACAAGTATGACTAACACCAATGCCAGGCTCTGTATGCGAAACCAAAGAATGGACAGCCCTCCCAGACCTGCATGGACACCCATCACAAAAGCATACACAGCATAGGGAAACTAACAATCCCACAATACATCACCATACACAAACAAAAGGTGGCAGGGCAACATCAATGATAGAGGGGAAGCAAGGGATGTACAATATGTCATACATATGAAACATAATACATCACTTACATCCCCACAGGTACCCCAGCCAATGTCAGTTGAGAGGAGGTGCCACGACTATCCAGTCCCCCAACAGAAGATGCCCCCAGTGATGACAGTAACTCTGGACTTCTGGATCTGTATGACCTACCTGGCCCATCAGGGACCACTGGACAGCTGGTTCCCAAAGCCCACTCACAGACCACCACAGAGCCTCCCCTATCAGGATCCAAATCCACGGCACCCATCCAATGTACCCACACCTCTGTCCCCAGGACACGTCAATCAGCAGTGTGACCACCTGTACAGGGACCCCAGGCCACACCTCGCTCCCAAGACAATCAGGGACCTGGGGTCAGTGGCAGTGGGCACACCGTTCAAGGGACAGAGGCACAGGCTGACATGGAAACTGGGAGGACTGCTGTGCGCTAGGGGGAGGACAGGACCAGGGAACCGACTCTCCAGGAGGCATTCTCCGAGATCCTGGGAGCCTACTAACATTCTCAGGACACAATGGGCCAGATCCTTGACAACGTGCAGGAGAACAGGCAGCTGCAGGAGGGACAGTATCAGGGGCTCAGGGAGGACTTGCAGGCCTTTAACACCACCTTGATCACCATAGCAGGGGTGCCGGCAGACATGGGTAACGTCATAAGGAAGGCAACAGCACACCAGCTGGCCCCTACCACAAGCCAGTCAATTGACCAGCCCTCCACTCCCCCTGCCACTAGTGGGCAGGAGACCCCTGCCACAGGAGCCACAGGCTACCAGCCTCATTATAACGTTCTTCAGCTCTTGTCCTGGCATCCCTCACAGGGGTCAGCAACCATGATAGGTTTGGATAGCCAGAATCACCTACAAGTATTGAGGGACAACATTTAGCCACACACAATCCTATGGGGTTAACACCAGAGGCATACACTAACATACAGTGGATAAGGAGCAAGGCTCACCTATTAGCCACACCCTGTGCCTCTCTAGTTGGGCCATCACATGTGGGATGCTGTTATTCCTCAGAACAAAGGCATCGACCCAGGATACTTAGCATTGACATGGGAGATGTACTGGTACGCTACGCACACCATCTGCACATTCAGTGAGTGGAAACTCTTACGATTCCTGTACACCTGTTCATTCGGGCGGGGGGGGCAAATGCAATATGTGTACCATCAATCGCCCCAATAATATAGGGGATATGTCCCATTGCATATAATCCGGCCTTCACAGTGGCCAAATCTTCCTCTTGGGGGAAAGCAATGTAGCTGCACATGTGTTTTATCATGGCAGACAACACTCTTGCCAGCATGATTGAGAACATTGGCTATGATATTCCTGCTGCCAAGCCCACTGTCACTTGGAAAGAACCTGTTGCCAGGAAATGAACTTGCACAAGAGGGGGGATCACAGTTGGATGATGGATAGATGAGATCAGGTCAGGCTCCAACTGGCCACACAGCTCTGTGATTGTGGCCCTGTCCAGTCTATAGGTGAGGATAATGTGCCTGTCCTCCAATGTAGCTAAGTCCACCAGGGGTCTGTACATGGGAGTATGTCCCCACCTCCTATTCATCCGGTATCTAAAGGACACAAGAGTGAGTAGGCTGTTACAATTGGAACAACAAAACCACAACTGCAGTCCACATGGTGCACTTATGTATTAGGACAGTGTTAATGGCGAAGTATGTGCCAATCTAATCTGTGACGCATTAATTGTTGATATGTCTGTTACCCCCCGTAGGGACAGGTGGAAGTAAGATAATTCCACCGACGTTGGCGGTCATGGTGGAAGGCAGTCTTGCACTGCAGTGCAATTCCTTATTGGATAATATGGGTCTTTATGGAGTACAGTGGCCAATGGGGATCTATGCTGGCGGTGACGGTGTACACCGCCGTGGACGTGACCGCCATTTTCTATCTGATTCCTCTCTTGTTTCCTGACCTTCAACGGGAGAAGACCTACACTGCGTGTGCTGCTGTGACCTGTGTCTGGAACCTACCATGGCCCGTGTGACCAGGGAAAGGGCTCCATCCTTCACTTCGGAAGAGTTGGAATGACTGGTGGATGGGGTCCTACCCCAGTACGGACTGCTGTATGGGCCTCCAGACCAACAGGTGAGTACACTTTGGGCACAAGGCATGTAGGAAGGATGTATGGAGATGTGTGTGTAAGCATCCTATAAAGGGGTGGAGGGTAGGGGGAATGTCTTGTGGCGGTGTACATGGTGTGCGCTGGGCTATGTGTTTGCCAATGTTGATCGAAACGGGTATAGTGGGCCATTTGTGTGACATGCTGGACTGTTTGTTTAATGGTGTTCTTGTGTCTTTATTGCCTCTGCAGGTCAGCACCCATCAAAAGAAGGGAATATGGTGTACCAACTCCAAGGACGTACAGACCCTGGGGCTCTATGGCAAGCGGAGCACCCACTGTCGTAAATAGTGGGAGGACTTGAGATGCTGGGCATGAAAGACCGCGGAGGCCCAGCTGGGGATGGCCTCCCAACGAGGAAGGGGTGGCGGTCAGACCCCGACTCCCCTGATGGCCTGCATACTGGCGGTGGCTTACCCTGAGCTGGATGGGCGCTTGAGGAAATCACAGCAGCCACAAGGGGATGAGTACAGTGGGTACCATTGCATATTTTGGCTGGCGGGGTGGTATTCGGTGGTGTATGTGTGTTAGTGGGTGCCCCTAAGGCCAGGCCAGACATTGCAGCGTGGGTCATCTGAAGGGTAATGGGTATATGGCAAGTACAGGTAACCTAGCTTGTGAGCTTTCCATTTCAGCCAGGGCTTTGTGGGTCCCAGGAGTGCTGCAGTTGGTGGTGTGTGCTCCTCATCTTGCCTTAGTGAATAGCCCTATCCCTGGTAGTGCATTGCATAGTGCTGAAGTCTGTCCACTGTGTGTGACAGTGATGTGTATGCCAATAGTGGTGTTGGTGCAGTCATTGACCCAGTGTATCCTTTGTCTCTCTCCCCCCCTTTCTTGTTTTGTCATCCTGTCCTTGTGTGCATTGGCATCATCTGGCGGAGGAGCAGGGGCACTGGTGACAGAGGGAGCTGCATCCCACAGGACCCAGGAGGCTGAGTCCACTGACGCCGAGGGAACCAGTGGGACGGAGGGGAGCACCACTGCAGAGACTGAAGGAGACAACACAGACTCAGATACCTCCTCCGATGGGAGCTCCCTGGTGGTGGTGGACTCCTCTGTGACCACCCCCGCTGCAGGTACAGCCGCCACCCCCGTACCAGCACCGCCCTCCCAGCAGCCCCTCAGTGAGTTGCCCGTGCCCACTCACCCAGGAAGGCGGGCATCTCCTTCGCCCCAGGTACCTCAGGCCATGCCCCAGTGAGCTCTGCTGCCCTGAGTGAGGAGGCTATTGACCTCCTGAGATCCATCTCTGTAGGGCAGTCAACCATTGTGAATGTCATCCAGGGGCTGGCATTCCAGATGCAGCAATGCAATGCATTCCTGGAAGGCATTCACAGTGGATTGGCGGCCCAACAGAGATCGATTCAGGCTCTGGCCTCCTCTCTGCTGGCAGCCATTGTCCCTGTTTCTACTGCCCCCCCTCCAACTACGACTTCCCAGTCCCATTCTCCTCAACCCCAACCCATTCCAGGCACACATACAGACGAGCATGCACACAAGACAACTCTCAAGAGTGTCACAGGCAAACACAAGCACCACACTTCATCCCACAAGCACTCACGCAAACACCATACAGTTGCAGACACAACAACATCCACTGCCTCAACTGTCTCCCCCTCCTCCTCCACCTCCACCTCCCTCCCAGTCATGTCCACACTCACACCTGTATGCACTACATCAACATCCACCACCAGCATCACCACACCAAGCAGGACACACACCTCACTGGCAGACACCTCCACAACAGCCATGCATGCGTTCCCTCTGTCCTCTCCCACCCTGTCTGTCTCCCCTCCTAAAGGACACAAACACAAGCACTCACACACCCAACAGACATCCACCTCACATAAGCATATAGCCCATGTGTTGGACGTTTTTGCTTATGCAGGGTCATCCCCAATCTTTTTTGCCTCCTGCCTCCTATTTTTTCTGACCTGTTGCTGTTGGCTTTTGAACTTTGAGCACTTTACCACTGCTAACCAGTGCTAAAGTGCATATGCTCTCTGTGTAAATTGTATGGTTGATTGGTTTATCCATGATTGGCATATTTGATTTAATAGTAAGTCACTAGTAAGGTGCACTAGAGGTGCCAGGGCCTGTAAATCAAATGCTACTAGTGGGCCTGCAGCAGTGGTTGTGCCACCCACATGAGTAGCTCTGTAATCATGTCTCAGACCTGCCTCTGCAGTGTCTGTGTGTGCAGTTTTAACTGTAAATTCGACTTGGCAAGTGTACCCACTTGCCGGGCCTAAACCTTCCCTTTTCTTACATGTCAGACACCCCTAAGGTAGGCCCTAGGTAGCCCCAAGGGCAGGGTGCCGTGTATGATTAAGGTAGGACATATAGTAATGTGGTTTATATGTCCTGACAGTGACATTTTGCTAAATTCGTTTTTCACTGTTGCAAGGCCTGTCCCTCTCACAGGTTAACATCTGATTAAAGTGTAGATTCCCTTTGGGAGCGGATGGACATGTGGAGTTTGGGGTCTCTGAGCTCACAATTTAAAAATACATCTTTTAGTAAAGTTGATTTTAAGATTGTCTGTTTGAAAACACCACTTTTAGAAAGTGAGCATTCTCTTGCTTATACCATTTCTGTGACTCTGCCTGTTTGTGGATTCCCTGTCTGGGTCAGTTTGACGGTTGGGCTGGTTGTACCTCACACTAGACAGTGACACAAAGGGAGCTGGAGTGTAGCCTTCATATCCTGATGAGCCATCTGTGCTAGGAGGGAGGAGAGGAGTGGTCACTTACACTTGAAAGGGCTGTGCCTGTCCTCACACAATGCAGTCTCCGACCCTCTGGTGAGTGTCTGGGGCCTGGCCTGGGCAAGGCAGGATTTCACATTCAAAAGAGACTTTACTTTGAAGTAGGCCTACTTCAAAGGAGAAATTGGGTATAAGAATGGCACCCAAAACCACAGACTTTAGATCACTTCTGGACATCAAGAGGAACCACTGCCTGGAGAGGAGCTGAAGAGCTGAGGAGAAGTACTGCCCTGCCTGTGACTGTGCTTTGTGGAGCTATCCTGCAGTTGCTGCTTCTGCCAGAGTAAGACTGGACTTTGTGTGCCTTCCATCTTGTGGAGAAATCTCCAAGGGCTTGATTTAGAGCTTGCCTCCTGTTGTTGCAAAGACTTCTCTCTGCCAGCACCTGGAGTCTCTGGAGAGACTCCTACTCTGCCTTGTGGTGCTCATCCAGTTCCTGGGACCCTGAGAGGAGAAGCTGGCAGCATAAAGACAAGGAAATCCACGCGCAGAGCGCCATGCGGGGAAAAGATTGACGCAACTCTGATCTGCAGCTGAAGAAACGACGCACCGCAGCCTCCGCAGCTGAGAAACGACGCTCGCAGGAAACGCGACCGAAGAATCGACGCGCGGAGCAGGAGAAACGACACGCAGCATCGCTGATGGAGACTAGGAGATCACAACCCGCGCTGCGGGGTTTTCGGATCATCGTGCAGCTGGATTTCCGACTCAAGTACCGCTGTGCGTGGAAAAACAAAGCAAAGAGAGCTGACCAGATCGACGCATTGCTCTCCTTCGGAGAGAAGAAACGGCGCGCCCAACCCGGCGAAAGGGGAAACAATGCACGGGCCCGGCCGTGAGTGGAATCAACACCTCGCAAGCCCTTTTTGACGCACAATCGCCCGTGCAGGGTTATTTTTGACGCGCACCAGGTACATTTTCATGCTAGCAGTGCTAGTGTGTGTTTTTTAAAACTACTTAAAGACAAAGCCCTCTACTCCAGCAGAGGCTGTCAGGGTGACACCTCCACCACCACCAGCTGTCACTGAGCCCCCACCTCCAGCTGATGAATTACAGCCATCAGCAACTGCAGAAGCTGCCCAGGAGGCTCCTCCATCCACCACGATACAGCAGCCATCAGCAACTGCAGAGGCTCCCCAGGAGGCACCTCCATCCACCATGACACTGCAGCCATCAGCAACTGCAGAGGCTGCCCAGGAGGCATCTCCATCCATCACAATACTGCAGCCATCAGCAACTGCAGAGGCTGCCCAGCAGGCACGACCATCCGCCAACACACTGCAGCTGTCACCGCCAGTGGACGCCATGTAGGCCACGCTCCAGGTGCTGCTGTACGAGTTGCGCCCTCCAGAACCAGTGGGGAAGCCACCCACCTGAGAGACTGTGGCCTTGCACTCCCCAGGACAAAGCAATGGGCATGTTGCCCCCTCCAGAACCAGTGGGAAAGTCACCCACCTGAGAGACTGTGGCCTTGCACTCCCCAGGACAGAGCATTGGGCATGGAGCCCCATCCAGAACCAGTGGGCTTGTGCCCGCATCCGGCTGAGGTGCCCCCCTCCCCCGAGGTGCCTGCCCATTTGCAAACTGATGTCCCTGCAGAGTACTATCTGGATGAAGTCAGGATTGAGTTGGGCCTAAGTCTGTGCCCTGTGGCCATATGGCCCTTTTGAACATTGGAGTAGGCAGTGTCCCTTTGTGTACATGTGTTCATGTCTGTTCTATTTCATTGACAAATTTATGACATTTTTTAGATGTTGATTTGATTACAATCACTTTAGTCCTTGCATTATTCTGCCGTGTTTCGGGGACAAATTGTTTTTCGTTTGCAGCTGGTTGTGTGTATGGTGTATGTGTGCCAGGTGTGTGTTGTGCATGCATGTGTGTGTCACTCTCGTTTTCCTCCCTCCCTCCCCTATGTGCTAGGCGGCTGTACTCACCGTCATCGTCTTTGTCGGCGTTGGTGATCCAGGTGGAGCATAACGTTAAAGATCATCGGGGAAACTTGAAGTTCTGGTTCCATGGCGGTGTTGTTTTTCCCTGTGTCTCCGATGTTAAGTCCTTTCTCTTCTGTGATGCGTTCCCGCCAGGCTTTTAATGGCGTTGGTACCGCTTCAGAAAAGGTGGTGGATTGCTGGGTCAACATATGGTGGGCGGTACTTTGTCTTCCGTCTGGCTGTTGGCGGCTACCACCTTGGTGAGTGTTGTTTCCACCCTGGCAGTTGGTGTGGTCCATTGGCTGTTTATGGGAGTTTTCACCGCCATGGTCATAATTTGGCAGTACTTACTGCAAGCCTGTTGGTGGAATTACCGCCACTTTATCACTCACCGCCAATGTCATAATGAGGGCCATAGGCTTCAAAGACAGAGTAGACAAGAAACTCGCAAAAATAGATTAATCATTGACTTTATTACAAATATTGTTAGAAGCAAGACTCAAATGAACCGAGACATTTTGTTACCTCCATTCTTATGACCTAGGAATCGATCATTTCACAGTTCCCCTCTCATACTCACTTTCAAGACAGGGGATGTTGAGCCACTATTGAGGTTTCAGAACTGATTTGGGGTGATTTTTCTTCAAATGTCATTTTCTGGCTGTAGCTCACACATAACATTTGTGCTACATGCCGGCTCTCACAGCAGCAATAATAGTGCTGGCTCTAAGCATGAGTACCTGAAACAAGGGCACAACCCAGCTTGAGATCTTAGCATCAGACTATCATCTGCTTCCTAGCAGTCATCAGGCACAGACAAAAGGGCACCATGTGTTGAATTTTTCAACCTGATTTAGAGTTTGGTGGACAGATTTTACTCTATCAGGATGATGGAGTAAAATACTTTGTTGCCAAGACAGAGTAACCACTCATTGTATTTACAGATGTCCACCGATCTAGTGGACATCTCTTACATTGTCAATGGACTGCAAGTCTGACATATGGGTGCGTCAACATGAGGGAACCATAGGGCACACTTTCAGTTTTTATTTTTATTTTCAAAAAGAAAATTCCAAAGTGGGATTTTCTTTTTGAAAATAAAGAAAGCCATGCCCCTCTCACCCTGGGACATTTCTCCCACAGAATGGTGTTATTTACAAGTTTTTACTACCCCTTCCTGGACAGTGAAAACTGGTCATTTGACTGCCCACTCTAAATAGGGCAGGTGGTCAAATGGCCAAACTTCTAATGGTCATTACTCCATGGAGCAGTTGGAGGTGTATGTCAGTGTCGGAGACAGAGAAGTATCTGCCACTAACGTGCTGAAGGTCTACCTGCCTCTAAATGAAGCAGCTGGACCTTCAGTTTGGTGTATAGTGCACTCCGTTGTTGTTGCGACAGAGTACCCATTCCACCATTCTTTAATTCAGCCCATTTGTCACCTTTAACAAGAGAAACCTCTATCCCACTCCTCACTCCTAACATCTACCCGACGTCATCACTCAGGACGAACTACTCAGCAGCCTTGCTAACAAGGACCTCACTGTTCTTTTTGTGGCAAACCTTTTACCCACAGTCCATCACTTCAATGTCTGGGTCTCCACCCTCCAGCCATAGGGATATAATCAATACATTCCTACTGTTTAAAAAAGCTGTATCTACTCTGCATCAGATCATGCAAAATGCGCCCAATTGGTCAATGCACTCAGACTTTCACCACACAGGGAGTCTTACTACTACACACATGCTACATATCTGTAGCACATAAACACACATGGAATGTCAACTCAAAAGTCTGAGGGTCACACAGGCTACTCTACTGGTCTTGGCACTATTTGCCTCTTATCTGGCCTTCTAAACACTTCCGCCACAAATGGATCTCCACCATTCTTCAACTAGCCCTTGCAGTTTTACAGACCTCTTGCCTGGTGCTGAAAACATCATTGCTGGCCTTGGTTGTAAGTGCTATCACAGCTGGTCCTTTGTTACTCAGAATGGCTTTGTGGTCCATCTGAGACGATCTATCTGAAGCTTCCACCATCCATTCTTCTGCTTATCTGAGAATTTCTATGACCTTGAGCTCCATTTTGCTGAGTTCCATAGCCCTTTGACCCCCTGTGTTACCATTAGCTATTTTCCTAACTTCAGCCATCTGAGTTTCTCAAAACCTTCTAGCCATTCTTCACAGACCACACTCTGTTTCACCAATCCACCAATCCCTCTGCCAAGTTTCAGTCCCTCTCCCCTCAGATCTACTATTAGACTATTGTGTCAGCATCAGACAGTGTCTGCCATCACTCAGAGGTCAGAGTGTAACAATCTGGGCTTTTTATTCACTTTGCATGCTTTGATTTTTCTCAAACACTCACCAGCCTTTAGATGGGCTAAAACGCGGGAGGCTCTGGGGCTTGACAGGTATAAGAATCGTGAATCCAAAATGTTTACAAAAGGGCTTTCCTAATACATTTGGAATAGGATCATATAGGTGTCCTCCTGCTCCTGGTCCTCTTCCCTCTTCCTTCTATGCCTTCTGGTATTGATCCTCCTACTTGTCCTGTTCCATTTCAAGTCCTCCTTTCCTGTTTTTTTTTGGTCATCCTGATCATTATCCTGGTCCTACTAGTTCTAGTCACTCTGGTACAGGTTTCTAAATTCTGGTGATTCTGGTTCAAGCCCTTCCTGACCATTATTCTCCTGACCCTATTCTTTGTCTTTCCTTGTACCTTGTAGCCCTTTCTAGGCCTCCTGATTCTGGTAATAGTGATCTTTGCCTTAATCCTGCTGGTTGCCTGGGTCCTTTCCACCTAACTCTGTTATCTTTCTCCGTCTAGATTTCCTACATCTGGCACTCCTAGTCTTCTCAGTTTGGGTAACCCTTATTCTACTTGCCCTGGCCCTTGTCTTTGTGATTCACATGGTACTGCAATCCATGTGTTCTGGTCCTCCTTATTAGGTCCCCTTGGATGAGCCTGCTTATTTTATACCTGGGCTGGTCCTATTGTTTCTTGTGGCTCTGGTTGTTGTGGTCCCCCTGATCCTTGTTTGCCTGATCCTTATACCCCAGTTCCTTGGTAGTGACCCCTCCGGTCATCCTCACCCATTTCCTGGTGCTACTTATTTTGATCCTTCTAATCTACCTAATCCTTCCCCATCTGGTCCCTGGTCTTAATGGCCATAGTCCACCTATTCCTGCCCTAACTAGTTCTCCTGGTCCTCCACCAACTTGTTGTGATACTCTTGGTACTGGACCTGCTACGATTTGTCATTCTGTTTCTGCATTAACTTGTCCACTTAGGGGGGCATTATGACCCGGCGGTCTGTAATAATGTGACGGAAGTATCGCCAACAGGCTGGCGGTACATACCACCACATTATGACATTGGCAGGTTGGCTGAAACCAACCCACCAATACACCACACCGATTGACATGGCCATGATAACAATCTCCGGCCCGGGGCCGCTAATGTACTGCTGGTGGCATTTTGACCCAGTCTACCACCATGTTTTTCATGGTGTTCGTAACGTCATGAAAACCATGGTGGTAGGGCCTACCAGGGACAGGGAATTCCTTCCCTCTCACTAGTAGGAGGCCCACCCCCTCCACTAACACTTCCCCCTTCCAATCCCCCACCCTCCATGCACGCACACTCGCAGACACACACCACGAATACACACACTTACTCACACAGACATACACGCATTCATGCAAGCAGGCATCCATTCATTCACGCACACATCTGTACCACATTCACACTGACACGCAGACACGCATTCACATTTCCATTCATACACGCATTCTCACACATGCACACACCCACGCAAACAACACTACACACACATTTGCATTCATGCACACACTCACACATTCATGCACACACCCCCACACAACAACACCCTCCACCCCTTTCCCTTTTCAGAAACCCAACTTACCTGCATCCAGGTGGTCTTCTGGCAGGGGACGGGATGGGGTGCTTCTACCACCAGCAGCGCCTGCCAGCAGAACACCTCCAGGCTGTATTATTGGTCATAATAGGGTTGGAGGCGGTTTACTGGTGTGGTGCTGCTGCTGGTAGCAGCGCCACCTTAACACCATCCGCCACTATGGCCACAGCCGGATTTCCACCCTTCTTGTTGTGGAAATCCGGCTGAGGTCATAATTTGGCGGACGGATGTTAGCTGCGGTGACGGTCTTTTGGCGGCCATCACCGCGGCGGTAGGTGGCATTTACCGCCAATCTCAAAATGAGAGCCTTAGTCCTGATCCTCCTTATTCATGTCACCCTGTTTAGAGGTACCCTGCCTGGTTATCCTGGCTCCAGTCATCCTAGCCCTACTTGTCCTGGTCCTCTTTGTTCTGATATGTCAGTTTCTGATACTCCGAGGGCCTCGGTGACTTGATCTTCCTTTCGCTCTTGGATGTAGTCCCTCTGGTTTTCCTTGTCCTGATCCTCTTATTTCTTGTCCTACTGAATGTAGTCGCCTGGCCATCTCCTTCTGATTCTCCAGATCCTATTGTTATAGTCTTTTTCACTCTCACTATGGTTTGCCTATCAATGATATTCATAGTCCTTGTCTTCAAAGTGTGTTTTCTTTTCCTGGTTTTGTGCCTGATAGACCTGACTCTTTGGTTTCTTATCCTCCTTGTTTGGGATGTTGTATGCCTGTTCTTTTTGGTTATGGTCCTCCAGGCCATTCTAGTCCTTCCAGTCCCTTTCTCCTAGTTCTTGAACTTCCTTCCTGATCCTCTTCACCTTTATCTCTTTGACTTAGTAATTCTGATCCTTCTCACCCTGTTCATCTGATTACTGGTACATCAGGTCCCCCAGGCCACCACTGTCCAGTTCCCTTGGTCTTCCAGCTTCTGGTTGACTTTCTTACATCTAATCGTCTTCACCCTGGTCCTTCTACCTGTAATGATTGCTCTGCCCCACTTGGAAATCTGAGCCCTCATCGCCTAACCATGATCTTCTTGACCCTCTTAGCCCTGTTTCTGGACCTCCTGGTGATACCTTTTTTCACCTAGGCCTCCTGCTCTGGTATTCTGAATGCCCTTGATACTGGTCCCCCGGGTCTTTCTAGTCCTTCTCCTACGTATCCTGGTCTCCTGGAACTACTGGCAACTGCCCTCTAGGTCTTCTTCTTCATAGTCTATGTCAATCTGGTCCTGACTAACTCTAGTCCTTCTGTTCCTTGCTTTCATTCTTCTGCAATGATTTGTCCTGTCCACCACAGATCATCCTAGCCTTTCCTAAGTCTAATGTTTCTTGATCGCCAGTTCATGTTAAACCTTAGAATTTCCTGACCCTGTATTTTCCGGTCTATCAAGTCTCATTACCCCTGTACTCCTGAACCTAGTACTTAGGATCCTGTGTTTCCTGTTTCACAGGCTCCCAGTCCTTAGCTTATTCATCCCCCTAACCCTAATTTTCATCTATCAGTCTTCCTGGTTCTCCTCACCTGGTTTCTCTAGTCAGTTGGCTTGCCTGTTTCCTAATCCTTCTGCTCCTCATTCTCCTGGTCGATATAGTCCTGGTTTTAGTTCTGGTTCTCCTTTGTCTGGACCTCACCTATTTGGTATTCTGATGCAGGTCCCACTGGCCTTGGTTTACCTAACCTTCTTAGTCCCCTAGCCTTCTTGCCCTATCCTAGTCCTACTAGTCCTCCTGGTCTCCTGGTTCACCTGATCAACTCTGGTCTTTGTAGATTAGGGCTCCTTTGGCCTGGTTCATCTTGTCCTGCTCCTCGTAGCTATGGTCTTCCTAGCTCTCCTGGTGGTCTACCTCCTGGCTTGTATTCTACTTGTCATCATCCGCCTCAAACCGGTCTTACTCCTTCCTTCCCCAGCCCCCATCCACAATGACTTTAGTCACAGCCTCCAAGCTAGCATAAAGCCTTCAATAATAAGGTCAAAAAGAGCATAGCACTCAAAAATTATAATAGGGAAGATCATGAACATAAAAAAGAAATATTCTCACACATGAATAAACCACTTGTGTAAAATGCTTCAAAACCATACTCATTCAGATTAGCTGGAGCACTTTCAGTTACAACTATGGGCTGATCTAATAAGCCTGTGGCACTGTAATGGTTAAGGGCATAATGCTTACTATTCATGTCATTAGTCTTCTAATGCTCATGGAGTAAAGTGAACCACTTCTTATTTGATATGGCCAGCTCCTCATTGAAAAGAAGTGAAAAAATGTTAGTAAATCACCTTCATTTGAGGTGCTCTCAGTCTTGCAGCACTTTTAACAACTGATCATTCCCACACATTCCAAGTATTCACATTAACCTGGCTCATGGCCTGCCAACCATGTGTATAATATGCATATTTGAACCCCATTGTACAGAGTGTACATCTAGCATTCTGGAGAAAAAAAAACAGTTCACATCCTTGCACCATGCTGCTTATCATTTGGTTAATGGTACCACGGGACTCAAGCTGCACCTCATTGACCCATCTGTCCATCTGTTTAGGCCTGGTGGGCCAGGACTCAGTCGGATTTTCACAATGGATAAAACATTTATTGACAGTCAGAAATCATATATCAAAGATTTATGAATCAATTATAAACAAAACAATGCATGAAGCGCATTCCATGCAATATAATTTCCTTGTCTAATCCAAAGGATGGTCTCATAAAAAAAATCAATCAGTTTGTTAAAGGAACCCATAAAGTGTTCATAAATCAAAGATGGGAAAGCGTTTAAACTCAGTAGACTTTTAAAGCAAGCAAGTTTCAGACAAAGGGCCTCATTACAACCTTGGCGGGCAGCGGGTGTAACCGCAATGCCTATTTTGACATCCTTGCTGGGCCGGCCGCAACATGTGTTGGGGCAGTTGCGGCAGTTGCACCCGTCGCGCCCGTCGTACTTTTCACTGTCTGCTGTGCAGACAGTGAAAAGCAGTGTGGGGCTGTGCCTGGTGGCCCCTGCACTGCCCATGCCAAGTGCATGGGCAGTGCCGGGGCCCCCAGAGGCCCCGTGACTCCCCTTCCTGCCAGCCTTTCCATGGTGGTTCCTACCGCCATGGACAGGCTGGCGGCAAGGGGACTCATAATCCCCTATTAAAACTGCCGGGACGACCGTGGCGGGAAACCGCCAGTCCCGGCAGTTCAACCACGGCGCTTCCGCCGCGACGTAAGTGGCAAAATTGTGCCGTCAGGCTGTTGGCGGTATAATCGCCGAAACAGCCCTGGCGGTAATGCGGCCCAAAGAGTCTCGGACTGAAGTGTCAGAAATAAAGTAACTCAAAGTGAGTCTGAGTAGCATCTTAGAGTCTGCGAGACAAACACTGTGTATCAGGATGGAGGAGGAAATTGCTGGTGATGCATCTAGGGCATCTCTGAAAATACCTCTCTGAAAAAAGCAGTTTCTCACTACTCTGGGAACATGCATTTTATAATCACACAATTTTGAAACCTGTATCCTCTTTCTCCACCACTCACTTGATCAATCTGTTTCAATGTCTTCATGAGAACAGGACAGCTTCCGTCGACTAATCTCTCTAATAAAGCAGCTAAGAAACAATTTTATTTATTTTGTTCTAACATTGCAACAAAACTGTCTACTGGGTGCCAGTTCTCACCATTTCAAGAAACAAGAGAGAAAAAGTTCATGGTTAGCGTAATGCATAATTGTAATTTACATTTTCTTTCACATACACTCCTTTCCAACCACTCCATTCATAAAGAAACAGATTTTGTGATATAACTAACATGTTATTGATTGGATTAATTTATGAACAGGTGAAGGTTAAAATAATTTCATAGCATAGTTAACAGGTTAAGGTTAAAAGAATTTAATCGCATAGATTTGTGTTAAAGTTACTGAACAAAATATTAACAGTTATTCATAATATATTTTAATCTAGGTCACTGTGACAAAACAAGTAAAATATGTGCTTGATGGTGCATTTTTAAACTAAAAACTACAGATTACTGTTGCTTTTGTACTTTTCAGCTTCTAGGATAGCACAGAGGGGAAAATAAATGCATTTAATTCTTGTTTTCAAGCCTACACGTTATTTCTACCTGTTTAATCTTGCAGACAACATTTTGTTAATTAGAAAACTCTTTTCCACCCTCTGTGCAATTGGTATGACCTGATGAGGGTCACATGCTTACTTTTCTACAGGACTCAAGCTATATTCACTGATGAGATCCAACTAGGCCAAAATGTGTCTGGGGTTGTCAGTGTTCCTGCCTAAGGGGGACCTGACTTTGTAGTTCTTCCAGCAGCTGAGACTTTTTCAAGCATTTCATCCATCACTGTTGTGTTTCAGTGTATAAAACACAGCTACTTAGTCCCATATGTTCTCTTCGCAAACTCAAAGTATTACCCCTCACCTCCGACAGTTAGGGCAGATATTTCATAGTCAAAGTGACCATTAGACAGAGAGACAATCTTTCCTGACCAGACATATGGTTATTCATGTGAACATACAAGTTTAACGAGATATTGGGAAGCATAACTTGGCTGTTCCATTATGCATCATAGAAGTGCCTCTAGTTGGCAGTCTATGTACTCTGTCCAAGTAGCTACCACAATCATAGTCAGGGTAAGTCAGTTACACTCCTATATTAACCTGTGCTCACCCTCTGGTAGCTTGGCACAGAGCTGTCAGGCTTAACTTAAGAGGCAATGTGTAAAGTATTTGTGCAACACTTAAAATACAGTAACACAGTGAAAAACACTACAAAAAGACTCTACAACAGCTTAGAAAAACAGAGAGTATTTATCTGAGTAAAACAAGATCAAACCGAAAAAAATAATCCTATAAGTAGAAAAACAATCCAATAAGTAGAAGTTGACTTATTCATTTTTAAAGATGAAGGGCCTGATTTAGTTATTGACAGACAAGTTACTCTGTCACAACAGCGACTGATATCCCATCTGCTGAAATCTAAATCCCATTATATTCTATGAGATTTAGGTTTCATTGAAGGGGTATGAGTAACTCATCCACCAATATGTAAATTAGGCCCAAAATGTGGAAACAGTACTGAGAAGTCACTGCAGTCAAAAGGTTACTAGAGATCACGAGGGACAAGTGCAAATCCAAAATCCAGGCCGACCACGATGGAGGGTAGGCCGGCTACAGAACCCACACAAAGTCCACTGAAACAGTACCTTTGATAGAGCAATGCATCGACAGCGAGGACACAATAGGAGAGTTGTAAGTTGTCTGTGATGACCCTGAGACTGCAGAGGAACAGGGGACAAGCCAGCAAGCCCTTAGAGACTACTGGGTTCAAGGATGTGGAGAACAAGTCCAGGCGTTCTCACTGAAGACAAGAAGCTGCAGGCTGCAGCCCAACACAGCAAAACAAGTAGCAAAGTGGCAATCCCTCCTATGGCACAACAAGCAGTAGGCCAACATAGCAATGTAGTTGCAGAGCGGTAGTCCCTCCTGGCAGCAATGAGGTCCTTCTTCCTGGCAGGGTTTCCTTGGTTCAAGAAGAGGTCTGATTTGGTGGGGTTTGAGGTCCAGTATTTATACTTTGGTGCCCTGGGTCTGGAAGGTTGGAGAAAAGTCTAGGCATTCCTTTGAAGTCCACAAGGTCGCTGCCCATCCTTCCCTGGCTCCAGATACTTTACAGGGGGGTATGCAGCCCTTTGTCTGGGGAAAGGCACAGCCCTATTCAGGTGTGTCAGCTTCTCCCTCCCATCTGGCCCTGTAAAACTCATCAGCCTGGTGATGAGCCATCAGTATGCAAATGTTACAACCAAGCTCCCTTTGTGTGTGACTGTCTAGAGGGAATGCACAAAGCTCATCTGTCAACCTCTCCAGATTTGTATTTAGAGACTGGCAGATGCACATAACAGTTACAGTAAGAAAATGCTAACTTTCTAAAAGTGGCTTTTTCAGACTTACAATTTAAAATCTGACTTTACCATAAGTTGTGATTCTAAATTGTGAGTTTAGAGACATTAACTCCATATTTCTATCTTTCCCCAAATAGAAATTACACCTAAAAGATGTTTTAAGGTAATCCAAATGCTATGGGAGAGATACTACTTTCAAATGTAAAAAACAAATTTAAGAGTTTTTCACTATACGTTAAACTTAAACGTATATGTCCAACATTTTAAATACACTGCACCATACCCCTGGGGCTAACTAGGGCCTATCTCAGGGGTGATATACACTTAATAAAAAGGGTTTGGTCTGGGCAAGTGACATTGGCATTTGACAGGTCGAAATGGCAGTTTACAAATGCACACACAGGCTCTGGAGTGGCAGGCCTGAGACATGTTTGAAGAACAACTGTAGTGGGTGGCACAATCGGGGCTGCAGTCCCACTTTTAGCATTTAATTTACATATCCTGGTCACATGCAGTGCACTTTACTATGGACTCACAAGTAAATTAAATATGCTAATTGTGGAGAAGCCAATGTTACCATGTTAAGAGTACTGAGCACCTGCACTTTCAGTTGTAAAGTGCCCAGAATCCTAAAAGTCAGCAAAATGAGTCTGAATAACAGGAGGAGGATGGCAAAAAAAGTCTGGGGATGACCCTGCAGAAAGGGACATTCCCAACAGTCACTGTTAAGAACCGCTTTTTCATACATTAAACCAGAACAACTCAAGTTCAATTCTGAAAGAGGAATTTTGCGTCTTAAAAGATGGAATATATTTACACTGTTTTTGATTGAATACTTCAGAAATTACTAGGTAGTCCTGGGTAATGCAAACCATATTGAACACATCCACGTTGCATTTGCATTGACATACATATCCCGGGTACAATGGTAAGAAATTAGTCAGCTAAGTGCTGACAAGTCCAGTGGATTTCCAACCCTTGGCTACTATATTACGTGCTGTCCAGTGGCGGCCAGCAACTTTAGAAGGGAGGGGGGCGGGTGGGGCACACACACACACTCATTCTTTCACACACAGACACGCATGCACGCACATCCATTAACAACACTCATACCAGTCAAACATGCACGCACGCACCAAACATTCATTTTAAAACATCACACACACTCATTCTTTCACACATGCACGCACGCACATCCATTAACATAATTCATACCATTCAAACATGCACGCATGCACCAAACATTCAATTTGAAACATCACACACATACACACACACACTTACCTTCGGCCTCCAGGAGCCAGGAGGGTTGGGACTGCTGCCTTCCCACATTGGCTGGCCTTAGGTCAGCCAATGGGGGAAGGCAGCAGTCCCATCCTCGTCACAGAGTGGGATGGGGTCAGTGAGACTGCTGACCCCACCCCACTCTGTGACGAAGTGTCACTGATTGACACTCGCCCTGGGCACTTCAGGGCTTAAACTGAAGCGCCCAGTGTCAATTGGTGACGCTTTCCTCGTCACCAAGGGGAGGGCTTCGAGGCACCTTTGCTGGGCTGAGGAGGTCACACCCATAGGAGCTGTGATCTCCTCAGCCCAGCAAAGTTCAGCTCCTGGCAGCCAGGAGTCTGCGCAAATCGCGCATGTCTGCTCCTGGCTGCCTGACCTGAACATGAAGAGTGTGTCAGGCTGACCTTTGTTCAGCCTGACAGACACTCTTCATGGGGGGCAAAAGGTGGGGGGGCGTGGCCCCTCTGTACTAAAGGACGGGCCGCCACTGGTGCTGTCAATACTAGCGTCTCCCAGACAACTAACCTTCTCAGAACCCCAGGAGAATAAGGTGACCAGACATGCAAAAAGAAATGCATTATGGTAAAATGTATTTTTTCTGCAGTCGTATTCTATGTTTTAAAATCCTATTTAGACTTAAATTTCATAACGTTATTCAATTGGACATTCTTCAGAAGGGTGAGGTTTCAAAGGAGAACGGGCTGTCAAGTGAATGTAAAAGGTTAATTGATCCCCAGACCTCCCGCCTGTCAGATCTCTGCATCTCCCCAATCTTCTCTATTGATCTGAGATAAATTAAATGACATTTTAAAGTTAAAGGCATTGGTTGGTTATCATTTAACAGTGCATACATCAACAAATGAAATCTCTGCCTCGGAGCCATTCCTGCCGTGATGTTTTTCTTAAGTAAGACAGCAAAAGTACAAGATCTAATCTATCATTTATACTAAAGTCTTCGAGCTTGCACTGCACTTGTAATTTAATGAAGTTAAAAACGTTTCATCTCGTCTTATAAACTATGTAAATCACTATTGACTGGAATAGTGAGGCGTTGAAAAGCAAACAAATGAAAACCTCTGCCAAAGATTGAATTTCCACACAATTCATCAGGGAAAGATGAAGTATTAGGAAGCAGAAAGGGTTTAGAAAGAAAGGGGCTTTGCAACTGTTAGTCTGCTTAACATATCCGGCGAGCGTTGTCTCAGTCAGTGGCAGGCCTAATCAAAAGGTAGTTTGAAGTGCGCAAAGTAGTAATTCAGGGTTATTCTTTCGTGCATGGGGTAGCTTTAGAGGGTATTTGGGGTGCCACCCCCTCTCCCCCAAATAAAATGCATCCTTGGCCTGGAAATTGGGTTTGAGGTCCCTGAGTTGGGTTTGCTATCTCTGTGTCATTTATTCCGGTCTTGAGCCAAGAATTACAGACAAAACAGTGACCTTTCATGCAAACAGGTTAGAAAGAGACAGAGATATCCATCTGGTAGCTTAATTTCAAAATGTGAAATTAGATTACCTAAAATCAATACTGGCTTCTCTGCTTGTCCAAATTGTTGGATCCTAGGCACATATTTTATTTCACGAGCCTCCTTTTTTATGATCACTTATGAGCGCACTTTTAAATAGGTGAGCTCAGGATATGTACTGTACAAGCGTCCCTTATACTTGATTTAATAGACTGTAATGTTGCTCCATGTATAATAAGATTCTAGGGCATTTTTAGGGTTTACATAACTACAGATTTGCCTCAAATAGCTAATGTTTTTGTTGTTGGGGGGCAAGGGTGAGGTATGAATGTTTCTAAAATACATCACTGTTAATGAATGTATGTCAATGCAATTATGTAATCTGATATACTAAGGTAATACAAGGATGCAGGTTAAAGGAATACACTTTATTGAATTGTAGAGTGATTGTATCATAATTGTACATTTTGGTTGTTGCACAATATACATGTCAAATGTTTCCATGGCTCGGCTTGTGCACAGACTCTTAGAGCCAAGGTCGGCTCACCCTATTATTCTGTTGGCATGCCCTCCTTTAATTGAGACCAGGGCATAGTACATGGGGCCATTAGTCACTTGGTAAAATGATTTGTAAAGGTGAGGACTAGAAACATGAGAGCGTGACCACATGCACCGATTTGACACCTCTACCATCAAGGCTTCTTGTGGCAGAGTCTGAGAAAAGGGCGTGCAGTGAAAATAGCTTGAAAACAAGTGATCTCTGGCTGGGACTCCAGGCTGTTGTGTTGTACATGACCATAGTCATGGTTTTCCAGGGAGAACTTCCAACCCCAGGCAAAAAGGACAGGGGTGAAGCTCCAGCTTAGATGTGATGCCTCCCAAATGCATTCTTGGTTTGGTAGTTGGTTCTGGGGACCCTGAGTCGGGTCTGCAATATCGATGTTGGTTTTTATTGTTCTCATTTCACTGAGAGGTTTTCACTTTTTTATTTTTGGCATATGATCTTAAATACACAGAGTGACGGGTTTATCAGAAAAGTAGTACATCTGCACCCATAGAAGTACTCCTTGAATGGGTGCACATTTTCTACACTCTGGAATTCGCAGACACTTGTAGTAGTAGTCTTGGAAAGCTGTGCCAGTCAAAATTTTCCAGCCATACTGCTGGCAATCAAATACACAAAATGTGATGGGATGAATGCCTGCAAATATTTCAACCAGTGGCAATTGCTTGGGGTAGCATTCCAAACCATGTTTTCTCCGACTGTGCCACTCTAGACAGAGGCCCACCTAATGCAAATCCGTACTGACCCGGTTCTTGATGGTAACATTCCATCCCCAACCTTGATGATTTCACCTTTCCTTCCCACAGCCCACTGATTTTTTAGTTGGAAAATTTGAGATTAACATCTCCTGAATCTCACTAAGCTATGTCTCTGCTTACGTCTTCTAACATGCCTTTGTGAATTTGCCCCAAAACATCTAAAATAAGAATATTCAGGTAAAATTCACATACAATTAGTAAAAATAGCAATGACTGTTCCCTTTTTGCACTTGTACTAATAGAGCTTTGGGCGTTTCATGCCGATTCGCAAAAGCATGTATGAGTAGGTAAAAAAGGTGGTCCTGCAGTACTAAATCCCATACTCCTAAATGCTTTTAGGAATCAATGTCCCTATATGTTGCCATTGCTTTTGTGCATGAACCATGCAGATGTGCCCTAACACCATGTATGTGGCGAATTAAATGCATGCTTACAAACAATGTTCTGTACTGTTTATCTTATGATAATTTACTAAATGAGGCTCCTCCTTTGTGTCCGATGCTGGTGTATGTTGAAGATAGGGACAGAGCACGGTCAAAAGCAATGCACCATGTACATTACCTGATTGCTGTGGCCACATGCCCTACACCCTCAAAGAAAAAGTAATAATGATACCATGGATAAGTTCATCAGTGATGTCATTGGTAATGCAAATTGTGATGTCAGGAGCTACCTAAAGTGTGGACATTGTTGGGTTTTGGATTATGACCATAGTGGCACTTAAATGGTTCTTTAGTACATAGCTTAGCAAGTGACCATACTGGAGAAGAATACCCGTCACAATCAGGGTGCTACTATGAAACACAAAAGTGATGGGTGAAGTCATGAAAAAGTGTTAACCACAGGCAAACACTTGGGCCACATTCCAGCCCATTGTTTTTTTTTTTGCCAGCTATGCAAATCTGAACCTGCCCTGAGCTAGTAAGCAATAACCAAACATTTTCAGGGAATTTATACAAATGTAAATTCTGTGTAATTGTCAGTGTTTACTAACATAGTCATTACTTTTTCTTTACTTTCTAGGACTAAGTCACAATTACTAACTGAAAAAAAGCTTTGTGAATCTAGCCTTCTGTGAACATTAATTGCAGAGTAGATTCAGATTTTCATTGTGGTAACCGAGTTTCTCAGTCATAATCTTTGTTCTGCAACGTTGATACTCTGTCTCGTGGTGGGTTTCTGCTACTCTAAGTAAAAATCTTGAAATAAATTAGTCAATAATTTACTGTCTCGTCTTTTATGGCCCTATTTCTCAAACGCTAGCGTGCACCTTTATGCCTGGCACTATTTTAATACTTGTGATATGACAGAGCATAATATTGAAACTTTAGTAAGAACATCCTCCTAAAATGAATTTACGGATTCATGTTGTCCATAAGATAAATGGGGTTTTTGGTCTACCTTTACATTCTTTTATGTTCATCTCAACCAACTTACAAAGTGGGAAATGGTTTCAGAAAAACAAAAAAAATGGTTCTGACATGCAGGCAGTTTTCTTCCTGTGCTTCACAGCCAATTGATCTTTTCCCTGCCAAGGGCTGCTGTGCAAAAGCAGACCTGAACAGGGAAATCTAGTAATGATTGCCCTTTCATAAATTTGGCAGGGTTACCACAATTTTTACCAGAAGCCCATGAGGCAAACAGACCACAGTGTCAATGGTTTCTCTCTGCAGAGCAGGTTGAGGCTTCTTTGGTTCTTTCACCTACAAATGGAGTGGGGGATATGTGAGGTTAGAGAACTGACATCCGATGCTTTTTGGGGAAGCGTGCACTTGTAAACTTCTAAAGGATCGTGATAGACCGGATAGCCTTAGGGTGATCTTCCCCCAACTTTTTGCCTGCCTCTCTCCATTTTTCTGAACTCATTTTTGTTGGTTTTAGGACTCTGTGCACTTTACCACTGCTCCCCAGTGCTAGAGTGCTTGTGGGCCTGCAGCACTGATTGTGCCACCCACATAAGTAGCCCCATAACCATGTCTCAGGTCTGAAATTGCAGAGACTTTGTGTGCACTTTTACTGCCCTTTCAACTTGGCATTTAAAGCCCTCTGCCAAGCCTTAAACTTTCATTTTATTACACCTAAGTCACCCCCTAAGGTTCCCTGTGTAACCCGTAGGGCAAGGTGCTGTGTAAGTAAAAGGCAAGCCATGTATATCTAAGTTTTGCATATCCTGGGAGTGAAAAACTCCCGAACTAGTTTTCCATTAATGTGAGGCAGACTCCTCTCATAGGTTAACATTGGGAATTCCTTAAAATACCTTTAAGCTGTAATTCCTGGTTAGAAAGGAGTAGCTATATATGTGTTTCATCTCTTTGGAATGGTTATAATAAATCCTCTTTGTTGGTAAAATCAGATTTAATATTACTATTTTAGAAATGCCACTTTTAAAAAGTGGGCATTTCTCTACTCTTACTGTTCTGTGTGCCTAACACCCAGACTCCAATACGTGTCTGGACTGGGATGGGTGACAGCTCCATTTGTGCATTCTCTCCAGATAGCTTCAACATACAACACTCAACTGAATCTGCATATTGGTGGGTCTTCCTGGGCAGGGAGGATGGGATGGGTCCAAACTTGCACTTAAAAGAGTAGTGGCCTGAGCCCACCCTGAAGGACAGATTACCCCCCACAGATAGCCTGGCAGACCAGACTGGGCTGAAAGGGAACTTGTGCACTTCAAAGCTGCTCTTTGAAGTCTCCCCCACTTAAAAGGCACTTGTGGGTGTTAGTACTGGGTCTCTGGACTCCTAAAATCTGATCCTTCTGGAACTGTACCTCTGTTAGAAGGACCACTGTGCTAATCAAAGGTCTGAACTGGACTGCTTTTATGGAAGGACTGCATTTCTGCTTGTTGTCCTCCCGCCAACTGCTCTCTGACTCGACTGAAAGGACTCTGCCTTCCCAACAAAAATGATCTCCAAGGGTTTGCCCCCTGTTCTCCTGCAGTCTCAGGGACATCAAAAACTGTGTGCAACTCTCTAGGTGTTGCTGGACTCTGCTTTCTGTGAGTCTTACCTTTGCCTGACTTGCGTTCTCCAAGCTCTGGGCCTCAGAACTGGGCCCTGCAGCAGATTTCTGCAAAAACTGATGCATTGCCTCAAGTGTGTGAGAAGGAGCGATGCAGATGCAGAGGCTGTTCAGTGTCAGCAGATTCACAGCCTGTGTGGCCCAACGATGATTCTCTGTGCGGCTCGATGATGACGCACCCCATTTACATTAACAGAGTTTGACGCTGATGCAGTGACCCAACTGAGTGAAAAATACTAATGTATCTTGCATTCAACGTTGATGATTTGCTCCATCCAAGGTACTGTTTCAGCAGACCCTGTATGGGTTCTGTAGCCGGAGTACCTTTCATCATGGTCAACCTCAACTTTGGATTTAAACAGGTCCCTCATGACCTCAAGTAACCTTTTGACCGCTAGTGACTTCTAAACACTGTTTCGGATATGTTCTTTAAAAATTCACATCTCAGCTTCTACTGGTTGAATTTTTGTCATTTTGTTCTTGTTTTACTCAGATAAAAAGCCTCTGTTTTTCTAAGATGGGGGTCTTTTTGTGGTGTTTTCACTGTGTTACTGTATGAGTTATTGAACAAATACTTTACACATTGCCTTCCAAGTTAAGCCTACCTTCTCGGTGCCAAGCTACTAGAGGGTGAGCACAGGATAATTTAGGTTTTGTTGAGAATTACCCTGACTAGGATTGTGGTCCCTGCTTGGACGGGGTGTATACCTATGGCAAGCAGAGACACAATTTGTAATATTGGTGATATGCGATGAAGATAGAACTTGTGTTTGTGCAGTGTCATACAATAGCTATGTGTACACTACCCATCCACATCTAAGACCATTTTGAATTTTTCTTCATTTTTCCCTGCTTTGCATTTTGATCTGTCCTCTACATCCCATCCCTGACTGGTTCTGCAAGTGGAGCCATGGAGTTTGACCTGGCTAAATTGGAGTATACACTAAACCAGTTAAAGGCTTCTGCAAAAAGATGGTGGTACCTGCTCAAGGAGCAACCAAGAAGGTGGAGTTTCAAATGGCGCTGAGGGCCTGGGCAGAGGCCTACCCCCAAGAGCATGATGGGTTGGCGAAGCTTGTGAATGGCTCTTCAGAGGAGCTACCTGCAGCAGTTGATTGGGAAACACCAGGACTTCAGTCTCCCACAAGAGCAGGAAGCAATGTATCCTCCCATGGCCTACCCCTAAAGGAGCTGAGAGAGTGGATTGAGGAGAGGGAATTCAAGTCACAGTTGACGAAGATAAAGATAGAGGCTGAGGGGAAACAAGATGAGGGGGCAGCCAAACGAGCTGGGGATGAAAGAGCCTTATCAGATAAGAAACTTTTGTTGGCTCACAAATTCAGACCAAAAGAGCTGGAATTCACGGCCAGGCAGGTGGATTTGAGCAGTGAGGGTGGCAGCATACATACAGTACCTGATTTAGATAAGAAGGTTTGTATACCCAAAGATCTGGTTCCCAGTTATGTGGTGGGGGATGACATTGATAAGTGGCTTTCTGCTTATGAAGTTGCACTGAAGGTACACAGGGTTCCTGAGGAGCACTGGGTGGGGGGCGATTTTGTGGAAACATGTGCCAACACTTGGGAGGGACACACTTCTAACAATAGAGGTTGGGGACCAAACCAATTACACCTGCATGAAAACTATCTTAATTGCTCAATTTGGACTGACTCCTTGGAAATATCGCCAAAGATTCAGTGACAGTCAGAAGCACCCCAAACAATCCTGGGTCGATGTCATTGATTACTCCAGTAAGGTAGTGAATGGCTGTGTGAGGGACAGCAAAGTTAATGATTATGTTGGGTTGTACAATTAAATAATGAGAAAGCACACGCTCAGAATCTGTTTTACAGATTTGTGCCAGCGCCTAGTAAACAGTAAGCCAACTGACCCCAGGAAGCTTGCTGAGCAGGCAAATCTCTGGGCTAGCACCAGAGTGTCCCAAAAAGTCCGGGGGGGCACACCCACAAACCTGGTCAGAGTTCCCAACAGAAGAAAGAGGCGGAGAAAATCTTAAAAATAAGGAGTTCTCTAAATGTGTCCAAAATAATTCCCAAGGGAATTGTGGTAACGACTCCCAGTCTGATTCTAAGAAGAAAGCATTCTTTAACAATGATACAGGGAGGTTTGGGCCCCAATGTACAGAGTGCTGTTTGACCCGACATCCTTGGCGTAGTCTCCCCGTCTTTTTTTGCTTCTGCTTCCCATGTTTTGACAGTGTGCTGGATTACGTTTTGCTGTTTTTGGTACTCTGGGCACTTTACCAATCCTTTCCAGTGCTAAAGTGCAAGTGCTCCTGTGTAAATTGTAGATGTAATTGGCTTGTCCCTGATTGGCATATTTGATTTACTGATAAGTCCCTGGTAAAGTGCACTAGGGTTACCCAGGGCCTGTGAATCAAATGCTACTAGTGGGCCTGCAGCACTGGTTATGCCACCCCCATGAGTAGCCCTGTAAACATGGCTCAGACCTGCCACTGCACTGTGTGTGCAGTTCTAAGCTGCCATTTCGACCTGGCAAGTGTACCCACTTGCCCGGCCTAAACCTTCCCTTTTTCTACATGTAAGGCACCCCTAAGATATGCCCCAAGTAGCCCCATGGGCAGGGTGCAGTGTACTTTAAAGGTGGGACATGTACTAGTGTGTTTTACATGTCCTAACACTTAAATACTGCTAAACTTAGCTTTCAGTGTCGCAAGGCCTATTTCCCTCATAGGTTAACATGGGGGCTGCCCTTAAATAACTTTTAAGTGCAGGTTCCCTTTGGGAGCAGATAGAAATTTGGAGTTTGGTGTCTCTGAACTCACAATTTAAAAATACATCTTTTGGTAAATTTGGTTTTTAAATTGTCAGTTTTTAAAATGCCACTTTTAGAAAGTGGGCATTTTCTCACTTAAACCATTGTGTGGCTCTGCCTGTTTGTGGATTCCCTGTCTGGATCAGGCTGACAGTTGGGCTGGTGTGAATTCCCTCTAGCCAGTGAGACAAAGGCAGCTGGGGAATAGCCTGCACATCCTGATGGGCCATCTGAGCCACAATGGAAGGATGAGTGGGCACTTACACCTGAATGGGCTGTGCCTGCCCTCATACAATGCAGTCTCCAACCCCCTGGTGTGAATCTGGAGCCTGGCCTGGGCAAGGCAGGATCCTGTGAACAACAGAGACTTTCCTTTGAAGTTTGCCAACTTCAAAGGCAGAAAGGGGTATAAGTATTGGACCAAAAACTCCTGAAAATCAGATTTTTTCAAGGATTCAAGAGGAACCTCTGCCAAGGGGAAGAGCTGAGGAGCAGTGCTGCCTCTGCCTGTGACTGTGCTTTGTTGGGCTTTCCTGCAGTTTCTGCTTCTGCCTGTGAAAGGGGACAAAGACTGGACTTTGTTGTGTATTCCTGCTTGAGAAGAATCTCTAAAGGCTTGAGCTCAGCTTGCTTCCTGTTGGTGAAGTCTCAGGGCCATCAAAGACTTCTCTTTGCCAGCACCTGGACTCTCTGGTGAGACTCCTGCCGTGCCAAGTGGTGCCCCATCCAGTCCCTGGGCCCTTGAAAGGTGAAGCTGGTGGAAAAGGACTGAAGTCCATGCAAACACTGCTGTGCGTGGAAATTTTCAACACACCTTTTGCAACGCGGCTGATAAACGATGCACCGTCGGCTTCGCAGCTAAAATCGATGTTCCACCTGCATTGCGGCTGGGAGATCGATGCATCGCAGCTGGAGAAACGATGTGCAACACCCGCTTAAGGAGGCTGACACCGTGTGACCAGATTTCAACACAACATCGCTGGGTGTGAAAGATCGACACAAAACCTTCCTGGACCCTAGGTGCCCTGTCGGAAATCAACACATCGCTCTCTCGTGAGGGAGAAAACAACGCATCACTGACCTGACCGCAGAAGGGAACGACGCACAGCCTCGCTTGCAAGTAAGGAACCAATGCTTTGCTGACTTTTGCGACGCACGCTCGCCTGTGCGCCTTTATTTTTGATGCAAACCAGGTACTTTTGTGTAACAACAGCACTCTCACTGTTTTCTAAGGATTAAGACTCTTATTCTTTTTAAATTCATAACTTGAAGTGTGTATGTTGGATTTTTGTTGTTTTGGTCTTGTTTGATTTAGATAAATATTACCTATTTTTCTAAATTGGTGTGGTGTCCATTTTGTAGTGTTTTCACTGTATTACTGTGTGTATTGGCACAAATACTTTACACATTCCTTCTGGGGTTAAGCCTTCCTGTTCATGTCAAGCTACCAAGAGGGTAAGTGGGGGTTATCCAGGTGTGTTTCTTCTGTGCCCTGACTGAGTGAGGGTCCCTACTTGGACAGAATGCAAACTGACTGCCAACCAGAGACCCTATTTCTAACAAGTGCTATAAGTATGGTCACTTGAAGGGTGACTCCAAATGTCCCAAGAGGGCACAGCTACCCACCAGTGGGCAGACACACCTGGGTTGGCTAGTAGCACTCAGGGAGGAGGTAGTCCCAGCTAGTTTTGGGGAACACTTAGATGTAACCCTAGAGTCTCTGGGGGGATAGACAGATGGTGCCAAAAACTCACATGCCTGCAAATACTTCCAAGAATAGGCAGCAGGACCCCATTAATAGGCAGTGGGTAGAGCCTCTACATGACACAGGAGCCAGCATGAGAACTCTCAAGTGTCAGCAGGTGTCAACAAAGTAGGTCCTACTGAACACATTCCACCAAGTCATAGTCTCCAACAATTATGAGAGCCATCTATGGGTGGCTCTTGTTCCCTTTGAGTGTGGGGGGTGTCTCAGGTTCTCTGAAAGTTGTTGTGAGCCCTACTATGTCTGTAGATTGTTTGTTAGGCAACAACCTGGAGCACACTACCTAAAAGGAGGTAGAACTTAGGTCTCACTTAGAGATGATGGGATTGCCTCAGTGGGTCGGTATGTCCAATTGGTCCATGGCTACATGGGAAGGAAGTCAATGGCATCTGGAGCCTGGACCAATGGCCCAGACAGCTGCCAAAGAGAGGGGAAAGGGGTGTGGGAAACTGGTCCCTGAAGTTCCAGCAGTGGAAGTTGATAGGGTCCCTGAGGAGGAGGTCCCTGAAGCAACCGGGGTAGACATTGCCACCCTGGGTGACCTCACTGGCTGGCAAGCTGAGGGTGGGCCCACCAGGAAGGAATTGTGCAAAGCCAGATAGTGTCCCACTCTTGAGAGGTTGAGGCAACATGCCTCAACCCATGCAGCAGGTGAAGCCTCTGGGGATCACCTAATCTATTAGGAGAATGATCTCCTCTACAGTGAGCATAAGGTTCCAGGTATTGGGGTAACTCATGTGCTGGTAGTCCCCTAGTGTTAAAGAGCCTTCTTACTGGGTTTGGCTCATGACATACCCCTGGCAGAACATTTAGGGCAAGACAAGACCTTCGCCGGGCATGTCTCCGATTTCTATTGCCCCAGAATGAAGACAGCCTCAGGTACATTCTGCAGGACCTGTCCTACCTGCCAGGAAAGTGGGTAGTCAGTGAAAAAGCAGAAAGCCCCCCAGATCCAACTTCCCATCATTGGCACTGCCTTTCAAAGGGTGGACATCAACGTCACGGGACCCTTGGACCCCCAAGGCAGACATAGGCAATAGGTTTATCCTCATCTTGGTAGACCATGCCACACGCTACCCAGAGGCAATCCATTTGAGGACAATGACTGTACCTGTGGTGACTAGAACTCTGATAGGGATCTTTACCTGTGTGGGATTCCCCAAGGAGATAATGTTTGACTGATGCACGAGCTTCATGTCTGTGTACATGAAGTCCATGTGGAATGAGTGTGGTCTACCTTATATGTTTACCACACCCTATCGCCCTCCAAACCAATGGTCTTGTTGAAAGATTCAGCAAGACCTTGAAGGGCATGATTATGGACCTACCTGAGGCCTTGATGCCTTGATGCGTAAGTGGGATGTCCCCTTGCATGCCTTCTCTTTGCCTATAGGGAGGTGCCACAGAAAGGAGTAGGGTTCAGCCACTTTGAACTCCTCTTTGGCCACACTGGCAGGGGACCTCTGAGAATTGTCAAGGAGGAGTGGGAGAAAGCTCCCTGGAAACCCTGCCCCCCTCAGGTTGTGGTCAGCTACATGCTGGCCCTCTGGAACCAGATGCGCCACTACTGGAAGAAGGCCAAGAACAATCAAGAGGCCAGCCAGGAGGAAATTAATTGCTGGTGTGACCAGAAGACCACTCCGGAAGAGTTTTAGCTTGGCAAGAAAGTATAGGTTATGGAGTCAGTAGAGCCTAGAGCTCTCCAGGACTGCTGGACTGGCCCACAAGAAGTCAAGGGGCAAAAGGGGGAGGCCACTTACTTAGTGGACATCCATTCCCCCAGAAATTGCCTAAGGGTCTTCCATGTCAACAGGCTAAAGCCTCACTTTGAGAGATCCGAAGTGAGCATGCTCTTTGTGACAAATAAGGGTAAGGAGGAGGAGAGTGAACCTTTCCCTGACCTCCTCTCTGCACAGGAACTCAATGGGTCAGTGGAGGGTGTCAAGCTTTCTGCCACACTGACCCCAGAAAGGCAGTGTGATTGTTATGAGTTGCTGGGGCAGTTTGCCTCACTGTTTTCCCTCACCCCTGGACTCACAGACCTGTGTGTCAATTTTATTGACACAGGAGACAGTTCCCCTGAAAAAAACAAATTTGCAGGTTGTCCTACAGGGTGAAAGCCTGCATCAAACAGGCAGTCTCCAAGATGCTGGCATTAGGGGTGATTGAGCCCTCTAACAGTCCCTCGTCCAGCCTTGTAGTGCTGGTACCAAAGGCTGCCCACTGGGCACGAAACCAGAACTCCTGTTCTGCATGGAATACATAGGACTCAACTCAGTCACCAGAGCTGATGCCCTCCTCATCCCCAGAGCTGATGAGCTCATCGACAGGCTAGGTGCTGCAGAATTTCTCAGTACTTTTGATTTGACATCAGGGTGCTGGCAGATCACCTTGACTGAGGGGTCAAAAGAGAGGTCAGCATTCTTATCCCCAGAGGGACATTGCCAGTTCTGGGTGTTGACCTTTGGATTGAAGAATGCCCCTGCTCCCTTCCAATAGTTAGTTAAAAGGGTCCTGAATGGCAAGAGGCTTTCTATTCCGCTTACTTTGATGACATTACCACCTACAGTTCCAGCTGGGAGGAACATATGTATCACCTCCACTAGGTGCTTCAGGCCCTGCAACAGGCAGGACTGGCAAACAAGGCCAGAAAGTGTCAGACTGGGCAGGGTTCCATGGTGTATTTAGGACACCTGGAATGTGGAACGAAGGTGCAGCCCCTCCAGGCCAAGATTAAAACCATCATGGCATGGTAACCACCAAAACTTCAAACAGAATTGAGAGCCTTCCTAGGCTTCACTGGCTACTACAGAAGATTTGTTATGGTCTATGGCACCATTGTTGTCCCATTAACTGAGCTGACTTCCAAGAAGCAGCACAGATTGATGATCTGGAAAGAGGCTTCTCAAGGCCTTTGATTCTCTCAAGAGCACAGCACCTATGCACAGCACCTATGCTCAGGGCTCCTGATTTTCCCAAGGTATACATCATGCAGATGGAGGCTTCAGAGCATGGCATAGAGACAATCTAAGCACAGCTGAATGAGGAGGGCGTAGATCAACTGGTAGCCTCCATTAGCAGGAGGTTACTTCCATGGGTACAGTTGAAAGAGAGGCTTTTGCTGTGGTCGAGCACTGACGAAGCTTAGACTATACCTGTTTGGGACTCACTTCCAGGCTCAGACAGACCACAGGTCCTCAGATGGCTGATCAAGATGAGGGGTGAGAATTCTAAATTCTTGAGGTGGTCCGTCTCCCTACAGGGAAAGGACTTTATGGTGGAGCATCGCCACCGGTCTGACCACGCCAATGCGGGTAGTCTCTCCAGATTCTTCCACCTTAATGAAGAGAGCTACAAAAGAGTTGGGGAGCTGTCCACACTGTCAGCTGGGGGGACATGTTAGACATGACAGCATTAATGTAGTCTTCCGCCAACTGTAGTCGGCCTCCCTCTATTTTTCTGAGCTCGTTTTTGCTAGTTTAAGGATTCTGCACACTTTACCACTATTGACCAGTGATAAAGTGCTTGTGCTCTCTCTCCCCTAAACATGGGAATATTGTCTCATACCCAATTGGCATATTTAATTTACTTATAAGTCGCTAGTAAAGTGCACTGCCCATTCCCAGGGCCCGTAATGTAAATGCTACTAGGTGGCCTGCAGCACTGACTGTGCCACCCACATAATTAAACACAAAAAACATGTTGCATGCCTGCCATTGCAGAGCCTGTGTATGCAGTTTTACTGCTACTTCGACTTGGCACTTGAAACCCTCTGCCAAGCGTTAAACTCCCCTTTTATTACACCTTAGTCACCTCTAGGGTAGGCCCTATGTAACCCATAGGGCAGGGTGCTGTGTAGGTAAAAGGCAGGCCATGTACTTTTACGTTTTACATGTCCTGGTGATGAAAAACTTCAAATTAATTTTCCACTACTGTGAGGCATACTCCTGTCATAGGTTAACATAGGGAATTCCTTAAAATATCTTTAATCTGTAATTCCTGATTAGAACGGAGTAGCAATATTATGTTGTATATCTTTGGAATGATAGTGATAAATCCTCTTTGTTGGTACAGTGTGATCTATCATTACTATTTTATTTTTTGAAATGCCACTTTTAGAAAATGAACATTTCTCTGCTCTTGCTGCTTTATGTGCCTAACAGCCTGTCTTCATTACATGTCTGAACTGGGAGGGGTGACAACTCCATTCGTGCATTCTCTCCAGACAGCCCTAACACAGGACACTTAATTGCATCTGTATACTGATGGGTCTTACTGAGCAGAAAGTATGGGAGGGGTCCACACTTACACTTCAAAGGGTAGTGGTCTGATCCCACACAAAGGACTGATTACCACCCACAGATAACCTGGTAGACCAAACTGGGCCGAAAGAGAACTGGTGCACTTCAAAGCCACTCTTTGAAGTCTCCCCCACTTCAAAGGCACTTCTGGGTATAAGTACCGGGTCTCTAACCCCATAAAGTCGGACACAACTAGATCTGGAACTGAACCTCTGTCAGAAGGACTGCTGTGTTGCTCAAAGGACTCCACTGCATTGCTTTTCTGAAAAGACTGCTCTTCTGCTTGTTGCCCTGCTGCCTGCTGCTCTCTGACCCTGCTGAAAGGACTCTGCCTTCCCTCCAAAAGTGATCTCCAAGGGCTTGCCCCCTATTCTCCTACCACCTCAGGGTCATCAAAGACTGCCTGCAACTCTCCTGGTGCTGCTGGACTCTGATTTCTGTGAGTCTCACCTTTGCCTGAGAAGCCCCTCCAAGATCTGGGTGTCAGAAGTTGGTTCTGCATCTGCTTTCTGCAGAAACCAATGCATCGCCTCGAGTGTATGAGTAATTCTGCTGCATCGCTCCTTCGACGCAGTCACAGAAGCTGTTAGACTGCAGCAGGATCACAGCCTGCACAGCCCAACAATGACACTCTGCGTCAATGAAAACGTATTCCATTTACTTCAAAGGAGTTTGATGCTGATGTAGTGACCCCACTGCGTGGAAAATGCCAATGCATCGTGCCCTTGATGTCTATACTTTGCTCCATACAAGGAACTGTTTCAGCGGACACTACGTGGGTTCTGTACCTGGCCTACTCCCATCGCGGTTGGCCTAAACTTTGGATGCAGTCCATCGTGGCTTCAAGTTACCTTTTAATTACTAGTGACCTCTAAGAACTATTTTGGATATAATCTTTAAAAATTCATATCTCGACTTCCACTGGTTGGATTTTTTTCATTGTGGTCTGATCTCACTCATATAAAAATTATCTATTGTTCTAACCTTGGGATTTTTGGATGTTTTCACTGTGTTACTGTGTGAGTTATTGCACAAATACTTCACACATTGCCTTCTAAGTTGAGCCTGCCTGCTTTGTGCCAAGCTACCAGAGTGTGAGCACAAGGTAATTTAGGTTGTGTTGTGATTTACTCTTATTATAATTGCGGTCCCTACTTGGATGGGGTGCATACCTCTGCCAAATGGACACCCAATTTCTAACAGATTTCTTCACCTGTTATTTTACAATATGCAATGACTACAAACCATATGACATAGAATGTACTCATTCTGTGAATCTTTGCAAAAATGATAGGGCCATATGTACTATTGTGGTGATCACAAAAAGCAGTCACAAATTGAACATTTACTTTTTGTGACCATTATTCTATTTTGCAAACTGACCTATCTACTAATAGGTTTGTTCTCAAAACAAGGGATTGCAGAGCAGCCTACCTAATTAACATTTATTAAGTACATTGCAATTTGTGATCCACTGTTATTGCCCACAATCATAGGGATGATGGCCTGCAAGGGACTGAAGACCACAATCCTATGATTGCATTCTAGATTGGAAAACTTTATTTTTTAAAGCAGGCCAATTTCCTTTAAGGATGAGTCTGCTTTCTAAAAAACCTGTTTTCAGTTTTGGAAAACACCAGTGAGCCCTGGTGTATCTGCCACCCAGATTCACAAAGGGAAGTGGGTCAAAATTGGTCCGCTCCCATTAACAAATCAATCACTGCCCTGACTTACAGATCTGTAACTGATCAAGTGTTTGTGATTGGATTTGCCATCAGAAAGAACTGATACATATCACACTGACTAACAGTTTGGAAAGGAAGCACCTTATACAACCCTTCCGAATTGTGTTTCGGTATGAGTGGCTAACCCCATTTGTTATTTGAAAAAACTTTTCTGTTTTGCAAACTGGGTGAGTATATTAGATAAAGGGAACTTAAAGCCACAAACTCCTCAAGTCAAACAGGAAGATCATCCTGGAGTCATTCTGAAGTCATCCAATGACTTCAGCTGAGCTATTCCTGCAATTATCTTGGTAATTCATCCCAAGCCATCCTGAAGTATGTGTATAGGGTGAAATATTTAAATGAGATGACTCTAGAGTCATCAGGGAAACTACTCCAGAATTAGTTCCTGATTACTTAAATAGAAAGTATGTGATGATCATTTACTACTGCAGGATGATCCCAGGGTGATTTCAGGATTTGTCTTAATTACTCCAGGAAGGGTTCCTGATTACTTCAGTGGAAAATATGTGATGATCTTGTACTACTGAAGGATGATCTCATGATGATTTCACGATTAGGCTGTATTAGCCCAGGATGAGACTGTGAGTATTTCAGGATGGGGCTGTATTATTACAGAATAACCTTGTAATTACTTCAGAATGAGGTTGTATTACACAAGGATAGTCCCAAGATAACTTCAGAATGGGACTTACTAGTCAGTGATCACTTAATGATGGATATGTAGTACCCCAAGATGGCATCTGGCTGTACTACTGCATGATGATTTCAAGATGGGGATGTATTACTCTACGACAGTGTTTACCAAACTGAGTCGCAAGCTGATTTGTAATGGGTCACGAAAGTCAGAACAATAATTAAAGATGCCTTCAGATTCTAAGTTTAATTTGTTACATTTGCTAGTGTTTTAAATGCAGGGGTCAAGTTGGTGTATTATTTTAACCTGGGGATTAGTGTTTACTTTCCTTTCCCTGAAGCAAAATGAGAATAGTTTTTAAAGTAGATTGCTCTTTTGTTTCAAAGCACAACAAAATGCAAATGCCTGTAAATTAACAATATGCATCCAGTAGTAAGGAAAGCAACACTCAAGCACTTTTTGTTGTAATTCTGAAGTATACTGGAAGCAGATTTGAATAGGATCAAAACAAATCAAGACACTTGGGGGGTCATTCTAAGTCTGGCGGGCGGCGGAGGCCGCCCGCCAGACTTCCCCCCTCCAAAATACCGCTCCGCGGTCGCAAGACCGCTGAGGGTATTTTGGCTTTTGCACTGGGCTGGCGGGCGACCGCCAAAAGGCCGCCCGCCAGCCCAGTGCAAAAACCCTTCCCACTAGGACACCGGCTCAGAATTGAGCCGGCGGAGTGGGAAGGTGCGACGGGTGCAGTGGCACCAGTCGCGTATTTCAGTGTCTGCAATGCAGACACTGAAATACAAAGTGGGGCCCTCTTACGGGGGCCCCACGACAACCCATACCGCCATCCTGTTCCTGGCGGGAGAACCGCCAGGAACAGGATGGCGGTATGGGCTGTCAGAATCCGCCATGGCGGCGCAGCAAGCTGCGCCGCCATGGGGGATTCCCAGGGCAGCGGAAAACCGGCGGGAGACCGCCGGTTTTCCACGTCTGACCGCGGCAAAACCGCCGCGGTCAGAATGCCCTGCAGGGCACCGCCAGCCTGTTGGCGGTGCTCCCGCCGACCCTGGCCCCGGAGGTAGTGAACCGCCGGGGTCAGAATCACCCCCTTGGTAATGCACCAATAATACATATTCACAGAAACCAGATTTCCACGTTATGATTTTCTATAGTTTTATCAGTAAAACTGTATGTCTGTGCAAATTTAGTGGTCATTTCAAAAGGAAAATGTACTGTCTGTAAATGTCATTGCACCACCACACAAGGTGGTTCTAAAAAGTTTGGGAACCACTGTTCCAAGATGATCTTGAGTGATGTATGTGAATTAATGGAAAAACAAAAACCTCTACGGTAAAACCACATTAGAGGAAACCAAATCTGGGAAAATCAATTTAAGGCAAGAACATTTTAAGGAAATAAAACCAAACCAAAAATTAAAGAAAACATTTAAAAGGAATGATAGATAATTTTAAAGAAAAATCCAAATTTACCTTAAACGTATGTGGAGTTTAGGGCTAGTGACAGGTAGTCTATCGTACCCCATTCCCCTCTACACCAATTCTCTCTACTCTGTAACAATCTACTCCGCAGTACTCCACAGCAATCTACCCTGCACCACTCTACTCAGCACCACTCTACTCTACCATTTTATGCCACAGCACTCTAGACTAACCACTTCACTTTATGCCACTGCATTCTACACTTTACTCAAAAACAGTGTACTCTATGCCACTGCCCTCTATGACAATGTACCCTGCACCACTGCACTCTACAACACTATTCGCTACAATGAGACACACCACTGCACTCCAACCAATCTACTCTACACAACTGCAGTCTATGCCACCCTGTGATACTTTGCACCACTGTACTCTACACCATTGCTCTCAGAAACACTCTATTCCACTGCCTTCTACCCCAATTCACTTTGCTATACACCACTGCACTCAGTGACAGCCTACTCTGCAATACTGCACTCTAGTCCACTGCACTCTCTTCAACACTGCACTCTCCACCAATGCACTCAATGCCACTCCACTCTACCCTACTCTGCATCACTCCACTGTATTCCACTGCACTCTACCCTGCACCACTCCAATCTACTCTGCGCCACTTTACTGCAACACTGCGCTTTACCCTGCACCACTCCAAACTATTCTGCACCGCTCCTCTCTGTGCCACTGCAGTCAATGCCAATCCACACAAATCTGTTCTGCACTGTTCCACTGTATGGCACTGTACTCTATGACTCAACGCAACTTAATTCAACTCTGAAACAAAACAATCTATGTCGCTCACTTCCACTACGTGTCAATCGAGTCACTGCACACAATGCTACTCTGCACCACTGTACTGTATACACTGCTATCTGCAACACTCTACACCACTGCACTCTATTACACTCTACTCTGCAAGACTGCACTCTACGCCAATGCACGCTATGCCACTCCACACCATTACACTCCATATCACTGCACTCTAAACCACCACTGCACTTTTGTATCAGGCACAAGTTAAAATGTGCAGACACTTTCTCAACTGGAGGAGCAGGGGCGAATAGTGGAGAAGAAGGAAGCAAGCAGACAGAGGTGGAAACTATGAAAGATGGGTGCAAGAATGGTGTCTTGCTAAGTTCTGGTTGTGAGTGCGTGTGCATGATGGGCCAACATTGACAGCTCAAGAGTTGAAGCTGAAGGCAGTTAGAGGTTCTCACAGTGTGCGTTGGTGGTTCATAAAGGTGTTCAGGCCACCTGTTCATCCAATCACTCGCCTCTGTACATTGTGCATAGAATTATATTAAACCCTTCCATTAATGCAATCCATGTCAGGGATGCAGTCAGTTTACATTTCACAGTTAAATTAAAATGTATTTTTCTTTCCCTAAGACTATACACTTTTTCCAGATGCTGCATTTCTGAAGTTTTTTCATGCAAAATGTTACTGTTGTATAGTACATATACTTTAAACTGAGTTGGAACAGACGTTTTTATAGTAACAGAGTAAAGATTTCAAAATATTGTGCTACGTAATCTCTAATGCTGTCTGTAAAATCCTAAACTGCAACCATCTCCTGCAGTAAGCCTTGACTGGTTTACTTGCTGGAGGCTGAGGTGCTCAAAAGGTATAACTTGGTTATCCACCAGTACGTGTGGGTCTGACACTAGTGATTAATGCAACAACTACAAGTGGTGTGTTGTAGAAGCTCACTTCCCTGTAATCGAAAGAAAATATAACACCTCAAACAATGCCTTCACTTCATATATATCTAGATCTCCAACATGTACCTGAGTGTCAACCCCACCAAGAGAAAATTTTCACTATTTATCAAGAACAACAAGAAACAGTAAGTGCAAACCTAGCTCAGTGACATGAACATGGACATATTTAAACCCCACCATTAACTCAACTTAAGTCATTCAGATTCACTGTGGACACTAATCTCACCCTGAAGGAACTCATCCTGACGAAAATCAAGATGGTTGGGTACCATCTCTCTGTACTGAAGAAAGTGAAACCATTCTTCTGAGAAAGTGACTGGAGAACAGCCATCCCAGTTCTTGCACTCTCACATCCAGATGGTTGTAAATCCTGACTCAACAGCCTTCAAGAAACCACACTGCCTCCAAACAGACCCCTCTCCCACTGGCCATCCTATATGCTTCAGCATGCCTCATCTCGGCCTCAAGAAATATGACCACATCACCTCCTTCCCTGACAGAACTCCACTGATTCCTCTTGCCAGTGTGTGCCATCCTCAAAGTCAGCTGACTCATCTGCAAAGCAATCACCCCCTATCTAGCTCACCATCTCCAATTATTTTCTGCAAATATGCAGTCAAGACACCATGAGACTGGACATGAAGTAGTATAAAAGAAAAGTACCACTGGCCTGCTACATGCTACATTTATCCACCTCGTATCCAGAATGACATTCCTAGAGTTACCAGACCACTCCAACCATGATTCAATTTAGGAGAGAGCTGAAGACACACCTCTTTAAAGAACACTAAATCATGATGGTAACAGTCCACCTTTACTGCCAGTAGTCAGCTTTCCTCCATTACAACCTTTTGCCTGTATTTGTGCCTTTCATCCTTTTGGCCATGTTTGCTCTATACAAGCGATATATATATATATATATATATATATATATATATATATATATATATATATATATATATATATATATATATATATATATATACATAGCCTGCACAACATTTAAATTATGTCTGCATAATTCATGTAATTTTGGGAATTTTATATTACGCTTGCTGCACAAAATTATTCACCATTGAATGTGCAATTTATGGAAAAAAATTACTGCAAACACATGGGAATAACAAAACGCAAGCAGCTGTTGTTTGCAGCGCATTTGTGTAAATGCTTCCTTGCACCAAAAATTGACACATCTCACTCTACTATATGGTGCAAAGTGATGGATTTGCATTTCATTTATTTAAACTTTATTTTGTGCACTTTTGCTGTTATTTTTTGTAATTAGTCGATAGGGAAATTTTGCACACCTCCATAAATACATTTCCATATACATGATTTAGACAGAATGTAAAAGATAGAAAATTCAGTATTAATTGTAAGCAGGAGTAAAGTCAGTAGGTCTGACTTTCGATTAGTAAAGTGCTTGGTAAATGATGGGTGAGTAGGTGTATAGTTATTTAAAGCACTGGGATGTACATTGTATCATACCTCTAAGTGTTGAAAATAGATGCAGGTGAAAATTTACCTTTCACCCAAAAATTCAGGAAACTTCACCCTTTGATGAAGGCACTGCTACTTCCCAGCTTCACCAAGGCATGGTTTTAGCCACCTGGCCTGAAGTTTGTACATTGGACTTTTTTTACAGCATCAGGGTGTCCCAGCATTTGGCTATCCAAGGTCGAACAGCTGACAGTGAGAATGTGGGATTTAGGGTAATGCCCAAACTCTGATAGCAATATCTGTGGGGGAATAAGACCAAGTGACCTTGCTCAATAGTAGGAGATGGTGCATAATGTTGGACTCAGAATCTGATTAGCAAATATGTTTCTAGTAGGGTCTCCGATGGAGACCACGGGCAAGAGACTACAGTCCACCCTCTGAAAGTCGCCATTGCAGGAATGGTTTCTCACTGCTGCAAAATTTCACTTTGAAGCTGCCATTTTTTTTGTTTTTACTTTGCAGTACTGCACTTTGCACATTTAAAAAAGCATGTAAAGTTTCAAGTTGCCTGAGTCTTTAACCCCTGGTTAAAATGTCAAGTGGCTTGATTTCACAGAATGTGTGGTATAATTTGCATTATTTGAATTCACACCTTTTGAAGTCATCAGGTAGTATTTTTTAATCCTCCTGAAGTGATCAGGAATAATCACACCTTGTGAAGTCATCAGATACGCATTTTCGAATCATCCTCAAATCATCAGTCTCAAGTTTCTAAACTTTGCTGATGACTTCTAGAGCTTGATGATGTCTGATGTGAAAATGACTTCTACAGTAGGTGGATGATCATCCAATAACTCTGGGTTGGCTTCTGACATAATCCTGTTTGACCTGCGTCCATGATTTTGCTATTTTAAGGTTTTGCAAACACAAAAGCACTTAGCATGTCTAGCCCTTAGTTTCGTGACAAGTGCAAAACGTCATTTGCATCAATTTGTCTAGTGCAAAAACAACATTTTGCACTTATAGGTTGGCCCAAAGTTTGGTGCAAATATCTGTCCACGTTTTAGTGCTAACGTTGTAAAAAGCTCACCTTATTCCTGTGCTGCATGCAGTTATACTCTAATGTCTTGAAAGTGACTACAAATATATCACAGAGCATTGCCTTCTGATATAATACAAATCCTGGCTTCAGATGAAAACAGTTTGAGGAAGACATTGTGTTGGACAAAAGTCATGTTATTTATTCAAAATGGTTAAATATCAGACATTTTAATTCAAAAATAATTTCTTGGGCAAGGAAATTCGGCATGTTTTTCTAGTTCCTCTTTATACCACTCTGCTCTTTTACTGAAAAAATGACAGCGACTGCTTCAAATGGATTGCTTTGCCCCGCTTGAAAGGCATCTGTTCACCATTAATTATCAGAGTGAACTTTCACTGTCCTCTGCAGCCAACCAGGAGCCGCGATTGTGGGAAGTGACTGTCCACACGCCTTGAAGTCTGGTAATCTAACGACAAAGTGCTTGAGAAATGAGTTGGCAGTGCAGATTTCAAAATTTCTAAGCATCTCAAATGATTTGTTTTCGACTATGACAGCTGGCAGAGCACACGCGTTCTTCGTGGAACAAACCTTTCTCGCCCCGGCTCCTTTCAGCAGGACAAATTCTTTAAATCATCTTCATATTGTTCGAATTTGTAGCACATTTGCCATAAAGTAAAGGGGATAAAAAAAGCACTTTATCTTATGCTCGCATGCTGCGTGGAAGACACTGACGGAGAGTCCGAAGCAAACATCGACTCAATATTTGGTCCCCTCTGCAGGTTTAGAAGTGAAACTGCCGACCCGTGTCAAATGTTTTCAATGGCCCATCTGTAATTTATCCTCAACACATGCAAACCATGGAAGGGAATAAGATTACTATGCCAATAGTAAAATATAAAGCGAGCAGAGTGTTTATGGCGCTCCACTCTCTCAGAAATGTCGTTCAGTTTGACATAACGAGGCAGAATACTTTTAAACAATGAACAATCTATTTTTCCGGTAAGGGCAGTGGCTCAGCGAGAGTACTATGCGCAATAATGCAACCAAGGAAAATGCCCTCATTAATTGGACGGGAAAGTAGAGCCATAGTTCGGATGCAGAGAGCCCCAATCCTCCCCCCTCCCCCCCCCGTGCCACTGCACCTGCTGCACCATTGAAAGTCACGCCCCAGCGTAAGTAATAGGATGATATAATAAGGAAAGAGTATGTTTTTTTTCCTTAACAGCTGTTCGGCCATATGTGACTGTGCAACATTTGACTGCATATTTGTGAAGAAAAGGTCCATAACGAAGTAGTCCTTAACTGTAGCGCGACACTGCTTCTTGAAACGTTTGTTGGGTTTTTCTACTTGATGAAAGTAAAATCTGAGTGAGAGAAATTAGCACAAAATGTTCAAAGATGTTGCCCTGCACTTGCCTTACTTTTTACAATGCAAGCCCGATGTAAAACCGTGTTAGGGATTTACAAACCAATGCTAATGGTGATGTATTTTGGTTTGTAACAAGAAGTAAGGCATTCCAAGGGTGGTGGAAGGGCACTCCAGTACATCCACCAATTAAATGTACGCATATCCATATCTACACAGACTTGAATACATGGATGTATGTCAAAATCCCTTGCCTACCTGAAGCTGGGATAATGAGGAGATTATTGTTTTCCTCCACACATAAATAGAGGAGATAGCTTTAGAGTACAGTTTTTGTGCTGGAAGGGACCCCTTCCTTAATAAAAACTATGCAAACCACCAAACAGACACCCTTGAACCATGGTGCAAGAGTCCCTGCTTTGGTGTATGGCTGCACATAGTGAGCCAGTGCATGGAGCAACCATATTTGTAGATATGGTGCATTTCAGCTATCTCCAGATCATGCCATGCAGTAAAACAATTTTGCTTCTTACACTGCTTTGCGTGAAGTCTTAGTAAGTCTGAATCTTAGGGTTTATCCATTAGCAAGTTTCCACAGCAAAGAACCATTACTATTGAAAAACTCTTGTTTGAGAATGACAAACAGGCAGTACAAATGAATTTCAGCCCAAATGCTATAACTATGCAGATGAAGCACAAATATTTTTAAATCTGGAATGCCTCAAAGACATTGGAAACTGAAAAATCTTCTGTTGCTTAGAGCTGTTGATCAGTGGATGACATGGAGCCATCTCAAATTGAATACTTCCAAAACCCAAATGCTCACATGTGCAGACTGGAAAACGTATGACCCACTCTGCTCCAATGCAGCAAAAAAATTAAAAGGTCAAATCATATATCATAATTTGTCACAGTGAAAAGCTGAAATAGCCACTGGATAGACCAATACATGCCAAAAAGATTTTTGTTTCTTAGTAGTTGTATCATGGGATGTGATCTTTGCTTGCTCACAGCACCTTGGTTCGTTAAAAGTTTTACACTTTCAAAACAAGGACATCAGACATATAACAGGATAATATACACACATGAATTATAATACAGAAGTTATCAAATTGTGTCCCCTTTTCTTATTTGCGTCGATCATGGCCGTGCTGCTAATTTAAAACAATAGTCCGTTTAGGAAGTAGTCATATAGTGGCAACGTATTAGGAGGCAGCTGTGCCTCAACTTATTATTAAGTGAGTCCACAAGATGGATCTAGATGTTGAAAGTTGTCTGACTCCTTCACAACATAGATGTCAATGTGCTTCAGCCTCTAACTCCTCTGGGCCTCCTCAAGACTTAAGGAAAGGTGAAGTAACCTTTTTACATGGGCACATTGCCACAACTCTTAAACAATTGCCTTCACTTGAACTGCCACCTACTCACGTGTTTGAAAAAATCCCTGTCGCTCCGTGTCCTTGACAAGCGTCGACTCCCATCTGCCTTTGTCCTCTGCTATTTCTGACGATTAATTAAATATTAAATATGCCAATAATAATTAAAATTAAATATGTAAATTGTAGATTGTGAGACTTGACAGCCATATGGTGGTCTTTCCTCAACTTTTTGCCTGCTCCTTCCTTTTTTTTACCTAATTTTTGCTGGCTTTAGGACTGTGCACTTCACCCCTGCTGACCAGTGCTAAAGTGCTTGTCTTGTCTCCTCGCAACATGATAACATTGGCTCATACACAATTGGCATATTTAATTTACTTATAAGTCCTTAGTAAAGTGCACTACTTGTGCCCAGGGCCTGAAAATTAAATGCTACTAGTAGGTCTGCACCACTGATTGTGCCACACACATAAGTGGCCTCTTAACCATGCCTCAGGCCTGTGTGTGCAGTTTACTGCCATTTTGACCTGTCATTTAAAACTTCTTGTCAGGCCTGAAACTTGCCTTTTATTGCATATGTCACCCCTAAAGTAGGTCCTAGGTAGCTCATAGGGGAAGGTGCTATGTAAGTAAAAGGCAGGACAGGTACTTTAAAGTTTTACATGTCCTGGTAGAGAATCCCCCTAACCCCCAAGTTTGTTTTTCACTACTGTAAGGCCTACTCCTCTCATAGGCTAGCTTTGGGAATTCCTTAATACACTTTTAATCTGCAATTCCGGATCAGAAAAGAATAGCTGAATCACGTTTCATATCTTTGGAATGGTAATGATAAATCCTCTTTAATGGTAAAGTTGGATTTAACGTCACTATTTTAGAAATGCTACTTTTAGAAAGTGGACATTTCTCTGCTCTTACTGCTCTGTGTGCCTTGCATCCTGTCTCCAATACATGTCTGGGGTGGGTGACAGCTACAATTTGTGCATTCCCTGTAGACAGCCTCAAACAAAGGAAGAGTGTGTGAGACAGAGAGCTCATCTGCATTCATCTGCATTCTGATTGCTCTTCCTGGGCAGGGAGGGCGGGGGATGACACATCTGAAGAGGAAGTGCCCGCCCCCACGCAAAGGGCTGATTACCCCCAAATGATAGTCTGGAGCCAGGGCAGGGAAGAAAGGGCCTCTACGCATTTCAAAGACCCTTCTTCTGAAGTCTCCCTCCCTTTAGAGGCACAACTGGGTATGATTTCTGGGTCTCTGATCTTACCAAATCAGACACTTCTGAACCTACAACTGGACTCTGAAGAAGAACTGCTGCGCTGCAACAAGGACTGTTACTTTGCTGGACTGCTGACCTGAAAGGACTGCTTTTCTATTGTACTGCACTTCTGCCTGCTGCTCTCTAACCTTGCTGCAGGAAAGGTGGACTCTGCCTTGCACCACAAGTGATCTCCAAGGGTTTGCTGGCTTGTCTTAAGTTGTCTCAGACTCAGGGATATCAAAATCTCTACCCCCGCTCATGTGCCTGGTTCAGTGGAAGTGGACCCAGATACCTGGATCATGGAAACCAACGCATCTCCTGTCTGCATGCAGCAGAATCGCTGCATCAACTCGGTTGTGGGAGCAGAATCAGTGCATCACTCTTGCAACCAATGAATTGCCTTGAGAGCCCGACACATTGGAACTGCCCTTCGCTGCCACAGTAGTCTACGGAGATGGATGCATCCCTTGACTGCATGGAGAAACCTGGTGCATTGCACAACGGAAACCATGCATCTCAGCTCCAGGGCTTGTCTTACGAACGAACACATCAACATCACGATGTGGGATGGATTAACGCATCTCACCACACTTCTCACTGTTGCGACCAAGAAAGGTGCTTTGTTCCCCAGGCCTGTGTGGGACCTGTAGCCAGCCTGTGCTCCTTTGCGGTTGGCTCGAACATTGACTTTGACCCGGTTCAGCATGACCTAAAGTAACCCCTAAAGCTCTGTTTGCTTCTAAGTGCTATTTTGCATTTATTCTTTAAAATTAATATCTCAACATCTACACAATGGATTTTTGTTGTTTTGGACTTAATTTATTTATATAATCATAATTTATTTTTCCAACCTGTTGTGGAATCTTTTAATGGTGTTTTACCTGTGTTACTGTATGAGTTTGCCCATACAAATGGATTTAAATTTGAATTCTATAGCAAAGTTAGCTGCCCTAAGGCCACTCCAATACTGGATTAGAATATGGTCTACAGATATTTTAGACCTCAATTGCAATATGACCACAGCACACAGATATAAATAGTCCAACGTAGCAAGGATATGTATCCCTGGTAGAACGGTTAAGGGTTGGAGAAAGAATACGTGAAGATCCCAAATTCGTTAGAGAAAGTGTCTTTAATTGTAGGCACAGTTTGCCTCAAGATTGCGCGTTCTTCAAAATACAGCCAACACATGTTTTGTCACTCAGGTGACTTCATCAAGGCTGCAAGACAATGATAAAAGCAAACTTTGTATGTAATGGTACCTAAAATTTGGTAAGACACAAAATGTGTCAAATAGTAACCTAGTACCAGTGCATGCAAAAAGGAGGCAGTAGGAAATGTGCAACCCAAGAGAGTAAAGAAAGAGAGAGATGTGGTGGGAATGGCAATATGAGTAATAGGAAAGAACCCTAGTAAGTTGTGCAAATGGAAGGACACCTCTAGTGAAAAAGTAAAAGGAGCATAGGTAGAATATTCACAATCTAAGTGCTGAGTTAGTAAAGAACGTGTTCAAAGTAGTCAAGAATGGGCCCGTATAGGGATTTAAAGAACAAAGTTTAAAAAATGAGAAATGAAGTAAAAAGTGAAAAGAGAACAAAATGGTACAGTCATACCTAGGCCGTCCGGCCAGCTAGACAAACTTGGAGAGCCTGCGGTAAGGCAAGTGGGTAGAAATCTGGAAAAGATAGACAAATGGCAATGAGTGGCCACCATAAAGAATAGGAAAATGTCAACAAGAGAAAATTAACGCATCTCACCACACTTCTCACTGTTGCGACCAGGAAAGGTGCTTTGTTCCCCAGGCCTGTGTGGGACCTGTAGCCAGCCTTTGCTCCTTTGCGGTTGGCTCGAACATTGACTTTGACCCGGTTCAGCATGACCTAAAGTAACCCCTAAAGCTCTGTTTGCTTCTAAGTGCTATTTTGCATTTATTCTTTAAAATTAATATCTCAACATCTACACATTGGATTTTTGTTGTTTTGGACTTAATTTATTTATATAATCATAATTTATTTTTCCAACCTGTTGTGAAATCTTTTAATGGTGTTTTACCTGTGTTACTGTATGAGTTTGCCCATCCAAATGGATTTAAATTTGAATTCTATAGCAAAGTTAGCTGCCCTAAGGCCACTCCAATACTGGATTAGAATATGGTCTACAGATATTTTAGACCTCAATTGCAATGTGACCACAGCACACAGATATAAATAGTCCAACGTAGCAAGGATATGTATCCCTGGTAGAACCGTTGAGGTTGGAGAAAGAATACGTGAAGATCCCAAATTCGTTAGAGAAAGTGTCTTTAATTGTAGGCACAGTTTGCCTCAAGATTGCGCGTTCTTCAAAATACAGCCAACACATGTTTTGTCACTCAGGTGACTTCATCAAGGCTGCAAGACAATGATAAAAGCAAACTTTGTATGTAATGGTACCTAAAATTTGGTAAGACACAAAATGGGTCAAATAGTAACCTAGTACCAGTGCATGCAAAAAGGAGGCAGTAGGAAATGTGCAACCCAAGAGAGTAAAGAAAGAGAAAGATGTGGTGGGCATGGCAATATGAGTAATAGAAAAGAACCCTAGTAAGTTGTGCAAATGGAAGAACACCTCTAGTGAAAAAGTAAAAGGAGCATAGGTAGAATATTCATAATCTAAGTGCTGAGTTAGTAAAGAAAGTGTTCAAAGTAGTCAAGAATGGGCCCGTATAGGGATTTAAAGAACAAAGTTTAAAAAATGAGAAATGAAGTAAAAAGTGAAAAGAGAACAAAATGATACAGTCATACCTAGGCCATCCGGCCAGCTAGACAAACTTGGAGAGCCTGCAGTAAGGTAAGTGGGTAGAAATCTGGAAAAGATAGACCAATGGCAATGAGTGGCCACCATAAAGAATAGGAAAATGTCAACAAGAGAAAATTAACGCATCTCACCACACTTCTCACTGTTGCGACCAGGAAAGGTGCTTTGTTCCCCAGGCCTGTGTGGGACCTGTAGCCAGCCTGTGCTCCTTTGCGGTTGGCTCGAACATTGACTTTGACCCGGTTCAGCATGACCTAAAGTAACCCCTAAAGCTCTGTTTGCTTCTAAGTGCTATTTTGCATTTATTCTTTAAAATTAATATCTCAACATCTACACATTGGATTTTTGTTGTTTTGGACTTAATTTATTTATATAATTATAATTTATTTTTCCAACCTGTTGTGGAATCTTTTAATGGTGTTTTACCTGTGTTACTGTATGAGTTTGCCCATACAAATGGATTTAAATTTGAATTCTATAGCAAAGTTAGCTGCCCTAAGGCCACTCCAATACTGGATTAGATTATGGTCTACAGATATTTTGGACCTGTATAGGTTTTGGTTTACAGCAGTGTTAGCAGCCCACAACATAGAGAAAGTTCTGTGGTGCAATCATGTACAAATTATTTTCCACAAGCTAGGCCTAGGCCTGTATTGGTCTGATCCTACTCATCTCCCAAAGAATGCCAACCAGATTCTGAAGGATGTCTATTGGTTGAGCCAGCAATTAAATGAGATGGCATTAGTCCCATCTCCCAGTTTGACAGAGGACTTTTTATTAACTAAGGGTCACTATGAGTTCGAGCATTTTTTAGATATAATAACCTCACCCTTAGCACATGCACTTTATATTAGATTCAGACTTTGATCCTTACCCTTGCGGACTTTCGCATCAAGATGGAAACAAACAGAAAATCCAATCGACCTCTGTGCAATGGGATGCATGGCCCAAGAGAGTGTTGCACATGTTTTATTCTTTTGTCAGGCGTACAAGAGACAGAAGGCTTATTGGATAAAACCACTATGTAAATCATTGGGCATTAGGGATTGCCATTCAGCTCTTACAATCTGTAAAACAAGTTCACACGTGATGGTGGCATGTTCAACGGCAAGGGTTTTAGAAGCAGTATGGTACGTTAGAGGCAAACGTCTTTCTAGAAAAGTATAAACATTATATTTATAATGGATATTATTAGTGCACATACGTAGCCATTGCTATTATCAAAGAGATTCAATTCCTACTGTTCGTTTGTATTAAGATCTGTAACTATAGTTGCGTCGGAAATTTTTTAGGTGATTTCCATTGTGTATTTTTTTTTAAAATGTGTTGCCAAATTGTCTATTTTAAAATATGTTTATTGATAACCTTCTACTTGCACTACATGGACTTGAGAAAACCTAATGGCGACTAGTATTGTGTATTTTATAATATGTTTATTGACAAATTGATAATTTTATAACATTTATATTGATAACTTTCTTATTTGAATTATATGACCTTGGGGGTAATCAGGATTTGATTTTTATTATGGGCCTGATTTTGTTGATTTTTCTAAGATGCTCAATTTCTTTTAGAGAGTCATGAATTTTGTTTGTATGCTTTTATGGTATTTTATGCTGAAATAAAGCTGAATTGAATTGAATTGAATTGTGTGAGTTATTGCACAAATACTTTACACATTGCCTTCTAAGTTAAGCCTGCTTGCTCTGTGCCAAGTTGCCCAAGAGTGAGCACAGGATAATTCAGATTGTGTTGTGATTTACCTTGACTAGGATTGTGGTCCTGACTTTGATAAGCTATATACCTCTGCCAACTAGAGACCCAGGGGCATATTGTCAAGGAGTTGACATAGAACAGTCACGCAAGTCTTTCTTCTGCGCTACCCTACACCAATTAGAAAGGGCGGAAATGCACTGTATTTACAGTATGTGGTGCATTTCTGTCCTTTCCCCCTGTGCTGGCACACAATTTGCTGCCTAGCGCCAATGCAGGCACCCTGGCACTGTGGTGCAAGAGTGTCTGTGTTTTCAGTGGAATTGTTTTTGTGCAGGAAGGACACTTTCCTGCACAAAGAAATTCCAGAGAAGCCTTTTCATCTTTTTTTATGTGCTGCAGAATACAGCACACATAGAAAGAAGAAACAACTAGGAGAAATAAAGGTATGTATCCTTGTTGCGCCTGCCCTGGGGAGTGGTACAGTTTTGACATATTCCCAGTTTTACAGATTCATGTAAACCTGGGAATGTGTCAAAGCCCATGGGTGTTGCATGGGAACACCCACAGCAACATCCATGGTACGCCTCCCTGACATAGTGTAAGACAACGCAGCAACTTACGGTGCAATGCCTTACAACATACCTATGAGGCCATGAAAAGCCACACAAAGGGGGTGATTCTCACCCTGGCGGGCGGTGGAGGCCTCCCGCCAGAGTTCCCCCCTCCAAAATACCGCTCCGCGGTCGAAAGACCGCTGAGGGTATTTTGGGTTTTGCACTGGGCTGGCGGGCGACCGCCAAAAGGCCGCCCGCCAGCCCAGTGCAAAACACCCTTCCCACGAGGACGCCGGCTCAGAATTGAGCCGGCGGAGTGGGAAGGTGCGACGGGTGCAGTGGCACCCGTCGCGTATTTCAGTGTCTGCAAAGCAGACACTGAAATACAAAGTGGGGCCCTCTTACGGGGGCCCCTGCAGTGCCCATGCCATTGGCATCGGCACTGCAGGGGCCCCCAGGGGCCCCACGACACCCCATACCGCCATCCTGTTCCTGGCGGGCGAACCGCCAGGAACAGGATGGCGGTATGGGTTGTCAGAATCCTCCATGGCGGCGCAGCGAGCTGCGCCGCCATGGAGGATTCATTTGGGCAGCGGAAAACCGGCGGGAGACCGCCGGTTTTCCGCATCTGACCGCGGCCAAACCACCACGGTCAGAATGCCCTGCGGGGCACCGCCAGCCTGTTGGTGGTGCTCCCGCCAACCCTGGCCCCGGCGGTCCATGACCGCTGGGGTCAGAATGACCCCCAAAGTGTCTTTGTGTGGTTTCGTAGAAATTGGTCTGTACACTGCACCGCAAGATCATCAGAAAAAAATGATGTACTGGAGACACAAGGGCTTGAAATTTTGCCCCCAATTTATAACATGGATGAGCCAATGTTATCATGTTTTAGGAAAAGAGCACAGGCACTTTAGCACTGGTCAGCAGTGGTAAAGTGTCCAGAGTCCTAAAGATAGCAAAAAGAGGTAAGCAAAACAGGAGGTCAGTAGGCAAAAAAGTTAGAGGAAACTGCTCATGCTAAGGATGACAGGTCTAACAATTATCACCCCCAGCTGAAAGGGGGGAGAGCTACCCAACGCCCTGGGAGTTCTTGTCACTAAGGTGGAAGAACCTGGAGAGACCATCAGAATTAGTGTGGTCTGTTCCAGGATGTTGTTCCACTACAAAGCCCATTCCCTGTAGTGAGCTGGACCACCTCAACAGTTTGGGATTCTCGCCCCTCATTTGCAGTAACCGTCTGAGGGGCCTGTGGTCTGTCTGAACCTGGAAGTGAGTGCCAAACAGTTATGGCCTTAGCTTCTTTAGTACCAAGATCACAGGAAAGGCTTTCCTTTCTATTGTGCAACTCCTCTGTTCCCTGGGACGTAGCCTCCTACTGACGAAAGCTACCGGTTGATCCAGGCCCTCTTTATTTAGCTGTGAAAGCACGGCTCCTAACCCATGCTCTGAGGCATCTGTTTGAACGATAAATTCTTGGTAAAAATCCAGGGCCTTGAGCACAGCTGCTATGCACATGGCCTCCTTCTAAGTGTCAAACGCTTTCTGACATGCCTCTGTCCAAATCTCCTGGAAATTATCTCTTTTAATGGGGCAACAATGGTGCCATAACCCTTGATGAATCTCCTGTAATAACCAGAAAGGCCTAGGAAGAGTCTCACTTCTTTGTGGGTCTTTGAGGGATGGGGGGTGTTGCCAAGCCAGAATGATCTCAGTTTTGGCCTGGAGGTGGTGCACCTTGTCACTTTGTGACCCAAGTAGACCACAGAACGCTGCCCTATCTGGCACTTACTAGCCTGTACTTTGCATATCCTGAAGTACTGCCCTGAGATGGCAAAGTTGGTCCTCCCAGCTAGAACTTAAGACCGCAATGTTGCTGAGGTAGGCAGCACTGAAGTTCTCCAGCCCAGCAAGGACCTGGTTGACAACTGTGGATGCATTCTTCAACCTGAAAAGGATGACCCAGAAGTAGAAGTGCCCTTCTGGTGTAGAGATTGCAGGTTGTTTCATCTGTCAAAGCAATCTGCCAGTACCCAGACATTAGGTCAAACATGCTCAAGAACTTGGCAGCTGATCTATGAGCTCATCTCTGGGGATGGGGTGCTCAATTACTCCTAACACCAACATATTGCAGACCTTCTCACTAGTGCTGACTCTCACAAACTATCAGACAACCTCTAAATGTTGTTATTTACAGGTGTGCTGCCCTCAGTTTCAATAACATTGGTACACCATTGACTGAGTCTTGGGGTAAGGGAGAACAAAGAGGCATACTGCCCCAGCAAGTGGCAGCAGTCTCTATGTTGATCTAGGGTCAGGGTAGGGTAGAGGCTGACACCCTCCACTGATCCATCCTGCTCCTTGGAAGATAGGAGGTTGGGGAGAGGTTCTCTCTCCTCTTCCAGCCTATCATCTGTAACTAGGAGCATGGTAATATCAGATCTCTTGAAGTTGGCTTTGTGGCGATTAACATGCAGAACCCCCGAAGGGTTCCTAAAAGTCTTGAGGTCCACCAGGTAGCTGACCTCACTCCTGCTCTCCTTTACCTCATAGGGCTCCCAACAGTGGTCTTGCAGAGCTCGAGGTTCCACGGGCTCTATCACCCACACATTTTGGCCAAGCTGAAACTCAACCAGAGTGGCATTCTGGTCATACCACTACTTCATGTCCTCCTAACTAGCTTCCCAATTAACCTGGCTGACTTTCCGGAAGCAGGCTATCTGGTTGTGAAGGATCAGCATGTGGTTGACCACATCCTGGGGGACTTTGCTGGAAGCTTACTCTCAGTCCTCCTTCACCAAACTGAGAAGCCCTCTCACATGGTGCCCATATACAAGTTCAGAGCGGCTGACGCCACCCCCGTCTGCAGTATCTCCCTGTATGCAAACAAACAACATGGCAGAAGGGCAACCCTCTCACACCTAATGGGTTTGGGTAGACCCATGATCATGCCTTTTGAGGGTTTGGTTGAACCTTTCAAACAACCGATTGGTTCAGGAGTGGTAAGGAATGGAGAACTAATATGTTACCCCACACTCCTTCCACATGGTCTTCATTTAATTAGGCATGAAGATGGTACCCCGTTCAAATACCACCTCCTTGGGATGCCCTTGCAGATAAGGATCCCCATCAGTGTCCTGGCCCCGCAGGTTAATTCACAGTCCTTAGAGGGATAGCTTCCAGGTACCGGGTGGCATGGTCTACCAAGACAAAAAACAATCTGCTGCTCATCGCTTTCTTGGGTCCGGGAGGCCCAATGATGTTGATGCCCACACTTACAAAGTGGGAGCCAATGATAGAACAGGTTATAGGGGACCTTGTACATTCCCCCTGACTTGTCACTCTACTGGCAGGTAGGACAGGACCTACAGAACACATCTGAAGCGTTCCTCATTTAGGACCAATAGAAGTGGGTGACAAGCCTGCCAAAGATCTTGTCTTGCCCTAAATGACCTGTCAGTGGTACATCATGAGCCAGATCCAGTAGGAAAGCCCTGTAGCACTGGGGGACCACGAAGACATGTGTTGCACCAGGCTCAGGAGGCTTAGTCTCACTATACAGGAGACTGTTTTCCCAGTAAATCAGGTATTTGTGAAAGGCATCACCAGCTGCCTGGAACTCAGCCTGCTGCAGAAGACCCATAAGAGTAGGGCATTCCCTTTGTGCCTTGCAGGACTCCTCTTTGGTGGGACCCCCTTCCTGTTGCCAGTTGGACAGCTCAAGCAGGTTCCCGAGTTTGGCCACATCCTCCCCTTTAAGTACCTGGGCATACCCCTCAGGTTCAGCCTCCTCCCAGACAATGGGAGTTTCAGGAGCAGGTTTCCGGTGCCCCTTGCCCTTCCTCTTTTTAGCAGGACCTTTAACCATTTTTCCTGGCTCCAGGTCCTTCTGAACACCTTCTCAGGATGCCAGGGACCATGTGGTCAGGCACACCCACTAAGGGAACGCCAAAATCCCCAAGTGTGACTTGAACTCCACCTCATTCCAGGCGATATGCTCCATCTCATTACTAAGCAGACAATCCACCAGCATAAACTAACTCACAGCTACCCTTAAGAAACCTGAGACCCCCCCATTCAAAGGGAATCAGAGCCACTGGGTAGTGGCTCTTATAGTTGTCAGCAGCAACAACTTGGTGGAACATATTAGGGACTACCTGCTCTGAAGACAACACATGACACCCGATGGTTGTCATGCTGAGTCTCTCAGAGTCTCTACCCTACATCGATTGATGGTGACCCACTGACTGTACTTTCTAGTATTGTCTGGCATGTGGGTTCTCTGCATCTCTCTCTGTCACTCTGGGACTCTAGAGTAACTTCTACTCTGTTCCCCAAACCTGCTGGGACAATCTCCTCCTCAAGTGCTACACTAGCCAACCCCAGTGACTGCCCACTGTTGGGGGCTGTGCCCACTTGGGACACTTGGCATCTCCCTTGAAGTGCCCTTCCTGCTAACAAAGCACTTCAGGGGTGCCTTTCCTGCAGACCTACTGTCAGGGAACCACTTCTTCTTCTCAGTAGGGGGGTGGGAGCCATGATCCACAGAACTAGTTTGGGGCAATTTAGAGAACTCTTTGCTCTTGTTTTTTATCTCCACCCTCCTCCTTCTGGTGGGGACCCTGCCCACACTTGTGATCCCTCCCACGGTCCACCTCCTTAGCAAGCTTTCTGGGGTCAGAGAGCTTACTGTCATCAAGATGTTGGTGCAGATAAGAAAAACAAAGACTGAACATGTGCTCCTTTGCAATGAAATTATATAGCCCCTGGTAATCCTTTCTCTCACTACTATTCACCCAACCACACAGTGACTACCAAAAGGAATCAACACAATCCACCCAGATCTGTTGGGATAGCTTCTGACTGTCCCTGAACCGTCTGTACTTCTCTGGGGTTAGGATAAACTTTCTGATTAGGGCCTCCTTCATTGGGGTATACCCCATCCTGTCATCCCCCTGTAGCACCAGTAGGGTGTTCCTCCCCTCACTAGGAATGTGCCTCCACAGACTACCTCCCCAATCCCCCTCAGGGACCTCTTACATCTGTAAAGCAATGCCATAGGCCTCAAAACATCTGTAGTCTCCCACCACAAAGTCAGACACTAAACCTTTGGGTATGTGGACACTCCTGTCTGAGAGCACTTAAGAAACGCGGCCACCATCAATGTTGACCTCAATGTCTAGCTCCTACCGGCTCAGCTCATGAGCCAAGATGATTTGTTTCTCCTCCAGGGCCAATATATTTTGCTCTGTCTCCATAGCCAGCCTTTTCTCCTCCAGACATTTTTCTTCTCCACTTTGAGTTTAGCCAGCTCCAATTTCAATTTCCTCTCTTCCCTCCTGTTCTCATGCTCGTCTGGAGACAGGCCTCTATATGAAATGCTTCTCCCTGCCCTGGGGGGAACCACCACTCCATTGGCTCTCTGCCCCACAGGCAGTTCCAGTGAATCCTGATCCAGCTCCACATCATCTTCTACTATCTCATCGTTTTCCTCTTGGGTCACAGGAGCATCCCAGGCTTCTACCCATGTATCAGGATCCTACGGAGTATCTCTGTAGACAAAACTCTAATGGCCAGTGTAGTGTCAACCAAAATCAAAAGTAAGAAACAAGTAGGAAAACAAACAATTGGAAACAGAACTGGCAGCACTGGAAACTCAAGATGGCTGCCAGATCAGTTTTCTCTGCAGCGCACTAGTTGATCTCTCCTCCAAGCACAAGTGGAATGTGAAGCATGCTCTAGCTAGGGAATGTGCACTTCACTGAAGAATTTCCTCAGAGAACAGACTTCTCCAGTGTTTCCATCGGGAAAGCTCGTTATTTTAGTGTCTCAGGTTTAGAATTCTTGTATCAGCAGCCTGGATTAGGAAGGTAAACATTTAGGCCCTCATTACAACCCTGGCGGTAAATCCCGCTTTCCGCCGTGTTGAAGACCGCCAACATACTGTTGCGGCGGCGGAATTCCACTACAGGTATTGCGACTCACAGCTCGGAATCCGCCACAATACAGACACCCACACAAGTCCGCCACACCAAAGGTCAGTGATAAACCAGTGATACCAAAGCCCACACCGTCACGCCAACAAGAATAGGCCCACACTATCACAACCCATAAATCAACGCGGCGGTCATTCAACTGCGGTAATCCATTGGCGGTACACACCGCTGCGCTCAAAATACACACACATTTACAAAACACACCCACATTGGACAATTCCAAATACACAAACTTGATACACATACACACACCACACCCACACACCCAATCCAATATAAAGCACATACCCACAACACCAACAAACCCTTACAATCAGAATTTAGAAAGAAGGCCAGAGAGAGAGATTAGCTAACACAACACCAGCATCCACAGACAAACACCACCATCACTTATACAACATCCACGCACCTCAAACAACACACACCAACACATCCCCTCACACATCACAACAGACAGCACCTCACACATCACCCACACCACATCATGGCACCTCAAAGACACCCCAGGTTTTCAGAGGAGGAGCTCAGGGTCATGGTGGAGGAAATCATCCGGGTAGAGTCACAGCTGTTCGGATCACAGGTGCAGCAGACATCCATTGCTAGGAAAATGGAGCTATGGCGGAGAATTGTCGACAGGGTCAATGCAGTGGGACAGCATCCAAAAACACGGGATGATATCAGAAAGAGGTGGAACGACCTACAGGGGAAGGTACGTTCCGTGGTATCCAGACACCAGATTGCTGTACAGAGGACTGGCGGTGGACCCCCACCTCCTCCCCCACAACTAACAACATGGGAGGAGTAAGTCTTGGCAATACTGCATCCTGAGGGACTCGCAGGAGTAGCAGGAGGACTAGACTCTGGTAAGGCAAAGCTTTACTACTATATCCCCCACCCTACCTGCATGCCATCACATACTCCCACCCTCACCCTTACACCCATCACCCCAACACCCCACAGATACCCCACTACCACAACCCACACATCCCAAAACCAAGCCCTGCATGAAACACCAATGCATGGACACCCATCACCAAAGCATGTCCAGTAGAAAGACTCACTCATGCCCCAAAATCACCAATCACACAAGGGCCAGGGCAAGAATGCAAGCACAGGAGTAGAGGTTAACTCACGCATTGCACAAGATGGCACACACAGATACTAAGATTATGCATTCACACCCCAACGGACCCAGACCCAACGTCACCGGACAGGAGGTGTCAGACATATCCAGTGCCCCCACAGAAGAAGCCCACAGTGATAACAGCAGCTCTGCACACCTGGATCAAGATGACCAGCCCGTCCCATCAGGGACCTCGGGACAGTCGGTTCCCCTGACACAGTCACAAACCACCACTGAACCTCCCCCTCAGGAAACACTGCCACAGCACCCACCCAGTGGGCCCATCCCTCTGTCCCCAAGACACGTCAATCAGCAGTGTGTCCACCACTACAGGGATCCCAGGCAAACCCACAAACACAGGACGATCAGGGACCTGGGGGAAGTGGGCACACGGTTCAGAGGACAGAGGCACAGGATCACAGGGAAGCTGGGAGGACTGCTGTACGACAGGGGGAGGACAGGCCCGGGGAACCCACTCTCCACGAGGCACTCTCCAACATCATGAGAGCTTACCACCATTCCCAGGAGACCATGGGCACGGTACTGGCCAAGTTTCAGAGGACCCAGCGGCTGCAGGAGGAACACTACATGGGTATCAGGGAGGACTTGAAGTCCATCAACACCACCCTGGTCACCATTTCAGGGCTGCTGGCAGACCTTGTCAACACCAAGAGGGACACAGTGGCACACCAACAGGCCCCTAACACTAGCCTGGACGATGAACAGCCCTCCACCTCCACCAGCGCTAGTGGACAGAAGGCACCGCCACAGGAAAAACAGGCCACCAGCACCCCACCCCCTGCAGAAGGAGAACCAGCCCGCAAATGGTCCCTGAGATCCAGGAACAAGACAGAGAACATTGCCAAGACCCCCGCCAGGAAATAAGACCCCCTTGAATGTCACCCTTCTCTCCCACTTTGACACCCTGTCCAGCTTAAACTGCCATTGCTCCACTTCCTAAGCCCCATTGGACAATGCACCTGTGAAACAAATAGACTGGACTCTGCCATGGACATTCCTCCATCATCACCCCAGCCCATTTCACAACCCCCTCCACTTATTTGCACAGAAATAAACACCCATGAAACACAAAACAATCTGGAGTCTGTCTGTGCTTTCACAAATGTGTAATTGCAAAACCTCTCTAGTATAGCAATGTCAATGTACTTGTTCACATACCAATGTAACACAGCTGTAGGCCAGCAGTAAACATAGCAGAGGGCACAAAGTGGCACCCTGATCTGTTAAATGGAAAGGCAAAGTAACAAGTCAGGGTCCATACACTGAGTGAAAATTGCAGACTTATGCTAGCTCCAACAATAGTATGAGATGTGGGAAGCAGTTACATCTTCTTACCTGTGTCTCACTGGAAGTATTGCATGATGATGTTGTTTCTGTTGTCTACATCTTCTTCTTCTGCCTCCTCTTCTTCACTGTCCACAGGCTCCACAGCTGCCACAAGACCACCATATGGGCCATCCTCCTGCAGAAAAGGGACCTGGCGTCGCAAAGCCAGGTTCTGCAACATACAGCAGGCCACGATTATCTGGCACACCTTATTCGGTGAGTAGTGTAGGGAGCCACCTGTAAGATGGAGGCACCGGAATCTGGCCTTCAGGAGGCCGAAGGTGCATTCTATAATCCTCCTAGTTCGCCCATGTGCCTCATTGTAGCGTTCCTCTGCCCTTGTCCTGGGATTCCTCACTGGGGTCAGTAGCCATGACAGGTTGGGGTAACCAGAGTCACCTGCAAATGTCGAGGAACAACTGTTAGACAGACACTAACCCTTAGGGACAACCCCATACCCAGACACCTATGTCAACTGTGTTGGGACCTTGGGCTCACCTATTAGCCACACACAGTGCCTCTGGAGTTGCCCAATCACATAAGGGATGCTGCTATTCCTCAAAATGTAAGCGTCATGCACAGAGCCAGGATACTTGGCATTCACATGGGAGATGTACTGGTCTGCCAAACACACCATCTGCACATTTATTGAATGTTAGCTTTTGCGGTTTCTGTACACTTGTTCATTCCTGCAGGGGCAGACAAATGCCACATGTGTACCATCAATGGCACCAATGATGTTGGGGATATGTCCCAGGGCATAAAAGTCACCTTTCACTGTGGGCAAATCCTCCACCTGAGGGAAAACGATGTAGCTGCGCATGTGTTTCAGCAGGGCAGACAACACTCTGGACAACACTTTAGAGAACATTGGCTGGGGCATCCCTGATGCCATGGCCACTGTTGTTTGAAAAGACCCACTGGCCAGGAAATGGAGTACAGACAGAACCTGCACAAGAGGGGGGATTCCTGTGGGTTGGCGGATAGCAGACATCAGGTCTGGCTCCAACTGGGCACACAGTTCATGGATTGTTGCACGATCAAGTCTGTATGTGATAATGATGTGTCTCTCTTCCATTGTCCAACAAATGGAGGGATAGGGAGGTATTATGGTCCAGTGTATGTCCTCCCAAGTGATACTTCAAAATATAAGATACACTGTTCCAAATTGAAAGGGAGAGAGAGGATACCGTAGCGAGGGGTTCTAAATTTTAGGAGCAAAAAACCTCACACATCCCGAAGGATGTCATGCTTCATCATTGGAGCTGCTCCTCATCAGACCGGCACTGCAATGTCTGACGGGCACCACCCTGAATGGGGGGGGCTCTTTGCCGGAGATCTTTTTAAATGATGGTGCCGTGACCCCAAGAGTGAGAAAGCACAGGAGATCGAAAGAATTGAATAAAATTGGCTCTCAAAATCAGCACCGGGTAATTAATTTATTGGACCAGATGAGAAGAAAAGGCCAAGGTTAAAAATAGTCATACGAGTGAAACAGAAATAATGTAGGCAGGGCACAGGGGCGCTTCTCGGGCCAGCCACTGACTGAAGGCCGCCTTCTGGTCACTCCTGCACTGGTAGGTGGTTCCTCTAGGTCCTGGGGGATGCGGGTGGAGTGCTTGGTCCAAGCGTCGGGTTCCTTTGTTACCAGGCAGTCGCAGTCAGGCGGAGCCTCTGGATCGTCTCTGCAGGTGTCACTGTGGGGGTGCAGGGAGGTCGACTCAGGGTGTCCATGTTGTTGGAGTCACCTGGGAGTCCTCTCTGCAGTGTCAGTTGTCCTGAACTTGAGCCGGGGCGTTGGGTGCAGAGTGTGAAGATTCATACTTCTGGCGGGAAGTTAGAGTCTCTTTAAAGTTGCTCAGGAGCTCCTTGGTCCTTTAGGTGCAGGTCAGTCCTCAGAGGTCGCTGGTCCAGCTGGATGCGTCGCTGTGCAGGTTCTTTGAGTCTGGAGACAGGCTGGTAGGGCTGGGGCCAAGTCAGTTGTCTCCGTCGTCTCTGTGGGGCTTTCAGGTTAGCAGTCCTTCTTCTTGTTGTAGGTTGCAGGGATCTGATTTCCTGGTTTCAGGGTCATCTCTAAATACTGAATTTGGGTGTGTATCTAGGTCTGGGGGGCAGTAGCCAATGGCTACTGCCCTGGAGGGTAGCTACACCCTCTTTGTGCCTCCTCCCTGAGAGGGATGTATCCAGAGGGGCGGGAATCTCCACTACCTGGGATGTCCTGGGGCGCTGTAACAACAGGCAATGGCCTTTGAGGCTAACCGCCAGGTGTTACAGTTCCTGCAGGGGGAGATGAGAATCACCTCCACCCAGTGCAGGCTTTGCTCCTGGCCACAGAGTGACAAAGGCACTCACCCCATGTGGCCAGAAACTCGTCTGGTTGTGGCAGGCTGGCAGGAACTGGTCAGCCTAACACTAGGAATTGGACTGGTATACAGGGGGCATCTCTAAGATGCCCTTTCTGTGCATTTTTCAATAAATCCCGCACTGGCATCAGTGTGCATTTATTGTGCTGAGAAGTTTGATACCAAACTTCCCAGATTTCAGTGTAGCCATTATGGAACTGTGGAGTTCGTAACTGACAGACTCCCAGACCATATACTATTTATGGCTACCCTGCACTTACAATGTCTAAGGTTTGGCTTAGACACTGTAGGGGCATACTGCTCATGCAACTATGCCCTCACCTGTCGTATAGTGCACCCTGCCTTAGGGCTGTAAGGCCTGCTTGAGGGGTGACTTACCTATGCCACAGGAAGTGGGTTAAGGGCATAGCACCCTGAGGGGAGTGCAATGACAACTTAGTCATTTTCTCTCCACCAGCACACACAAGCTGTGAGGCAGGGTGCATGTGCTGCGTGAGGGGTCCCCAGGGTGGCATAATACATGCTGCAGCCCTTAGAGACCTTCCCTGGCCTCAGTGCCCTTGGTACCATGGATACCAGTTATACGGGACTTATCTATGTGCCAGGGTTGTGCCAATTGTGGGAACAAAGGTACAGTTTAGGGAAAGAACACAGGTGCTGGGGCCTGGTTAGCAGGGACCCAGTGCACTTTCAATCATAACTGGCAGCAACAAAAGGCAAAAAGTTAGGGGGTACCCATGCCAAGGGAGGCATTTCCCTACAATATATATATTAAAAGGGAAAACCATCTAATTCTCATTTATAACGTCATACACACATAGAAGAGGAGCAATAGCCTTAGTCATACTGGGTATGCAAAAGTTGTAGAGTTTAAAAAAAAAAAGTTTAATTAGAAAAATAGGTAATGAATGTGATAATGGTTGTTTTTCTTTTGCAAAACCCCACAAATAAGAAAACAAATTAGCAGTATCATACGCTCTACACATAGAAACACACAGGAGAGAAGGAACCAGTGACTACAAGGCTGTCTCTTCTTGTCATCCTCATCCCCTTTCCCCTCTTAGAGCACTTCTGTTGCTCAGTTTTATTTGCAAACAGAAAGTGTTCTGAGAAGGGAATTGGGAATAGTCTTCACATCTGCTCCTGGAAAGCAATTGGGAAGAGCCTTCTGTGTTAAGTGCCTACATTGTTAACTTGCACCTGAGCAGAATGGCAGAAGGATTAGACTTTAAAAATCTAGGAGAAATCTTGGAATGTATCAAAAAAGGAGTTAGTGACAGTCAGGGAAGATAATAAAACCTTGAGACAAGAGATGGTACTCTCCCGAAGAGAAATGTTCAAGTTAACAGCAAGGATAAATGGGATAAAGTCAGGAGCTAGTTCAAAAACTCCTTTACTAGAAGCTCATAGTTCAACTGCAAGCTCCGCATCACCCAGAAGGGCCTTCTGACACCAAGCCCTCATTGCCTTTTGCAGCTCCACATTACTGGAGAAGCCTTTTGTGTAAAGCCCAAGCCTTTTGAAGAAATCCTTGAGCTGGACCACAGTTTAACTCTCCAGCTTGGCTAGCTCACAGTCCATTTTTGCAGCTTGTGGTGCAGATGTAAGACCTCCAGTCAGAGACAGGATTTTAGAAAAAGCTAAGATGCCACTCAGGGATAGTAAAATTCAAAATGCCAATCAGAGAGAGTAGGGAAAGAAAAATTTCCTATGAGGATCAGAGACAATTGTTTCATATTGGTCTCATGTGTTGATGGCAGTGTACACTGAATTACTGTAAGACACTCAACAGACACAAGTACATCCTCACAGCTGCCACCAATGTTAGAAATTGGATTTCTGGTTGCAGAGGTATGTACACTGCCCTAGCAGGAACCACAATCCTAGTCATGTAAAGTATGATACACACCTTAAATTAACCTGTGCTCGCCCTCTGGTAGCTTGGCACTGAGCAGGCAGATAACTTAGGAGGCAATGTGTAAAGTATTTATGCAACACTTAAAACAGTAAAAGAGTGAAAACACCAGGTTATAAAAATAGAGCTTAATTTAATGACAAAACAAGACCAAAACAACAAAAATCCCAAAAGTAGAACTCAAGATATGAATTTTTAAAGAATACCTGAAACTATAGAGGGCCATTTTGACCCTGGCGGTAAATATCGCCTACTGCCGTTTTGACGGCCGCCAAAAGACCATTGCTACGGCTACCAGCCGTCCGTCCAATTATGCCCACATCCAGATTTCTACCAGAAGAAAATCCAGCTGTGGCCATGGCGGCGGATGGACCCATGATATGGCCTGGCGGAGTTCTGCTGGCGGACGCTGCTGCTGGCAGCAGCGTCCCGTCCCGTCTCCTGCCAGAGGACCCCTTCACAACAGGTAAGTCGGGTGCTCCGACAGGGGAGGGTGGTGGGGGGTGTTGTGTGTCTGTGTGGGGGTGGGGGTGTATGTCTGTGCGTGCGTGAATACGGATGTGTGTTGTATGTGTGTGCATGTATGGATGTGTGAGTGCGTGTATGTTGTGTTGTGTGAATGTGTGTGTGCTTGTATGTATGTAAGTGTGTGTGGAGGAGTGTGTGAATGGATGTGTGCATGGGTGGATGAATGTGGGAATGAGTTTGTGAATGCGTGTGTGCGTGTGTGAATGAAGGTGTGTGAATGAAGGGGGGTTCTTCGGAGGAGGGAGGGGTGGGGGAGAATCTGTGGAGGGGTGGGTGGTGGGGAAGACCCCTATCAGTAACAGGGAAGGGATTCCCTGTCACTGATGGTGCCTACCGCCATGGTTTTCGTGGCGGTAAGGTTGCCACAAAAACCATGGCGGTAGGTGGTCATAATCCCGCAGGTGGGCAAGTGACGGCCGCCGGACTGGACAGTGAAGTCTCCAGCCCGGCAATCGTTACCGCCATGGCGGGCAGTGTGGTGCATTGGCCGTTTGGCTTGAGCCAAACTGCCAATGCCTTAATATGGAGGAAAGTACTGCCAGCCTGTTGGCAGTACTTTCCTCAATATGAACGCCATCTGCCAGGGTCATAATGACCCCCATATTGCTTAAAAGCATAAAGGGCCAACCGGAGCTATCTGGTCATGCTAGACCAGTTGCAATCTGAAAAGTCAGGCTGACCACGATGGAGCTTGGGTCAGATACAGGGACCAACCATGTTCCACTGAAACCAGTAACTTAGTTTGGGGTTGCATCGACATCGAGGACAATGCAAGGAGCAGCAGGATTGATTCATCGTCATTGATCCTGGCAGTGTAGGCGATGCATCAGTTCTGAGCCGTGCAATTGGAGATGCCTCGACAGTGGGCCCCTTAGATGCAGATAATGTATTGTCATCTAGCCACGCAGCTGGCAATGTGATGTCTCCTGCCGTGACGATGCATCATCGTTGAACAGGATGCGTTGGTTTTGACTAGCGCAATGACATGAAAATGCGTTCATTCTGGTAGGAAGCAGCTAGTAAACTCACTTCCAATGGCCCATGTCTGGATTGGCACCACTTGGCAAGGCAAGATTCACAGATGACAGAGAACAGAAGCAGAAGCAGGGTTATTGGAAGTCTTTGCTGTCCTTAAGGCTTTAGAACAGGAGACAAGCTAGCAAGTCATTGAAGTCACTTTGGTTTTGGAGATGTTGAGATGCAGGTCCAGTCCTTCTCACTCCCAGTCAAGGATGGAAGCAGACATCAGGGCAGGCACAGCAAAGAAGGGGTCCAGCAAAGTCCAGCATATTCAGTAGAGTGACAGTCCTTTCAGCAGCATAGCAATCCTTCTTTCTGGCAGAATGTCTTTTCATTCGGAAGTGTGCTGATTTGGTGGTTTGAGGTCCAGTACTTAGTGTGCCTTTAAAGTGGGGGAGACTGCAAAGAGAAACCTTTGAAGTGCACAAAGTCCATGTCCGTCCTGCCCTCGCTCCAGGCACACTAAAGGGAGTTATGCAGCCCTTTGTGTGGGAACAGGATACAGCCCATTCAAGTTTAAGTGTCATGTCCTCCCTCCCATCCTGCCCAGGATTGCCTAACAACATTCAGACGGCTCTTCGGTCACAGCTAAGCTCCCTTTGTGTGTGGCTGTGTGGAGGGAATGCACAAGAGCCCAGTAGTCACCCCCCCAGATGTGCATTCAGAGACAGACAGAAGGCACTAGATGGTTTAAAGTAAAAAATTGCCAACTTTCTAAATGTGGCATTTTCAGAATTACAATTTAATATCTGACTTCATTATACATTGTGATTTTAAATTGTGATTGCAGAGACAATAAGGCAATCCTAAAGTTAACCAATGGGAGAGATAGTCACTGCAGTGGTGAAAAATGAATTTAAGAGTTTTTCACTCCCTGGACATGTAAAACTTAAAGATACATGCCCAACTTTCTAAATACACTGCACCCTGCCCTTGGGGTTGTCTAGGGCCTACCTTGGGGGTGACGTATATGTATTAAAAAGGAAGGTTTGTACCTGGCAAGATGGTTAACTTGGTAGGTTGGTATGGTAGTTTAAAGCTGTGCACAGGCTCTCTGCAATGACAGGCCTGAGCCATGTTTAAAGGGCTACTGCTGTGGGTGGCACAATCAGTGATGCAAGCCCACTAGTAGCATTTAATTTATGGCCCTGAGCACAGGTAATGAATTTTACTAGGGGCCTACAAGTGAATTATGTATGACAATTGTGGATAAGCCAATGTTATGATGTTTTAGAGAAAGAGCACAGACACTTCAGCACTGGTTAGCAGTGATAATGTGGCCAGAGTCCTAAAGTCAGCAAAAAACAGGTCAGCAAAACAGGAGGTCAGAAGGGAAAAATGCTATGGGAAAGCACTCACACCAAGGATGCCAGGTTTAACAATATATATATATATATATATATATATATATATATATATATATATACATGGCCTCTTAGCGAAAATTAGAAATCTAGACAGATCTCACATAAACTCAGAATGATGGTATTGCAATCTTGCCTCCATGATTGATACTAAATGTACAAATGTTTTTATTGGACTACTTGTCCCATAATGCCTCATTTTGGGCAGAATGGACTGATGTGTATGTACGGAAAAGTGAGAAAGGACCTGCATACCATGTCCAAGATTTTATAAGTCAAAACACGTTGGTGTGGAGATGTGATGTTGCATATCTAATACTGGAATTGGTTGAATATTGAACCCCCCTGGAGTGTGGTGTTTTCCTTTAGTAATCATATATATATATATATATATATATATATAGCAAAACCTTACGCATCCAGAAATAACAAATTGCACAACAAACCAGGAAACTGGTAAAAGCGATCCATCGGGGAGAAGGCGGAAATAAGCTCACTCTGTGGGCCATGAAAAAAAAGTATTGCTTAGATTGTTGGTCCGCAAAGAAAATCTTTCAAGAACATTCATGGTCCAAATTACTGTGGACAAGTCGAATGAAAACAGCAAACTCTTCTGGGTGCTGGTGAACGAACTGGCATTGGGAAAAAACAGACATCACAACATTGTGATAGACCGAACCGCCTGGGAGAGCCATGTCAGCAGTCTGTATGGGTTGTCAAATAGGCTGACAAATGGCGGAGAAACATCAGCCAGGCTTTCATCCTTAATGAAGGGGATTGAACCATCCATGAGCAATAACCAATTGCTAAATCTCCAGGATGAGGGGAAGCTTTTGGACATTCCGATAATAAAAATCAAGATCAAGTCTGGGAGCTAGAACAACTAGCCGGTCTGATCAAGAAGCTGAAGTCCGAAGGGGCAGCTGGACCAAATGGGCTACCAAATGCAATCTTCAAAGCTGACCCAGAATATTGGGCGCAGTATTTCCTGCCACCTTTCACCTCCATCGTTTACAACAATCAGATCCCAGATTCATGGAGAGACAGAATTATACATGCCATCTATAAAAGCGGAAATCCTGCCCTGCCTTCAAATTATAGCCCTGGCCTATGTGGAAGCCAAGCTATACGGCTCTTGTTTGTTACAGCATCTTCAAACCTGGGCTGATGAAAACAAGCTACTCCTGTGATTTCAAACGGGCTTCAGGGCAGGCATGGGAACATCATCAAATCTAATTGCACTTTCCCTTATTGTGGAAAAAGCCAGCCACAGGAAGCTGGGCCTCTTCACATGTTTCATTGATCTCAAATCAGCCTTTGACTGGGTTCCCAGGAAAAGGTTGTGGTCCAAACTGGCCAAATGGGGTATCCCGTATAACCTACTGACAGCCATTATAGATGTTTACACTGACACCTGGGTCCAGATTAAAATCGGAGATGGTTCAAGATTAACAAATAGCATACCCACAAAACCTGGCCTAAAGCAAGGTTGTGTTCTGGCACCAATTCTCTTTAACCTATAGCTGGCAGATCTTGCTGGCACGTTAGCACAGGTAAACAGTCTTCCCCCGGCGTTAGGTTCAGAGAAAATTGGGTGCCTACAATACGCAGATGATATTGTACTGCTAAGTCATACCCCACAAGATCTCCAACTGAGCTTATCAGCGCTTAACACTTTTATGGCCCAGCAAAGCCTAGAAATAAATCTGGGCAAAACTAAACTGATAAGGTTCCTTGGGGCAAACTATAAACCATTCAATTGGTACTTTGGAGAATAAAAAGTGGAGATGGTGCAGTTGTATAAATATTTAGGAGTCCCCCTTGAACCACGCCTGAAATGGAAGCACCAACTATTGTCGATCAAGGCAAAGGCCAACTCATTAACATGTAGTTTTAAGCTGCTTAAGAAGAATCTGGATTTACAAATTGGTCCCATCTTTTAAAAATCATGTCAGCACAGCTGCTTCCAGCCATTTCTTATGGAACTGAAGTATTGAAGAGCTGGGAGATCTGTGCATTAAACAACAGTCAAGTTAAAGCATATAAGGCTGTTTTTAAAATCCCGAAAAGTGCCTCCCCGGCCCAGGTTAGATTGGAGAAGGGCTTAAAAAACATCAAAGTTTCCAGCGACAGGGCGCCTTTCTTAAAGCATGATGGAGGCTACGGGCGGCAAAGAATACCTCCATACTCTACTCCTGCTGGCAAGAAGTGCAGGCACAACAACTTTGTCACAGGAAAGGAACTTGGGGAAGCTACCTAAACCAGGTTATTATTAGCCTGGGAATGGAAGAAGTATGGAAATGCAGCATGGGGAAGTCTGAATTTAACAGATTAGTCAACATCGCTGTTCGCTCCCTCTCGCTCATTACAGACAAAGCCATCTTGGCCAAAAGACGGCATGCTTGGGCAGTCTTGGGGTCTTATTCGACTTCTTCCCCAAAGGGGTAACTAGCTGAGCACTTTTCCGTTCAAATTAAACATCAATTCCTGCTTTATCGTATGGGATTTTTCCATGCCAAAGAAGATCGTCCATCCTGGAAAGATCAGCATATCGACCAAAATTGCCGCTTACGCTGTTACAATCAGGAATCATTGCTGCACGCCTTTTGCATCTGTCCAGCTCTTGGTCTGGAAAGAAGAAAATTGCTAAAACATGATTTTCTAGTCAATAAAATCTGCTCTTGTAGACCGGCAGTAATAATGTGGCTTAAGGGTGAGTCAATTTATTCTGCAGCAGGGGGATAAAGTTTTTACAAATATTCCATAAGAAACTGAATAAGGCAGCCTTGGAAAAAATGCTTTAGGACAGTTCGTAAAGTAGCAGCTTAAACTTAAATGCCCTATCATGTTTCAAAATTGTCGACTTAAAACTTTATCTATGACCTACAAGTGTATTGATCACAAATGTTTTTTATTTCTTCAGTTGGAATAGGCAGTCTCATTGAAAAAATAGAGTGTCCTAGGTGTCCTAGTTTTCCAAGTTATATATGCAAGCTAATACGTTTTCTGTTCTCTACTGATATCTGTTTAAAAAACACGTCTAGGATAGTAGATGCAGATATATTAATGACTGTAATGAGTCTGAAAATTACTTTCAGCAGCCTAGTTTTTAATTGTCCTTTTTAAGAGACAATTTTATTTGTAGTATGTTTCTATGTTTTATATTGCAATGGTCTATATTAATCGAGCAATAAAGTACCCCCCCCACACACACATATATATATCTGTACACATGTATAAACACACACACACATATATTTAGACATGATTGTATCTTCAACATGTATATAGATCACTGAATAGGTTTCACATAAGTTCATAGGTTATTTCATTAGATGCTTATGGGTCTCTGTTTATTTTATTTATCTACCACAATATGATCATAACAATTGCATCTATAATTGCTTCACTATTGAAATATTGGGGAAACCAGAAACATAAAATAAATATATTAAGAAATTATACAAAATACAAAAAACAAATTAACGTATATGTACAGCTACACCCGAACGTCTGAATTTCTAACTATTCATACTTACACATATGGAACGCTATGCAATACAATTTGATATCTCTTTATTATTTTCATTTTAAATGTATACCCTTTTTATGTAGTTATGTACTTATATATTTATTATTCTACTACTGTAGAAAGAAAGAAAAAACCCTTCAACTCCATCCAATTCACTATTCTATGTCTAATCCTATATCTCTCTCAATATAGCCCCTACCTCCATTTTCTAACTCAACCCAAACCTCATTCTATTACTGTGATCTCCCTAAGATCATTTCTTGACTCTTCCCTCCTCTAGCCCTCTTTGACTCACCCCAAACCGTATTCTCCTACTATGATCTCCCATATAGCCCTTTCTAGGCTCTTTCCTCCTCTATTCCTCCTTGACTCATCCGAAACCTCATTTTACTACTATGATTTCCAAAATAACACTTTCTAGTCTCTTCCCTCACGTATCACTTCTTTGATACATTCTAAGCCTCATTTTACTACTATGATCCACCTAGTACCACTTTCTAGACTCTTTCCTCCTCTATCCCTCCTTTGACTCATTCCAAACCTCATCTAACTAAAACAAACTCCAAAATTATACTCTTCCCTCCTATATCCCTACTTTATCAAACTAACAGATCCACATGCCTGCTGCTGAACTTAACAATTTATAGTTCCTATACTAATCCACAACTGATTTTTTGGGTTCTGGAGTAGTGTTCTACTCAACAAAAAGTGCTTTAACATTTTGGGGCTTATTGATAATGCCCTAGCGCCACCTTGTACCAGATTAACGTCATTATTTTTTTTGTTAATGTGGCCCAACGAAGCCGAAATCCCCACGCCATATTTGCAGAGTGGCGCAATGTTTGCAAAGGGGGCGTTTCCTCATAAAGGGATCCAGGAAAATGGCTCAATGATATCTATGAGATTTCCTTGAGCCATTTTTTACAGCTTTTTTAATGCTTGTTCTTGAGCAGGCGTTAAAAGGGGGCCACCATTCTTTTGAATGGACCCCTATGTACTCTGCAGGAGTAGCACCGACATTTTGGGGCTAATCCTGCAGAGTACATCAATAGCGTCATGTAAAATGACGCTATTGCCTCCTACCCTGCGCCATGGTGCTCTGTATTTTAAATAGGGCGCACACATGGTGGAGGTAGGGGGTGCTAAGGGGTGCAGGGGAAGTGGCGCTGCACTCGGAGCAGCACCACTTTCCATAAATCTGCCCCTTTGTCAGGGATAGTAAGCACTATATAAATACAATTACAATTAAAAAATTAAAAATATTACACAAAGATTTTGCAAATATTTCCTAAAAAATAGTTACTGCACAAACTGCAGGGCCATTCTGTTATATCCTGAAGAATTACAAATTTGTGAACTAACCAAAATGGTAAAATTGCCAATTTATAAGTAGTAGATGATGTGCTTTGTGAGTGTGCGGGTGTTACCTGTGGTTGTGTTGTACTGATGATTGCCTGTTTAGCCAGTTAACGGTGGGTTTAGGCACCGATTTTAATGATGATTGACCTTCCTTTGGATACTTAAATATACCTTGGCATACTCCTTATTATTTCGGATTCTTGTAGCCACACAGTGACATAACAGTTCAGGAAAGGGTAAAGGTCAAGGGTCACCAGCAGGGATTCTGACTAATCATAAGGAACGGTGAAGATGGGGAGAAGATGATGTCCGTCCTTATAGAAGACAAAGGGGAACTAGACCCCGATTTAAGAACACCTATTGCGCACAAACAGGTTTGCAAATGGGTGTACAATTGATGATGTAACCTATTTATACATATATGTTGCATCACAAATTGCCCATTTACAGCTATTTGCTAAACGACCTCCTAATGAATATTAATTAGGTAGGTTTCTATTTCCGATCCCCTGTGATTGGCTGTGAATGCAGAGATGGAGAGCTGCAAGGAAGAGTAGAGCTCCGTGCCCTTATTTGCATTACCAAATGGGAAATATGTTGTAAAGCAGCCTATACTTATTAAATGATACATGACAGAACTTTTCTTATTGGAGAAGGAGAAAACAGGACACACACAGTTAATATAGCACCAAACAAAAAAAACTCAAACAACAAGTCAAATTCAGACCTGGGATTATCTTCTTTGGGCCCTGGTTCGTGCCACTAGAAACCCATTAAAAGGAATTGAGACTCAGACATCCAACAGGACCTTTTAGCACTCAGAGAACAAAGACAAGCCTGTGCAGCAGCATTTCCACTTAGGGGCAATAGTACACAGGCGGTCCCTACTATCCTTGAGAGATTGCAAAGGTGGAAAAGAAGGCTAGTGATTGAGTACAAAGCCGCTCTCAAGCTACACTGTACCACTGTCCCACCTGTGGAGCTTTAGTACAATGCTTCACAGAAAAGCTTGAAAGGTCAGAAGAAGATAGAGGGATCCTGGTTGGCAGGCTAGGGTTTATGGCAGATGCCATCTTCCATATAAGTGCCTCAGTCCAAAATGTAAATACACTGAGCGAGCCTATGCAGAAAAGGGGACTTGAGAGTTGGGTGCAAAAGCCAAGGATATCACTCCAGGAAGAGGAGTTAAGCCCGCGGATAACCTTGTGGCAATACCAATTCAGGGGACTTCTCTTGCGGCATAACGAGAAATGATAGACCACTCCTGCAGAATGTGAAGAGAGACCCCTGAGTTTCCTATTTGTCACAGCAATTCATTGTCAATGGGCTGAATACCCTCCTCCGCTCCGCCCCCCCATCCCCCCATCTGCTGAGGGGCTCCTGAAGGGGTCAGAGGCTCCCTGTGCTGAAGGGGCTGCAGAGGCTTGCATTATTCGCCTGTGACTTGCGGGATCTCTCCTCGGGTGAATTGTTTTTCTGATTTCATCCTCTTTGAATTATTCTTTCTGATTTCTGGCAAAGGAGGCCTAATAGGCAGGCTCCATAAAGAGTTGATATTTATACATGCTAACATTATTGACACATCACCTTTAAAATTGTGAAGTAATGGTACTCTCAATATAGTTACTCCTGATGTGGTGGCTCTAATGTAGTAACTTCTGACGTAATGGCCTGCAAACTAGTGATTTACAATTCCCCAAGGATTATTCTTTACACAGACGCTTTAGGTTATCTGCAAAGATACCGAGAAGGCTTGAAGCGGCTAAAAGAAGAAGAAACGATCCCAGGACTGAAATAGCCACTGATGGGAGTTATGAGCCACCCTTCAAAACTGGTGCCTTGGCCTCAGCCAGTGCTCTTTTTTATAAAGTTTCACATGTGCTTAAAAAATTGTGAATCCTCTTGCTGTGTAGACTTTCAACCAGGAATGTTTCAAATGTCTAGATCTGAGTTTTTCCACTTTACGTGGCTTATTAAACCATGTATTAAAAAGTCTTGCCGATGTGTGCCCTTTATGCCCTCATTACGAGATTCTCGGATACTACATGAGGCCAGTATGGAAGTTGAGAGTGGCACATGTGGTAATTCCTTGGAGTGGCTGAAATCTTGAAGGTGAAACTAATGCGGAGAAAGGCGAATCACCAGGACACCACGACCCAAAAACACAAAGGCCCATAATTATACTTTTTTAGCCCCGTATTTGCGCCATTGTTTGACGCAAAAGCAGCGCAAACTTACAAATTTTGTAAGTTTGCGCCGATTTTGCGTCAAAAAACGACGCAAATGCGGCGGTAAAAAAGTATTAATATGGGCCGAATTGTCTCTGTAATTTACCACTCCTTTGTCAAACCTGTGGGTTTCACTTGCAATGCCAGGTAATGTCACACCCCGGAGTGAAGGGTACGCAATGTGGTTAACTCCAAGGGTGCACAATTACCACTCTCAACAATGCGTCACTCATAATGTTGGTATTGGTTAAATTATATTTTATATTTTCTAGTGCTCTATTAACATCAAAATAGCTGGGCCCCTGTGACAACCAGCAAGACAGGACTTGCAGCACATTTTACAGATGTATTATCGCCCTTCGCATAAAAAGGTGGTTGTCTCTTTATGACAAAAATATTTATCAATTGCACGTTTAATTTAGAAGATGATTAGATGATGATTAGACCCCTCATTGGGAAATGTCGCCCAGCAGCACCTTATTTGTGGAACCAGTGAAAGGCCTAAAATGTAGGAAGCAAGTACTGATGTTAGAAATGTTTAATTTCGTTATTTATTTCCTCAATACAGGTTATTATTTTTGTGTAATCAAATTTCCAACTGAACCTTAACTGACTTCTCATTATCTATTATGTCATTAAAATGAAGTCACGTCAAAAATTACCTCCCTCAGCGTGTTTCGAGATGATGGATATATTTATTAATCAGAAGTGAAAACAACTATTACAAAAAATAATCTTAATTGTAATTCCCCAAAATATTTTTGTATCAAATAAAAATGTAAGTATTGCCATCCTTTTATTTATTTATATAGGCATTACCTTCCTGTACATGTCAAAGCTGCTCAACACGCCAAGTATAATTGTTAAGCTGCAATACTTGAATTAGCAATACCTTTTGTGAATGGGTGCTATACATTGTTTCCTCTTCCACTTCCCTATGGCATATGATTTAAAAAATGGGCACTTCTATGTTTTCATGGAAATTATCCTCTGCTCGTTCATGCGTTACTGTGAATGTTCAAAGAGAGCAGGAGTTATCCTGTGCTTCATGTATTTAATTTGTTTAAAAAACTGATCACCATCACTCTCTGAATAGTAATTTTATGGTCTTGTCTTCACCCCTGATGGCAGCTTTGTCCCTCAAATACTGCTCAGCATACAAATTAGTCTGCTCAACAATCTCTTCCAAAAATACATCGTCCATAAACAACTGAAAGAAATTGACAGGCAAACAGTGTCCTGTATTCACTCTACACCCTGGGAGACTAGTTAAGGCAGGCAACTCGGGTTGCTCCTTGTTTGGGGCAACCCAGAGGTGAGGTCTTCCAATGGGAAGCTTTTCAGCCACTGTTTGTTGTGCTATTGGCACATCAGTGTCCTCCTCTCAAACAGGCACTTTGTTATAATGTGTGTCTTTTATGAATAGAATCTTTGTAGATTGTCATGGGAACCGTGACATTCCGCCTCAGACGGTTTTTGGGGGCTGGCTGAGGTGGAGGTCACATCTGTTATTGGAACTAAAATAAACTAACTACAAAATCATCTCCGTGCTAGTGCCGTCCTTCACAACACACTTCATCAGCACTGAGAGTGGCTTCATCATCAGATGATTCCTCTCTGACAGAAAATTCACTTCCAGAATCTTGCACTTCCTCCTCTGCCTCAGATGCAGAGTCAGTCTCATAATCATGGTCAGAAGACAGCTCAAAAAGCATAGCAGCAACCTGCTGAGTGGTCAACCTACGGCTAGCCATGATCCTTCTTACGAAACGTAACTGGACAAATGCACCACCAACAACCAGCACTGTGTAAGATAACTAACAAAGTGTGGCTTCATATCTAAGAGTTATAAACTCAAAAACTATACCACCCACTTGCCTGAAAAAGCTAGACTCACCAGCAACTACTCTGCACAGCCACAGCAATCACCAATGATATACCACTGAAAAGAAAAAAGAAAAGAAAATTACACATAAGACAACAAAAATATCATTGTGCACTAATCTAAGGACAATTTCCAACACAATCCTGCATTTAGTACAACACTTACAAAATGTCATTCATGCATGGCAACAATAGTCATTTGGAGTAAATTGTGTTTTCTATCCCTGAAACATGTAACTACACAAACCTCTGGTCAACCACTGCCAAACCCACAAGGAGTCGCAGCAAAGGAAACAAAAGCTTTGAACTAGAAAAAAAGGGAGAAATAAAACATTAGAATCACAAATGCAAATACTTTGCCACTCGACAAACACCCCACCACCAAACATTTAGAAATGTCCCCTGGTGTCTCATGGTTTCTGCCCCTCTTGTGGGCAGCTGGGCCTAAAAATAATAGCACATAGATAAAGTACATTGTTCTAAACGGATGGCCACAGGTTGCACGGGCACTCTTTAGAGTAAAAGTCAGGGCCCTCACACACCCAATGGGTGTCATGCTTAATCATAGGGCCTGCTCCTCGTCGGGCTGGTGCTACAGTGTCCGACGGGCCCCTCTAGGGGGCTCCTTGCCAGAGATCTTTTTGAATGTGTGCCATGGTTGTATGAAGGAGTAGATTCAGACCTGCGAGGAGATGTGGAAAGCAGGAGAGGGAATGTTAAAATTGGCTCTAGATCCTACATCAATATGTTTATTATAAGCGAAGGGTCCAGGTCAAGGTTAAAAACAGCGGGAGTGGTGAGGAGATGAGGAATTAATGTTCCTCCACTCTAACAAAAATAAATTAAGAAAAAGGAAAATTCTTCCTTCAACTTTAGTAAGTGGTCAACATGTTGTCACGCCTATATTGTCTCAAAGGATCAGTCGGCGTTTCTTCAGGACCAAAAATACTACAAAAAGAGTTGTAAGCTTTACTGGGGAACTCAAGTAAGTGAATAGTGTGTGACAAAAATGTACAACTTACATGAAGGGATACACAAAAAACCTTAGTGGTGTCTGCCCTCCTTGGGGGCAGATGAACATAAAAAAATTAGGGCAGAAATGGCCGATAGTGCTGTGCCCCCTTTGGAGGGGACCCATACCTAAGGGGCCGCACCCCCACACACAAAAAAACAAAAGTTAACAACCCGGGCCTCATCGTGGTTTCTACCCCTTTTGGGGGTAGATTGGCCTAAAAATAACAACCCGAACTGCCCCCAAGGGGTGGGGGGGCAGAAATGGGGTAAAACATATTGCCCTCCAAAGGGGAGCGACCCTTGCCCAAAGAGCCGCTCCCCCGTCCTGAAATTGACAAAAAACATAAATCCCTGGTGCCTTAGGAGCTTCTTCCTCTCTTGAGGGCAGATGGGCCTAAAAAAATAGTCTGATCCGCCCCCAAAGGGGGCAGGAATGGCCGATAGTGCTGTGCCCCCTTTGTGGGGTTGGGGGCAACCCTTACCCAAGGGGTTGCCCCCCCACATAAACAAAACAAAAGTAAACAATCCCTGGTGTCATCGAGGTTTCTGCCCCCATGGGGGCTGATCAACCTAAAAATAATAAGCCGATCTGGCCCTGAGGTGGGGCAGAATTGGTGCCAGACATTATGCCCCCTTAGGGGAATGACTCTTGACCTACGGGCTGCTCCTCACAACATGTCAATTAATCTCAAAATCAAATGATAAACATACACAAACATCCCTGGCTGTCCAAATCTGCGAAAGAAATGTAATCTAATCAAAGTTTGAACAATTACACATTCTAAGGTTACGGTGCAAATTAATAACAAGAACAATTGCGCAAACAATATCACATACATTTATTCAGCAAAGGAAATACATTGACTATTACTTCTTATAGCAGTCTTTCATTAGTGAGGATCCTTATTTAACACCAAATTAGCATTAGCATGTTGGGCTTCATCCAAAACAATTTAGTTAACACAAATTTAGAAAACATCTAACTATGGCTCTATCAAAATACTGCGGTTGGAACCTAGAAAGAGAAAGCAAATAGGTATAACAAACACATGCGTAACAGTATACCTCTCATCAATTGGATCGGCAAGCTAAGATAGTCTTTTTCATCAGGACATCAGTTTGGTCGTCAAGGCATCAGGATTCAGCATCAAAAGTTCAGCAAAAAACACAAAGGGCCTCATTAAGGTCCTACCGCCAACAGGCTGTCAGTGTACCGGCAGTCTATTATGACTGTGGCGCATTAGCCACGGCCATACCGCCGGCCCCTCCAACTGACCGCCAGGCTTCCGCCAGGCGGTCATAATCCCCAGGGCAGCAGTGCAAGCACCGCTCCCCTGGGGATTATGAGTCCCCAACCGCCAGCCTGTCCATGGCGATAAACACCGCCATGGAAAGGCTGGTGGTAAGGGGGACTCGGGGTGCCCCTGGGGGCCCCTGCACTGCCCATGCACTTAGCATGGGCAGTGCAGGGGCCCTTAGGCACAGCCCCATTGTGCATTTTACTGCCCGAATTTTGGGCAGTGAAATGCGCAACGGGTGCTGCTGCACCCGCTGCACATCAACATTGCTGCCGGCTCTATTATGAGCCGGGTACAATGTTGATGTGACTTTTTCGCTGGGCCAGCGGGCGGAAACTCTGTTTCCGTCCGCTGGCCCAGTGGAAAAATCATAATAGGGAGCCACATATACCGCCAGCACTGGCAGTATAGTGGTGCCCGCGGCCGAAGTCGTAATGAGGGCCAAAGTCTTTAAGCAAGTGGTGGTTTCTTCTCAGTGCAGTCTGACTAAGTTAAATTTCATAAAACTCCTTCCCAAGCCCTATTGGTCAAGGGATCGTATGGTCACACTTTGTCCAATAAAAGAAAAATATCAAATCTATAATTTCTACTAGTACTCGGTTCACATGTTGCTGATTGGCTTCTCTTGTAATGTCCTCATCATCCGGCTCGTCAGGAAACAATATTGTTGCAGCTTGTACTCCAGTCAATGTCTCTATTGTTCTCCTCATGAGAAAGTCCGTCTTGCACACATTACACTTAAAATGTTACATTTTACAAGAACAGCATCTTCTAGCAAGCGGTTCTCATGAGAAAGACTTTTAGCTACGAGCGCGTTTGGTCAGCACATTGGAATATCACAATTTTATTCTGTAAGCAAACATCATATTAATCGATTCAACTAGGCCAAGACCTCCGCTAAGTTAAGGCCTACAATTAATAAAGCTAATATATAATGCATAACCCTTAATATATACATACATATTACTCCATCAATCAAACATAAACTCCATATTTCATATTAATGAGCTATTAATAAGTACACTTCGTGAATATTGGCGGCCACTCACATGGTCACACATTCAAATGTGTGCATTATTTTTCTCTAGGTTAATACATTTTCTAAGCAAATCCATTACTCAGAATACATGAATATTCATTAGTATTTTTTATTAGAACATCTGCTTTCGCAATAGAATGACCCCATAGCTAAAGTTAGACTTTCTAATAGATTTTCTACAAGTAGGTGGATCTTTAGGTTTCTCTTAAATTAGAGCAGGTTGTCATTATCAAGATTTTCAAAACTCTTCATAGCAGACATGAGAAGGATGGTTTCAGTGTTTTTTTTTTAATTTTCTGAATTTCCAGGGATCAACCACAATGTGTTTCTAGTACATCTCTTTTCTGCATTGATCATTTATTTCCCTGTCAAATAGATGGTTAGGGCTAAAAGAAGAGCATTGTGAGTGGTGTATATCAGCTTGAAGTGATTTCTGGCATACTTAGCTCTTTTAAACATACTTTATGCCTCAAATTACTAAAGGCCCACACCTCCTCTAACATGTTTAACCTGATGGAGTTCCATATCGACCTTAACATCTCAGTGCTTGTTTGCTTCAGCCTTGGTCAGAATTGACCAATTTCCTTAAAACTGGCCACTCAGAGCATATCTGGTTACTACTTATCCAGACTTCACTAGCTTTTTCTGTAGGTTAACCCATTTATGCCAAAGCTGAGCACCAGCTTTAAACACACATTTCTTGAAAACAGTTTAACTGATTTACACCAAATCATGAAAAGCACACTGTCTGAGAAAACATCTTTCTACCAAATTAGGGGTAGTTCTGTTCAGCCTTTTTTCTATATTACTTCCCAAATTTTATCATGGGGATTAACATGAGAAAACAATAAATTAATGAATAAATGAATGAATACATTTATTGGCCAGTTAATTAAAACATGTACATTATAAATCAGATAGATATTCCCCTTCAACAAAACCCTCTATTTAACCTATCAATCCTTAAGAATACCACTGTTATGTTAAAGTTATTAACATCAACAATGTTTTTTCAGCAGACGATATTGCAAATGGTAAATAAAGATGTCTTAAAAATAAATCATGTGAAAATCTACCTTAGAACGTCAACATTCAACATTGGCTACATCTAATACTAGCAACTATGAACTAAGGGGCATATTTATGAGCATCTTGCGCTGCCTTTGCGTCATCTTTTGTGATGTAACATTGGCACAAACCTGGAACTCATATCTGTGAGGTGACGCAAAACCACTTTGCATTGCTTTAAATGGCCTCACTGATTTGGAGTAGGGCAAGGCAGTGCAAATCACAGTTTTGCTTTACTCTGCACAAGGGAGGTGTTCTATGGGTGTTGTGATGGGTGTTCCCCATGCAACACCCATGGATTTCGACACAGCCCGGATTTATATAAGCTTGTAAACCCGGTGATGTGCCAAAATCGTATGCTTCCCCAAGGGAGGTGCAAGGAGGAGAAACATCCGTATTTATCCTCAGTTTTTCCTCTTTCTATGTGTGCTCCTTCCTACACAAAAACAATCATGCCTACAATGCAAACACCTTATCACCATTGTGCAAGGGTGCTTGCATTGGTGCTAGGCTGCCAAAACCTCACCAGCGCAGTGGGAATGCAAAGGAATGTGCCATATTACTTATATACAGTGCATTCCTGCACTTTCTCTTTGATGCTGCGCAGCAAGTTGACTGCACCAAAAGCCCATAAATATGATCCTATGTTTTGAGACACACACATCAACTGTGGTGGTTTTGAACAAAAACCTATGCAAGTACACCATGAGTCAAACATTGAAGTATCAGTTATGAAAAATATTAAAAGTGCTTGCAGTTTTAAAATTCTATTATGCATAAGAAGTGCAATTTCACAAGAGTAACTACAAAGTCTGAGGATTCTAGAATTGACTTGAGCCTATTTTCGAGGTTAAAAAAGAACAAATATGTTAGCTGTGCACCAAAGGGGGAGTTTTACAAAAAACAACCAGTTATGCACTTAGAATGTTTACAATGTTAGCCTTTTCTTCTCAAGTTCACCTCTTCGGCCTCTCTGTTTGAAACGGTAAGCAAAAATCTTTACATTTTGGCAATCTTGTAGGCCATTAGACCCTTTGAATTAGTGCTGGTTGTGATGTTGGTGATTTATTTTATTGAGTAAACCCATGAAATGCACCAGTTTTTGTACTGAGGACTAGATCTTCTCCTGAGAGGTAGGCTTTTACTGTCTTCTGACATGTACAAATGTTTTTTCTCCTTCCCCTTGATGGATCACCCCAAAACCTTTCAGGTAAGTGCTGAAGTGGATAAACTTTGATTTTTGAAAGTTGCATGAAGATTCCTCGAACTGTGGCAAATTTATTAGTGAACCTGAAGGAGTGAGGCAGGATCACAGAAGCAAACAATTCAGTTTTTTGCCTTTCCTTGGGGGTTATTACCGAACCCAAACACTTGTCAAAATATATGCAGCCCCTTTAGCTAGGTTGATCTGCTCTCCTGGTTTCTTGCCCATTCTGATGACACTCAAATTGTAATGTTGATCTCTTGTAAACATAGTTGAGGTTACACACCGTATAAATAGATGTGTGTATGTGCAGTCACTAATTGGAAGAGTAACTTCCTCAAGTTGAATTCTGAGAGAACTGAGGTCAGGGGCAGTAACCAATCCTGGTGGCCCTGGACTTTGGGCCTCCCTCCCACTCTAGTATCTAAAGTCAGGAATTTGGGAGTGATTTTTTATTTCAAACTCTCCTTTACTGATTAGATTAATAAACTTACTTCATCCTGTTTCTTTATGTTGAAAATCTTGAGAAAAATCCTCCCATTTATTATTTATTCCATTTGACTTACAGAAATCAATTGTCACTGCACTGGTCTTGTCCAGGTTGGATTACTGTAATGCTCTGTATTTGAGTATCCATCAATTTTTACTAAGGAAGCTTCAGACTGCAGAATGCAGCGGCCCACCTCCTCAGGAGAATTCCTAAGTTTAAGTCAGTTTCAGACGCATTAGTAGAGCTCCACTGGCTTCCAGGCAAAAATAGAGAGGCTTTGAGGCACCCTGCTTGGTGCATAAAGCTCTACATGGCATAGTCCCTGAGTACCCGAGAAAGTGATTTGCATGGTGCATACCTAGAAGATCTTTTCATTCAGCAGCGTCTAAGATAGTCATTGTTCCCCAAATCAATATTGTGTCATGGGGTGGTAGAAGCTTTGTCTACACCTGTTAACTCTGGAACAGTCTGCCTTTGCTTCCCAAATGCCAGCTAGATCGGACCTACTTTAGGAGACATCTTAAAACCTGGATGGTTTTACTTCCCCTATAATGTTTCTAATGTTCTTGTTTCCCTCAGTACAGTACACTGCAGGCGGCAGCGCAAAGTTGCCCTAGGGCACTTGTGTGCTTTCCAAACATCAATCTCAATATCAAACTGACTACAATGGGCTGGGGGGAGGAACACTGACAGCACAACAGACCACAGAGGGCAGAAGGGACGAGGTAGGTGACAAGTGGAGAAGACAAAGCAGGGGATTGAGGGACAGCAATTTGACAATAGAGGGCACGCTAGCATGGGTAGAGGCATCAAGCTAACTACTGAGGGCTGGCTGGAGGGGTCAGAGCCACCAAGACAGAGAACGGAATGCAGTGAGGTGGAGAAAAGGTCAGGAACTGACCACATAGGGCAGGCAGAGGGTCAGTGGCAGCAAAACAGACCATGAGGGCAAGAGGCTGGGGGTGGGGGCACACACATGGAGGGCATGGGGACAGCAGGAGGGGCAGTAATTTGATCACAGAGGGCAGGTGAGATGGGCTGCTGAAGTGTAAAAAATCACAGAACACAGAAAGGAGGGGCAGAGGCACATAGAAGAACAAAGAAAGTGGACATGGGCAGCAAGCTGACAGTGAAAGGCAGGCTGGCATAGAGAGGGACAGCACGCTAACCGTGGAGGGCAAGTGGAAGTGAGTGCAGGAACACAGACAATGAAAGGAGGGGCTGGGAGGAGGTAGGCAGGGACAGCCAGCCGACCAGGGAAGGCAGGCCAGAAAGGACGGGGGTAGTGCATGGGACCATGGAGGGCATGTGGGAGGAGGCAGAGGCACTCAAATGGAGAATGGGGGAAGAAAGGGGGCAAGGGCAGCAAGCTGATCATGGAGGACAGCCCAGCATGGACAGGGCAGCATAACAAATCAAGGAGGGTATGATGAAGGTCACAGCGGCGTGCACATAGAACACTGATGTCTGACCATAGAGGGCAGGCTGGAATGGGCACAGGTATCACAATGGATCATGGGTGACTGGAAATAAGAGGCTTGGCCACACAGTCTGATATTGGAAGGTGAAAGGAAATGGGGTGGGAGCAGCAAGCTGGCCATGGATGGTAGGCTGGAGTAGGTTGGCCACTGGCACGTGCTAGGAGTGATTCAACACCCCAATGCACATGGATGAAAGTTGGGTGCAGTGGGGGTGTTGGATGAATATGATCAAAAACCCCAGAAGTTTACTGACAAAATAAAGTTAAAAGAGATGTTACACTTATATAGTAAGAAAATCTTCCTTTCCATTAAAAATGCAAACATTAACTGAAATAAACAAAAGTTAAAGTCAGGTTTTAGCTAGGTGTGGTAATAAGATCTTAGTTTACAATACAAAAACCCTAAAAATTCACTGAAATTCATCAGTTATAGTTTCTTGAGTGAACCATAACTTACACCCCTGAGCGAACTGCTTACGACCTCACATCTTACATCACTAATGAACTGATAAATGACATAATCGATGACATAAATTATGGCATCTCAAATGGCATCTTTGATTACATCATCCTATGTATATAACAGTTTGCTACAAGCTTTTCATAAGGGAGGGTATTCAGCAAGGTATACGTAAACCCACTTTTCAATAGCATCTGTAGTACTAATGGGTGAATCCTTTCACAACAAGCAGAACTTCCAACATATGAAGCATATCTGTGAAATCACCCCCTTTAAATAAATATTGTGATCTTTTTTTACTGGTATTGTGGTGTGTAAAAAAGTTTGAAGAGGTGCTCGGGTGGTCATGAAAGGATTAAAACAATATATATGTCAGGACTTTTGTTGTCCAGATAGGGAAACGTCCTCAACAACCACTCTGGAAGAATGATGCTGTCAACAACGTAACTACACTTGCCGGAACAACGACTGCCTTTTTCTCTGTCTTAACCACACATGTGCTGAATGACGCATAAGCGTGGTTAAGGAAGAGAAAAAGACAGAGTGGATCGGGAGAGGACGAGGTCAGTTAATTGGGGTTTGGTGTAGTTGTTAGGGGCAGGGATGGATCAAGGGCTTAGGGCGGGGTGGGGCGGTCGGGTATCTTTGGTTTTAGGGGAAAGAGTGGGGGGTCAGGGTAGTTTTGCTTTTAGGGGCGGGGGTGGGGGAGTCAGGGTAGTTTTGCTTTTTATGGGTGGGGTAGGGGATTGGGGTAGTTTTGTTTTTAGGGGCAGGGGTGGGGGTCAATGTAGTTCTGTTTTTGCGGGTGAGGGTGGTGGGATCAGGGTAGTTCTGTTTTTAGGAGCGGGTGGGGAATCATTTTTTTTTTTTTTTTAGGGACGTGGTGGGGGGTCGGGATTCTTTTGTTTTTAGGGGTGCTTGGGGGATCAGGGTAGTTTTGTTTTTGGAGAGGAGGTGGACGGTTGAAGTTGTTCTGTTTTGGGGGTTGGAGTGGGGGGTCAGGGTGGTTTTGTTTTCAGGAGCGGGGTGGGCAGATCGGGGTAGTTCTGTTTTTAGGGGTGGGTTGGGTTTGTGATACTTTTGATTTTGGGGTGGGGTAGTTTTGTTTTTAGGGGCGGGGTGGGGTGATTGGGGTAGTTTAGTTTTTAGGGGCTGGGGTAGTTTTGTTTTTAGTGTTAGGTGTGGGTTGTCAGGGAAGGTCTGTTTTGGGGGCTGGGTGTGTGGTCAAGGTAGTTCTGTTTGGAGGGGCGGGGTGGGTGGTTGGGGTACTTTTGTTTTTAGGGGTGGGGTGGGGGGTCGGGGTAGTTTTGTTTTTAGGGGTGGGGGAATCAGGGTAGTTTTGTTTTTAGGGGATGGGGTCGGGGTAGTTCTGTTTTTGGAGGTGGAGGTGGTTGGTCAGGGTAGTTCTGTTTTTAGGGGTGAGGGTGGGGGGATCGGGGTAGTTCTGTTTTTAGGTGCGGGGTCTGGGTACTTTTGTTTTGGGGGGTCGGGTACTTTTGATTTTAAGGGCGGGGTAGGGGATTGGGGTAGTTTGGTTTTTAGGGGCAGGGGTGGGGGTCGGCGAACCTTTGCTTTTAGGGGTGGGGTAGGGGGATCGGGGTAGTTTGGTTTTTAGGGGCAGGGTGGGGAGTCAGGTTAGTTTGGTTTTTAGGAGCAGGGTTGGGGGATTGGGGAGTTCTGTTTTTAGGGGCTGGGGTGGGGATCAGGGTAGTTTGGTTTTTAGGACTGGGAGTGGGGGAGGGGTTGTTTGGTTTTTGGGGTGGGGTAGTTTTGTTTTTAGGGGCGGTTGTGGGGGGTTGGGGTAGTTTTGCTTTTAGGGGTGAGGGGTTAGGATACTTTTGTATTTAGGGGTGGGGCAGGGGGGTCGGGGTAGTTTTGTTTTTAGGGGTGGGGGATCAGGGCAGTTTGGTTTTTAGAGGTGGTGGTCGGGTAGTTTTGTGTTTAGGGGCAGGGGTGGGGGTTGGGGTAGTTTTGTTTTTCTTCGCAGGGTCGGGCGATTGGGGTAGTTTGGTTTTTAGGGTTGGAGGATTGGGGTAGTTTGGTTTTTGGGGCAGAGGTGGGGGATTCAGGGTAGTTTTGTTTTTGGGGTTGGGGGGTCAGGGTAGTTTGGTTTTGGGGGTGAGGAGGGGGTTTGGGGTACTTTTGTTTTTAGGGGTGGGGGTCAGGGCAGTCCTGTTGTTGGGGGTGGGGGTCAGTTGTTTTTAGGATGGGTCGAGGGTATGGGAAGGTTTTAGGGCTCTGGGTGGGTGATTGGTGTTGGGGTACTTTTGTGTTTAGGGGTCGGGGGAGTTTTAGTATCAGGTGTGGGATATTTCTGGGCCTTAGGGCAGGTGGGGGGTGGCATGCTAGAACCACACATGCCGTTTCCGCACATGCCTTTACTAGACATGCTTTGACAATGAAAAATCATTGTGAAAGCATGCGTGGTAAAGTCATTCGTGGTAACAATGCGGTTGTTGTTCTGATTGCATTGTTGAGGCATGCGTGGTTCTCGCATTAGTTGTTCCATCAAACATTCATCCAGATATCTTGTATATACAGCACATTTCTGTCTTTTCCCAGTGGCTGCCCAGCGCCACAGTGGCTTGTAAATAATCCCCTTAACCTCCTACATCTTCCCAGTAGGGTGAAGCAGCAGTGTGAGGGAGGTTTGCACTGCAACACACATCCTAACCCTGTTCAAGTGATGTTTAGGTGCAACACTTGGTGAGTGTGAACAGGAAACCCTAACCCAAAAGGGCAAGACACATACAAAAACCTTTTGGAAAGTCCCACACAAAGAGCTGGAAACACATCTTAAATAAACAGACTGGTCAAAGCATGGTATAGAATCTCTGTAGAACCCTCTTGCTTAAAAAACAAATACAATCTAACAGAAAACAGGAAATCTGGCAGCCATAGATTCCACTTCCCCTAAATATAAAACAAGCAGATCCCAAGGCTTAGCGTCTTTGCAATTTTGATTGTGCTAGTACAGATATTATAGTGCTGGAATGTTGCCCTAGACTTTGTGAATTAATCGCTTTGCTGCCAGGGGTGGCCCCTTCACTAGGCGGAAGAGTGTTGCCCCCTTGCAGAAAGAAGGAAGCAGGGAAGCAGAAAAATAAAATTATAATAAAAGCATTTTTATTATCATTTTATTTTTCAGCTGCGGTAGGTTGGGGCCTGACCAGCATTCTCCATGTCACTGGAGGGGGTGGGGTTGGAGTGCTGGGTGGACTCCTAGTGTGAATGTCAGTTTTGCCATCCGTCCAAGGCCGGCCAAACTGACATGCAGACTTAGAACTCTAAGCCGGATCGAGACCAAGTGCAGGTTCCCACTCCCTCCATTTCAATCCACTGAGGCCAATCATGGCCCTTCTTTCATGCTGTATAACAGCATGAAAGCAGTGTCTGCACTGGGTGGAATGGTGGAGGAAAGCATAAGCACTGAGGCAGTGGGAGCGGCAGAGGCAAGGAAGCGTGGCAGATGAACTGCTACCACTGATGGATTGCTTACTGGATCCTTCCCTTGTGTCATATTCATATTAAAGAGTAGAAGAGTTCTTGCATGGGTTTAATTAGTATTTATTCTTCCCATAGTCAGGTTTTCAGGCATCACCTTGCCACCTTTCATTAACTATTTCTTACTTATGCAGACCTGTTTACAAGAGACATCTTTCTTGTTCAGTTTATTGTTCATAAAATCACAAAAAATTATGGTTTTACAATGCAAACAAACTTGTAACAAAAGTGAAGGTGCCAGTGTCCTCTGGCTAGTGGGTCTGGCCATAGGTGACAGGGTGCACAATAGACACATTTATAAAGAAGGCCACAGCTGACTATGGACAATGCGCTTTGGGTAGAGGGGGTGCTAGTGCAGGTTTTTTAATTAGAGTTATTAATGAGTATTTATGTATTTATGTGTTTTGAATAATGAGTTTATGTTGAAAATGAATTAACGTAGAAACATAATGCACACATTTGAAAATGTGACCTCAAAGAATGGCCACCAATGTTCACGAAATGTACTAATCAATGATTAATACTTATAAAATATTAAATATGTGTTAGACTAATGCAGTAATATGCTATATTAAGAGTTATGAGTTTAGCTTTAGCTTTATTAATTGTAGGCCTTAACTTAGCGAGTGTCTTGGCCTATTTTGTCAGGCCTCATGCAGAAGCTGCATTTCTTAGCGTTTAATAAAAAATGCTGAAAAAGTGAATTAAACTGTGAAATCTCTATTGTATTGTTAAATGTGCTTGACAGAAGCTTTTCGTGAGAACTGACTGCTAGGAGATGATGTTCCTGCTAGTGTACCATTTTATGTGTAATGTGTGTGAGACTGACTTTCCCAGGATATGAACAATGAAGATACTGATTGAAGTGGAAGCTGCAACAGTATTGTTACCTGACAAGCCGGATGATGCGAACATCATAAAGTGGACCAATCAGCTGTATGTGAATGGTGAAATATTAGAATTTATAGATTTGACATAGAAATATTATTGGACAAAGTGTGAACATACGATTAACTGACCAATAGGGAATTAGGAGATAATTTCGGTGACTTTGATATAACAACACAACGGGGAAAAGAATTATTCACATTTTGAGAGATGTTGCCAGACAATGAAAGAGACTTTAGGAGAGGGAGAGATTCGAGGAGATAGTCATTTATACCTGACATTGGGCTTATATTCCCTGACTGAGAGCCTGATGCCTTGCTGATCGACAGATTCCCGAGCACGAAGATTCTGCTTTGCTGACCCATTCCGAGGATAGGTATACAATGATAAACTGTGACTGTTATGCATATTTTGCTTTTTCTTTCTAGGCAACAAGTGCGCCGTTTTGATAGAACCATAGCTAGATGTTTTCCAAATTTGTGTTACTAAATGTTTTGCATGAAGCCCAACATGCTGATGCTAATCTGACATTAGTTAAGGGCCCTCACAAATGACTGACAATCACAGGGACAAATGTTTGACAAATTATTTTTCTGATCTTCATGTATGTTATCACTTGGTCGCAGCTGACTCTGCTATTGATTTGTACTGTAACCTTAGAATGTGTCGTAGTCTAAGCTTTGATTATATTGTGTTTCTTCTGCCACTTTGGACAACCAGTGCTGTTTTTGTATGTGTTTCATTTGATTTTGAGATTAATCTACATGAGTTTAGCATTGTTAATACAGGGAAATAACCTTACTAAACTTTTACAAAAATTGTGGTTATTCATGACTGAAAGGTCATGGTGCGTGACAATTACTGACTCCATTGATTATGATTTTATTGCTTGCTGATGATTATTGTGTATTGATTATTGATTATATTCTGGCTCTATGGTAGGAACGTCTTAATTGCGAGTCAAAGGGTTCATCGACCTATTCTTGTCCCCTTGTAAGTTTACTTACTAACGTCTGACACGCTAACAGGGGCAACCACAGGACCTGAGACACCAATTGAACCAATTAGTTACAAGCACCACTTTGTGAACTGAGGCTGATGGTTGGGGTCCAGTCGTACTTTTGGCCTATGATAACTTTTTGACACTATGGTTCACATCAATGCAGGGCCATCCCACTGGGAGTCTTGTAATGTTTCCGACATGTTCCCAACTCTCTTGAGAAACAGAAATCTTTGATTTGTTTCTGGTCAGCTCAACAGCAAGTTCCTCTTGGCTCCTGGATATATTAGTTTCTCCTGGTGATTGGCTACCTTCTCACCACACCCAGCAGTGCAGCTTCCTCTACTACAAGAGTAAGTTGTAGCAGTTAAAGTTCTTCCAGACATCCATTAGCACTACAAGCTATGGCAAAGCAACACTTTCCAGAGCTCATGTTTGTTGGGGATCTCACTATGTTAATCAGAAAACTTCTTAAAATCAGCAGATGGAGACAAAGGACTGTTCCTGGAGGGCCTGTGCCTAACCAGTTCAAGAACTCACTAATGTGAAGCCATAATAAAAACTCATATTTGTAGTTAGTTGGATCTAAGTGTATCTTCTTGGACTTTCTCCACAAAGGAGAGATGGTTAATAAGTATCACTTGGCCAACCGATTATGCATTCCAGTTTTGCAAGAGAGCGACTGTAAATGTTATTGGTGGGATTTCTGTGATTTCATAACAGTGCTCAGTGCAGGCAAAGAGCATACAGCAGTGGTTACTGTGCTCAGGATTTGACTGTCAGACCTGTTTACCACTGATATCCTAGAATTTGCTCTTGCTATTGAGCCCAATGTGAGCACCAGGTTCTCCATTTTAGCACTTGACCCTAGGGTAGCGAATTCGAGCATTCCAAGTCTTACTCATGGAGGTGGCAATGGAATTGAGACTCTCACCTAAAAAACCATCTAATAGAGTTTAATAACTCAATGTCCATTTGGTGCTCTACCACTGTATAGCTATAGCTAGGTCACACTTTCGATAGGTTCTTGGGAAGAGCATTTTATGCTTTGCTAAGAACTTTCACCCTATTAGATGAATCTTCACAAACCTTTGCCAAAACAAAGTTCATCCACCTCAGCTCTATCCTAGGAATATTGGGGTGATTGGTCAAGTGGGGGCTAACAAAAAACAGGTGTTCCAAAAGGCATTTCTCGATGCAAGTTCTCACAGGACATTTAGATAGTGTTTTCGAAAAAAAGGAACAGAATTACACTAAATTTGGCAAACAGCTTGATCTTTATTCAGATTGTCTGCTTTTTGTTATTTAGTGTAAACCCATTTAAGGGGACTAGTCAATGTCAATGAAGTCCTTGCACCCTAAGGTGACTAAAACTTGTGACATTGCCATGCACAGTTTTCTTATCAATAATTTTATTTCAAAGGTTGCAGTGAGATTATCAAATATGCCATACAAGATCTCATCACTGATATAATATGTGGAATAATTAGCTGTGCATGACAAAGGCGCAAATTATGGCTACCTTAGGTCACAAGTTATATTTACATAAAATAACTCCAACTATAACTGCTGAATTTCCATGGTTTTGTACAAGTACATTCAGAACCTAACTACAACGTTGCTGTAATCTTTGTTTTTTTTCAGTGATTTTCAGTGTTTTTTTTAGCATAAAGCAATTTTAATTACTATACATTGTTCCAACATCTGCCTTTGGCCGTGCGCAGCGGGGGTTGGCTACAGCCACGCCTTGCAGCCAAGCCCTTATAACCACCCAACCCCACACCATGCACGTGCTTTGGCTGTGGGCAGCTCAGGTTGACCACAGGGCCTGTCTCTGTCAGTGGATCTCTGAGTGGGTGTGTGAGTGTTTGAGTGGGTCTGAAAGTGGGTGTGTGAGTCTGAGTGAGTGTGAGGAGGTTCATGAGTGTCTTAGTGGGTGTGTGAATGGATGAATGAGTCTCTTTGTGCATGTATGAGTGAATGGATTAGCGTATGAATGAGTCTGTGGTTTTTCATTCAAATATTTCCATATTCACAAATAATTTGTGAAAATTTGTGAATTTTCACGAATATCGCACATGGTGATGAGAAATTACTTTACACCCATAATCTGCCCCTAAAACACACCTATATCACACCCCTGGGGTCAGGGTACCTTCACCCTGACCCCTTATGCCACTTTCAATTTGGATTCTCACCCCAGGGGACTGTGTTCCGTGAAATAAAATGGCAGCCGCAACTTTGTAGGCAAGTTGCGGTCAGAAAATTGCGAGACTTTTTTTCGCATGCACATTCGATTTTTGGGGGGGATTTTCACAAACTATTCGCTAAATGTTTGCTGCTGGATATACACATTTATTTTCCCTTTAATATCTCAAAAACTACTGAATGGATTGCAGTAAAGTACCCTCTTTTTGGCATGATACCCCCGATTTCTGCCTGAAGTCAGTGTGTTTGACTGTGTCACTGGGATCCTGCTAACCAGGACCCCAGTGCTTATGCTCTCTCTCCTCTAAATTGTGTCACTGCATACTGGTAACCCAGTATTTCATCCCAAATTGGCATACTGGTCACCCCTTGTAAGTCCCTAGTATATGGTACTTGGGGACTCAGGGCACTGGGGTTCCAGGGGATCCCTATGGGCTGCAGCATTTCTTTTGCCACCCATTGGGAAGCCATGCAAAGGTGCATGCAGCCTTTCACAACCATTTACACAGCACCAGGTCACTTATAAGTCATCCGTATGCCAGGCCTTCCAACCCTGAAGGCAGGGTGCACAGTACCTGTGTATGTGAGGGCACCCTTGCACTAGCAGAGGTGCCCCCACATCACCCAGGACCATTTTTCAGGACTTCGTGAGTGTGGGATGCCATTTTACACGTGCACTGGACATAGGTCAATACCTATGTCCAGCTTCACAATGGTATCTCCAAATATGGCCATGTAAGGTGTCTAACATCTCAGACGTACACCCCAATGCTGATTCTAGCATTGGTTGTATGATTCCATGCACTCTGGGGGCTCCACAGTGGACCCCCAGTACTGCCATACCAGCCTTCTGAGGTTTTCCAGGCAGCCCCAGCTGCTGCCACCTCACAGACAGGTTTCTGCCTCCTGTTGCTCAAGAAGCTTGAGCCCAGGTAGGCAGAACAAAGAATTTCTTTTGGGAGAGGGGTGTTACACCCTCTCCCTTTGGAAATAGGTGTTTCAGCTATGGGAGGGTAGCTGGAAATGCTTTGAGGGGCACAGATGGTGCCCTCCTTGCATAATGCAGTCTAAACCGATTCAGGGACACCCAGTCCCTGCTCTGGTGTGAAACTGGACAAAGGAAAGAGGAGTGACCACTCCCCAGTCCATCACCACCCCAAGGGTGGTGATCAGAGTTTCTCCAGGGTCTCCCTGGGTTTTGCCATCTTGGATTCCAAGTTGGCAGGGCACTCTGGGAGGATCTGAGTGGCCAGTGCCAGTAGGTGACATCAGAGCCCTCCCATCATAGGTGCTTAGCTGTGTAGCTGACCAATGTCCCTTTCAGGGCTATTTAGGGTCCCTCCTCTTGGTGTTTCCTCAGGTTTGGATTGCAAGACTCCAGCAGGAATCCTCTGATGCTCTGGCAGCGCAAACCTCCCAACAATATTTATGAGGCCAAGCAAAGGCACTCTGCGTGGCTTTGAATTGCCTCATGGATATGGAGTAAGACAAAGCAGCACAAGTTGCTGCTTTGCCTTACTCTGCACCAGGGAGGCATTCCATTGTGTGGGTTTTTCCATGCAATGGGTATTGGCGTGCCCCAGTTTTACTTAATCATGTAAACCCAGGAAAGCGCCAAAGCCTTATGCCTCCCCAGGGGAGACGTAGCAAGGAGAAATATTTGTATTTCTCCTAGTTTTTTCCTTTAGCCATTTGTGTACACATAGAAAGAGGAAAATGCCTCTCTGGATTGTTTTTGTGCGGGGAAGTGCCCCTTGCTGCACACAAACAATCTTGCATGCAATTCAGACACCCTTGCACCATGGTACAAGGGTGCCTGCTTTAGCGCTAGGCAGCCAATTGTGCACCAGTGCTGGGGTAAATTACAGGAATGCGAAATAATGCATCAATACAGTGCATTCCTTCCCTTTCACGTTGGCGTAATGCAGTGCAGCAAGAAGAAATGTGGTGCAGCCCTACGTTAATTCCCTATACATAAGCCCCTGCGTATTTGAAAGGAGAAATGGCTGCCCGCCTGGACCTCGGTCAAGATCTATATTTGATGGCCTGTGGTCTGCTTCTCAAAACGTGATGGTAAATGTTTAGGGGTGAATGGATTTTTGTTTGTTGTTTGTCCACTTTTGCAACACAACCAAATATATACTTCTTTCTTTTTATTGAGATTAACTAGAAATGATTTACAATTACTCTAGCACCGTTCAACTCAGTAGTGTATTAATATCTCAGTTGTACAGAGATTTTAATGACTACAAATAGCATAATATAAACAACAGTTTTCTCATTTGAATGATGACCCTGGCATGTGAAAGAGATGGTGCAAATGTTACAGTGTCAAGAAGCCCATGTGGTACACATACTGCAGAGAACAACATAAGTGTGGAGTCATTTGACAAGGTTAGGATCTCCAGTGGTGAAAACTTCAGATTTGCCAGTCTGTCTCATAGCGTTTTCACCATAGTTTAGTATGACTGCTAGAAACATTATAGGAAGATTACAGTTTGTATGCAGAAGCCTAGTGTGTAAAAGCAAATTAAAAGAAGTGATTACAGAAGAAAAAAATATATTTATAGATGTGTAACTGTGAATAATGGATGTTTTTCACCTAGTGTTTATGAGTGACATCATACAGACTAGAAAGAAACTTGAGTTATCTATGATGCTGCTCTGAATTATCGGAAGAAAAACATCACCATTGTTTGCTTTTTTCCTGCCTATAATTTTATACTATATAAAGCTCCAAAATCATCTTCTGCTTCAAACTACTACAGAGGGGCAGACGGATAATATGGGAGCCATACGTAACACAGCCTCCCCACCTGTCCCAAGGTAGCTGCGCTGCTGTGCAATGTTGGCTAAAAACAGTGACAAAGCCAATAGTTCCTGTAAGTGAGAGCTACTGGCTTTGCCAATGCTTGTTACATCAGCAGTGGAGAGGCAGGATTTAGTTGGGGAGAAGTAAAAGAGTCATCATATCACTAGAGGAAATTAGGTTATACCATTAAGTGTTTGGGCTACGAGCCTGCTCTATATTCTTCACAGTTAACAATGGAGTCTGGCATTTTTTATAATCCTTGTCCAAATTCCACTACAAATAATAATGGCTGTTTGTAGCTGTGACCCTCACAACAAGCTAAGAGTCACACAAATTGCAATTAATTAGGAAAAAGTGATTATGCCACAGACAGTGGCCCAGCCTCACCAAAGCCTAAATACAAGATGAACATTTACATTTCTCTTTCTGATCATGCCGCCCTCAACCATTTGGACCAAATCTTATCATATTATCTTGGGCAGCCCCTCGCCATGTACCCCAGCCGCTCCACTTGGGCACACCAGTCCATTCCCCTCCTCCATTTTGACAGGGAAGGATGAGCAGCATTATCTCTTTTGGCTATGAGCAGTGCTGTGCCCAATAACGTTCCTAGAGCCCCTGAACCACCAACTCCCTCCATCAGCCCTAGGAGGATAATCATCGAAGAGGGCTCCAGGGCAAGCTCCAATATCATGGAGAGCTCATTCAGGATTTGCGACCAATTTCATATGATGACAGGACACGACCAGACTACATGTAAAAAGTCAGCAGGTGAGTAGGAACACCTATTACATTGTGGGTTACATCGTAGCCCTGCCCATTAGAGCTTGGTGGGGGTTAGATATGCACTGTGTAGGTAATATTTTTGTAATATTTTTGTACCAACGTAATTTGGCGGATATTGTAATAGAACAGGATGCCATCAACGCATCTCTCCAGTCCTCATCATCTGTTGGTCCAAACCAAGTGTTCCAGCAGGAGCATAAGGGGTGGAAAAATGGAGGGGCATTCAGTACTAGAGAGTGATATATCTGAGATAACCCACCAGTGCCCAGGGCCCCCATCATTGTTTTGGCCTCCATGGGACTGAATTCAGGCATAGCGGCATCTTAGGGAATGTGTACATTCAGTGCATGTCTCAGCTGTAGGAATTTGTGGAATTGCGCCTTGGCCAGCACGTATGTCTGCTGGAGCTTTTGAAAGGACATCAGATGTCGCCCACCAACACCTATGGTATCACATCTTGAGAATCCGTCCAGGGCCTCTACTTCATGCATTCGTGTACCCCTTCCTTAAGGGAGTGCACTGGGTCATCTGGATCTACCATCCTATATGGTTTTGGTCTGAGCGCCACCCGCTAAGGACCTAGCACATTACCTCAGGAATGGCCCTGGGGATGGGACTAACGTACAACATATCTATGATGCGTGATAACCCCACCATTGAGAGCTCCAGATGGTAGCCCTGGCCATCCCAAACCCCAGTAAGCCAATCACTGATGATCAAGACTTGTACAGCTAAAAGTTAGAAGAACAGGTTAGACATACCTAAGCGAGCCCCATAGGTTGCTTGTTGCGTGAGCAACTGCGTCCATCTCTCGGAACCACTGATGTGGAAGTTGAATGGGGAGATTCTGAAGGATGTAAAGGAAGCGGGTAGTATTAACATCTTATACAGTGCCATATGGCCCAAAATATTCAAAGGCAGCATTTTCCATCTTCCAAGGTCAGCCCTCACTTTATGGGTAAGGGGGGGTGATATTTAGGGACCAGGTCAGGGACGGCTCCAGAGCCACTCTGATGTGTAGGTAAGTGAAGTAAAGGCCCCGGATGGAAATGTTTGATTGTCAGTCTACAGTGTCCCAAGAGCCTGTGAGAGGAAACAGAAGAGATTTTTTGTGGTTCACCCAGAGGCCAGAGGCCTCTTCGAAGACCTGAAGCAGGTAAAGGCATCTGGGACCACTCACCGTTGGGTAGGATAAATAATGTAGCACATTGTTGTCGTATAGGGCGATGCGATCCTCTTCTCCACTGCCCACTGCCACCCAGTAAGAAAAGCATCACACCGGATAAAGCGTGCCAATGGTTTTACAGCCAGGGCGAAGAGGAGTGGGGATAAAGAACAGCCCTGCCTTGTCCCTCTATCGATAGGAAAGGCCTCCAAGAGTACCCGATTGCCAAGAAAATTAGCTGTCGGTGCTTGGTATAGAAGTTGTACCATACGATGGAAAGCGCGTCCCAGACCCACTTTTTGGAGAACAAAGTCAGGTAACCTTAGTCCACTTTAATAGTAAGGCCAGTGGAGAGGGGATTGTGTGCTGGTACGCCAAGGCAACATGCAACCTTCGCAGACAGAGCCAAGTGCTACGAGTGGGCATAAATCTGCATTGTTTGGGATGGATCAGATGTCGCAGGGCTGTCTTCAGGTGAGTAGCCAAGACAGTGACATGTATCTTAACCTACCCATTGATTAGTAAAATAGGCCAGTAAGCTGCACAGGATACAGATGGGGGCTAGGATTTTGGGAGTACTATGATTGTGGCCTGCTTGAGGTCATAGGGCAGAGCGCCTCTTTGCAGGCCTCGTTTTAAAGGCCATGAAGTTGAGGTATCAGTATGTCCCTAATGTGGAGTAGTATTCAACAGGGTAACCATCTGGGCAGGGGGTCTTGCCGGACTTCAGGGTTGCAATAGCTTCACCAATCTCTTCTGGCATTATGGATCCTTCTAGAGTTCGACCGATAGAGGCCAGGAGGCGAGGCATGGGAATCTCATTCAAAAGTGGTACACCCCGTTCAATGGTTGGCCTGGGCAAAGCTGTGTACAGGGTGGCATAATATTGAGCAAAAGTAGAGGCTATGCCATGGGGGGGTGGTATGAATTTTCCCATCCGAATCCACCAACCTGGGAATCACCCTCCTGGCCAACGGTCTACTGGCTAGCCAATATAGCAGTTTGCTATTCTTGTCCCACCAACCATAAATGTGTGCATGGGAGGCATGCCAAATCTGTTTCACTTCTTCGAGGGCGAGAGTCCTGATTTCCTCTCTCACCAGCTCCAGGGCATGTTCACCGCCTTCACCACTCCGTTGTCCAGATTGCGCTCCAGTAATAGCGCTTGATCCTCAAGTTGTGTTATGCGTGCCTGCCTCTCCTTTTCCTGCTGACACAGGAGAGCCTTGGCATGGCCACGGATAGGGGCCTTGCTTGCTGCACACAACTTTATTTTGGACTGGACCATTTCTGCGTTTTCCCGAAAATATTATTAAATTTCCCTGCGGAGGCCAGCAGAGTAGGTATCATCCAGCAAAGACCACGCATTGAGGCGCCACATAGGCATCTGAGCGGGGTCAGAGAAGCCAATTGGTCAGGAGTATTGGGGCATGATCAGAAATGCCTCGTGCAAGAATCTGTGCCTGAATGACTAGGGGAATTTCAGTGGCAAGCATAAAGAGGATGTCAATAACAGCATGTGTGTGATGAGCCACAGAGGTGTAAGTGTAGTGTCGGAAGCAACACATCACAAAGGCCAAGACTTGATATGCATTTATTGAGAAAGGTGGATCACTTGCAGCGGGTCTGCGAATGGGAGCCCCTGACATCCAAACTCGGTTTGAGGACAGCATTCATATTGCCCCCTCTAATAGTAGGGACCGAAGGCATCCGGGTTATTGTGTCCGGAAGGGTGGTGAAGAATAATTCAAGTGCTGTGGGGAGGGGGGTGCACATACACTGAGTAGGTTGATAGGGTGGCCTTCTATCATGCCCGTCAAGGCAATGAATCTCCTATAAGGGTCAGTCCATGTCCAATGCACCACCATGGAATAACTGCGGTGCAGGAGTACTGTGACTCCCCTGGCCCCACACGCAAAGGCTGCGTGGTGTTCAAGGTCAAATCCATATTGGGCAAGGAATCGGCAGGAAGCACCCATTAGGTGTGATTCTTGTAGGAATAGGATAGAGGGGCGAAGTCGCTGCATGTGACGCAGCACAGCGCCTTTTAGATTTTATCAAGAAGACTGTCGACATTCCATAATATTATGGTGTAGAGGGCCATGAGGTGTGGAAGAGAGAAAGTTTTTCTGGGGAGGATGACATGTCAGAAAGCATCTAAGGCCTACTGGAAGGACCTGCTGTGTGGGTTTGAGCATGTGCATGGATCTTGTCTGTATGTGAATTCTTAGTTCTGCAGGACATCAACATGTAGACAAACAATAGTAACAAAATATTGACGAACTATGATTAACATCCCAAACACCCTCCTCCCCATACTTCCTATCACAGCTGAAGAAGCATCTGTCTCCCTTTAATAATTTCCCCAGCAATAGCCCAAAAAGAAAGAAAAATAAGATGGCATGGAGTGATGGGCACCTCAAAGAAGCAGGATCTCATGGCTGCTGTGTTGAATAGCCTGTCCAGCCACCACTTAGCTCCATTGTGATCAGTTAAATTAGTGGTGTTTGACTCAGTCTCCTCCCCTCTAGGTGGGCGCGTCTGAACATGGTGGAACTGGCTGCAGGGGACATCAGCATGTTGAGAAATCCGTGGGCCAGGATACCCAGAGCTGGGCAATCGTGAAGCATGTGGGGTTTTCCCTCTCCCATGGCAAGATCAGGTGCGGGAGCGCCTAGGCAGGTGCCCCCCTCTCAGGATGCCCCAGGCGTGCGGGTTGAGTTCTAGCCAGAGGGAGCAGGAACATCGGGGTGCATCTGGAGTCAGCGCTCCTCCATCGCCCACTCGCATGCAGACTCAGGGGTGTCGAAGAAATGGGCATTGCTGGCATGCAGGACCTTAAAGCAGGCCAAAAAAAGGAGCATATATTGCAGGTGTAACACTCTCAGCTTCTGTTTAACCTGTTCATAGGAGTGTCGCCAGGCCTGAGCTTCATGAGAGTAATCTGGGAAGATTAGGATCTTTGAGTTTTGGAAATGCATTCCATCTTGTCGATGGGCTTCTGTCAGAATGCAGTTGTGGTCTTGAAAGTTGAGGAAGCGGGTATTCAGCCCCCTAGGGGGTGCACACGGGGGGAGTTTGGTGGAGAGTGCTCTGTGTGCTCGTTCCACGGTGAACTATGGGAACAGTTTGTCAGAAGGTACCCATGACTTGAGCCATGTCTCAAGGATGTTAACTGGCCGGGTACTATTGTCTCCCTCAGGGACGCGCAGATTGTTGCATCTCAATCGATTCTCTGCATCTTCTGCATGCTGCTGGAGTTTCTGAGTGTGAGTGAGTAGACATGTCACCTTGATCTTTAAGTCTCGAAGCTTGTCTTCTACTGAGGAGATGAATTCCTCTGCTTCGGTTGATATGCGTTGTGGCATCTTTAAGGTCCTGTCGTATTAGAGCCATGTCTCCTCTTACCTCCCCAATCGTATGTTCAACTGCCACCTATGAAGACTGAATTGCCTGTAAAATCTTATCAGTGTCCACTGTAGCAGGGATTGAGTTATCCATGGTGTCCCCACCCTGGGCCCTGGCGGGATGGTGAATTTGTCAGTGCTGGTTTGGGAGGACGAGGGGCTCGCCTGTCTCTCCTTTCCCTTCACCGTAATCTCCCAGATGGCAGGTGACAGCGTTCCATTGAGGGCTCGCCTCCCAATGTGTAGACTTAAGGGCAGCTGAGGATATGTTTGTGAGTTCCCCCAGGAGAATCCTCAGTGATGGTGCAACACCCGTACGTGGGGGGGGTGGAGACAGCGCATCACCGGTCTCACATATCTGGCCTCTTCCCCCTTATCCCTCATGTGTGGGTTGTCGTATCCCCCAACCGCACAGAGATTGAGGCACAATGCAGGCAGGACCCCCGCCACCTGGAAAGGGCCAAGCACAAGACCTCATTGACTACAGGATGTTAGCCCCCAAAGTCAAAAGGGCCCCAAACAGGTAAAAATGCTATCCAGCAACATGTTGGAGGAAGAGAGGAGGGCCCCCCACTTCAATAATTCTGGCAGCGATTCACTGTTGGCCCTGCGCACGGCTGAGGGAAAAAGGGGACAGGCTGCTAAAGCCGCCACCCCCTGTAGGGTTCTCACTTGTAGGCCTTGCGGGACGCCTGTCCCCAGCCATGCGGTCCTTCAAAAGCAATCCTATACCGGCACCTAATGGGGGGTGCAGGTAGGCCAGAACAAATTTGCCACCACTCAGGTCTTTCAGGCTGCAGGGGCCACCTCGGTGTCTGATGGTAGTACCAGGGGGCCCTCATCAGAGGCGGACAGGGTTGTGGCTCCTCACGCGGTCCGATACAGTAAGCAGCAGTGGACGACGGACATGCCGTGTCGCACCCCCAGTATTACCGCAAAGGGGGGCGCCCTCCACAAAGTCGCCACTGCCCGGGGAGGTGTGCCCGCCCAGGCAACACACCCTTCAGCCCCAGAGTGGGCACACTCCTGGTGGGACTCATCGCACCACAGGTCCCGCGGTCACAACCTCTCTTCCACTGGGGACACAAGCACCACCCACGGAGGCATCAGGTTAGTCAATAGAGCTTCCCGCACCTGGAGGCCAACCCAGCATCGGCAGGGGCAGGGAATGAAGGGCAGCACACTGCTGGGAGGCCTCAGAGGCTGTCAGCCACCTCCACTCCACTGCGTCGCCTCCCTCGTCTCGAGCAGACACCAGTCGCGTAGTGTGAACAAGCAGCGTGGGGCCTCACATCAGGTCTGCCGCATTGGTTGAGTGAATCACTATAGTTGGTGGAAATCTGTAAGACAATCTTGTGGTATGGATAGCAACAGATGACGGAGGGGTCCAGAGCACTCTTACAGTGCAACCGCCATCATGATGCCCAAAACCACACTCAACTGGTAGTCATGTTAAGCGTTCCAGTACCTTTGGGTCCAGTCCACCCTATATAACACTGCGACAATCAGCACTGATGGCAGACATGAAAAAGCAGATGCAGAATGCATTGGCAAAAGGGAGGGGGTAATTGCCTGCACACCTTGCTTACAAGTGTAATTAGATGAAAATAGTATCTGAATCACATCAGTGACTGGACTGCGGAAGGAGCCTAATCACAGGAAATAGATCAGTAGTTGAGCCATGCTCACACTTGAAAGAGGAGGAAGGGGCTTGCACTCACTGGCCATTGACGAACCCTTTAAGAAGTGGGACTCTTAAGACAATGTAAGCAGGTTCCAAGCCCTTTATACAACACAATAACTCCCGCAAGCCAGAAAGCATGAGCTAGTGCATACACCCTCACAGACGAGAGCTAAAAAGAAAATAACCTTGCCACCTTCCAGCCACACCCAATATCCTTTGTGCCTTCTCTCCCCAACCCAAAGCTGTGCTCCCAGCTCTCCAGCACTGCTCTTAAAGGCTCTCAGACAGCCCTGTCAATGTCCCTAGCAATTCCTTTATAACTTAGAAACAATGGGAAACAACCTTTCACAGTGGTGCAACACAAAATGATAGGCCCTTCTACAAATGTGATGAGGTGCCCCGGAGTCTCCCATATCTTACAGATGTGCATTGACCTTTGGCTGAGTGGAACCCTCTTGAAAGGTTGGGGCCCCCTAAATGGTTGATCCCCATCCCCTACCCCACCCCTGGCCCGTCCCACAGGGGCTACAGGAGCCTGCGTTAGGCCCCTGACCATTCCAATAATTGTTAATGGAGCTCAGTGAGAGCCCCACTTATTCATGGGATGCTTTGCTCTAGCCTTCCTTGGGTGTATTAAAACACTGTTACTCACCATAAAAAGGTTGTTTGTACAAAGAGAGAAATGAGACAGTGAAATCGAGTGCATGATTGTGTTCAGAAAATTATAAAGTTTATCCAATTAAAGCTGAAGTCACGGAAAGTGGTCCTCTGTTGCCATCCACTACGATCCAAAAAGCCAGATCTAGCTTCAAGCAGTGCTCACAGACCTGCAACACAAATATCTTCGCGGCAATGTATTTTGGAGTTGAACAAGGATACTGATGTACCCCAAGGCAGTACTGGAATTTCAGTCTGTTAGGGAAAGGTGAACTCAAATGTGAGACCTCCAGAAAGAGAAAATTAACATAATGAACACGACCTGAGATATAGAATTAATAGTTGCGATTAATTTTTTTGGTGGGGGCGGGAGATACCAGAAACACATTTACATGAGGCTTTAAACCTGATCAACGAATTTCAGGCATATTGACATGAAATAAACACTCAATATTGTGGCAATGAGTTAAAACACACAGGCCCTCATTACGACCTTGGCGGGCGGCTGAAGCCGCCCACCAAGATCGGACCGCAGGGAGGCCGCCAATGCGGCCACACCCCCGCCGCGGCCATTTGGAGATCCCCGCTGGGCCGGTGGGCGGAAACCTGGTTTCCGCCCACCGGCTGTCAGGATACTTCAATTCGATTTCCTCAGAAGCAGAAGATAACTCCTCAGTCCCGACCCGAGCTACTCACAACGAATATTAATCCTTCGTGCTGAGTACCCCGGAGGGGGAAAGGGGAATGGGATGGTAGAGAGACTGTCACAGAGATGATGAACGCCAGTACTCAGTCTGCCTCTTCACATCTAAGATTGGATACAGCACCTGCAAGAGTCACAGTCGCAATTACTAGGGACATACAACATCAGTTTTTCACTTTCTACTCTCAACACTTAATTCTCTTTAATTCTATTATTTCTTCACTCACCCTGAGTTCTCTGTAGCCTTGCTTCTCTCTATAAATGATAGCTCTTCTTAAAAAAATGCTTATTACTGATTCTGGAAGAACTTCTCAACCTTTGTTAGAGATTGGTTTTATGTTGCTATAAATATATATAGTTGGTGATAATGCGTTCTTCAAATCAGCTGATGTTATTTATTTTCTCCTGTCTTATTGTGACTTCTGTCAATACTTGTATTTGTAAATGCTTGTTTATTAAAGTTTGTTTCTCCTTTCTTACTTCGACATTTGTTGATAACTTGTATTTGTAAATGCTTGTTTATTACAGTTAGTTTCTCCTTCCTTACTTTGACATCTGTCGATAACTTGTAGTTGTAAATGCTTGTTTATTTAAGTTTGTTTCTCTTTTAAACTCTATTTTGGTTTATTACCATTGAATTTGTAAATGCTTATTTGTTAACAGTTCATTTCTCTTTTAAACTTGGCCTTTGTTTATAACCTTGACATTTGTAGATACTTGGGGCCATATTTATACTTTTCTACGCACAACTGCGCCAACGCAGTTGTGCGTCAAAAAATTTAACGCCATTCTGAAGCGCCATGCGGGCGCCGTATTTATTCAATGACGTTAGCCGGCGTTAGCCGGCGTAGCTGCCTGGTGTGCGTCAAAAAAAATTACTTACACCAGGCAGCCCCGGCGTAGGGGAATATGGAGCTTGGGCGTCAAAAAATGGGGCAAGTCAGGCTGAGGCAAAATTTTCGCCTCAAGCCGATTTGCGCCATTTATTTTTACTCCCAACCCCCATTGAAATGACTCCTGTCTTAGCAAAGACAGGAGTCATGCCCCCTTGCCCAATGGCCATGCCCAGGGGACTTATGTCCCCTGGGCATGGTCATTGGGCATAGTGGCATGTAGGGGGGCACAAATCAGGCCCCCCTATGCCACAAAAAAAAAAAATAATAATACTTACCTGAACTTACCTTAAGTTCCCTGGGATGGGTCCCTCCATCCTTGGGCGTCCTCCTGGGGTGGGCAAGGGTGGAAGGGGGTGTCCCTGGGGGCATGGTAGGGCACCTCTGGGCTCCTTCCGAGCCCACAGGTCCCTTAACGCCTGCCCTGACCAGGCGTTAAGAAATGACGCAAAAGCGGCTGGACGTCATTTTTTTTGACCCGCCCACTCCCGGGCGTCATTTTTGCCCGGGAGTGTAAATACGGCGCACATGCCTCGGAGTCATTTTTTAGAAGGGAACGCCTACCTTGCATATCATTAACGCAAAGTAGGTGTCCACGCTAAAAAATGACGCAAACTCCATGAACTTTGGCGCTAGACGCGTCTAACGCCAGAGTATAAATATGGAGTTCGTTTTGCGTCGAATTTGCGTAAAAAAAACGACGCAAATCCGGCGCAAACAGAGTATAAATATGGCCCTTGCTCTTTTAAAGTTTGTTTTTTCTTTGACTTTAATATCTTAAACAAGAACCTTGTAAACATAAGGTTAATTCATACATTAACTCTGTAGCCTTGCCGACTTCCACGGGAACGGTCTACTATCAAACTCTTCGAATAAACCTTGACAATATTTATCAGTTTTCTGTAATATAATCTTCAAATGTAATTTTACCTCACAGGAGTTTCTGTTCTGAAGCGCGCTCTCTCTCCACACAGCTGATTCCTGTCAGACCTCAGTTGAAGTGCAAGGCTTCCAGCTGGAGAGCTCGTAACCTAGCAACCAACCGATTGCAAGACTAGAACTGTAACTAACCTTCAGGACTCACAGCGGCCATCTTGGATCTTCTCTTCTTGATTCTTCCTTTGAAATAAGCGCAAGATTACTCTGCAAACCTTCTTCCAGCTTGGGCTTTGCTGTCTCCACTGAAGATATCTCTTTGCTTTTCTCATGCACTTCTTTGATTTGACTTGGCAAGTTTGTGTGGTCATGACAGTACTCCCCCTCAAGGAACAGTTCTCCAATTTAGGTTTGCTTGGGTAGGTTCTATGAAAGTTTCTCACTAATCTTGAAGCATGTACATACTCGTGCGGCTCCCAGGATCGTTCCTCTGGACCATAACCTTTCCAATCAATTAGATAATAAAGCTGGCCATTACGGATTTTGGAATCTAAGATTTGATTGACCTCATACTCTTCTGCAGAGCTAATCTGGATAGGAATTGGAGGGGAGTTTTGACGTAAATTTGGAGGGCTGTTCTTTAACAAGGAGACATGGAAAACAGGATGTATCTTTAGATGAGCTGGCAACTGCAATTTAACTGCCACTGGATTGATCATCTTGTCAACTTTGAATGGGCTTATAAATCGTGGCTGAAATTTGCGATTTCCTTTGAGACGTAAATGACGAGTGGATAACCAAACTTTGTCTCCTTTCGAATAAATGGGTCTCTCTCTTCTTTTTCTATCAGCCTGAGTCTTATATGAGTCTTTTGCTTGAATTATGTTTTTTCTAGCCCTAACTAACGTGGTCTGCAAATCCCTCACCATCTCTTCTACTGCAGGCACTGAATCATCTTCTTTACCCAACATTACATTAGGATGTCTACCATGGTTCAGATAAAAGGGGGTGAACCCAGTGGTGGAATGAACAGCATTATTGTAAGCAAATTCAGCTGCCCACATCAACTCGGGCCATTCCTTCTCTTTATCGAATAAATTGAGTCTTAAATACTATTCTAACTCTTGATTCACTCTCTCTGTTTGCCCATCGGTTTCAGGATGGTAACTGGTAGAGTAACGAGAATCAATTCCTAATCTTTTACTAAAGGCCTTCCAAAAGCGAGAAACAAATTGGGACCCCCTGTCTGAAACTAGAATTTTTGGGATACCATGGGTGCGTACTATGTGTTGTGTAAACAACTGTGCAACCTGTGGGGCTCGAGGGATTTCTTTCAAAGGAATGAAATGTGCCATTTTAGTGAAAGTGTCTACAAAAACTAGGATAGTGTTAAAACCTTGGCTACTAGGGAGGTCTACTATAAGATCCATAGTAACAGTATGCCAGGCATGGGGTGCAGTGGGCAAAGGTCTTAACAGACCTTGTGAAGCTGTTCTATTTGATTTCCCTCTTTGACATTTGTCACAAGTTGACACATATTGTCTTATCTGAGTTTTCATTTTTGGCCACCAAAATTCGCGTTGTATTAGATTTTGAGTGTTTTGAATTCCTTTGTGTCCAGCCAATTGATCGTTATGATAAGCCTGAAGAATTTTTTCTTGCAGCTCCACAGTCGGAACATACAGTGCACCTTTAAAGTATGGCAAACCTTTTTTGATTTCTCTTCCTTGACCTTCTTTGGACCACTTCAACATTCCTTCGAATGTTAAGTTTTCTTGAATTTCTTTGGTTAAATTTTCATACAAAATGGCAGATATGAACTTCTCTTGTGGAATAATCAATTATTTTTCTGGAGGCTCTTTAACTGCACCGGTATCAATTCGAGATAGAGCATCTGCCTTCCCATTCACTTTTCCTGGTCTGAAAGTGATAACAAAATCAAAGTCTGCAAAATATAGGGACCAACGCAGTTGTCTAGCTGTTAGAGTTCAAGCTGATTTTAAAAACTGTAAATTTCGGTGGTCCGTGTAAACGGTCACTTTATGCTTAGCTCCCAAAATGTAATGCCTCCACTCACGAAAAGTTTCTTTGACTGCCAATAGCTCCTTATCCGCAATTGAATAATTTATCTCTGGTGGTGTTAATTTTCGAGAGAAATAGGCCACTGGATGTAATTGACCTGTATCTTTATGACGCTGGGAAAGGATACCTCCTATGGCAACATCTGAAGCATCTGCCTCCACATAATATGGCTCATCTGGATTGGGGTGGAGCAAGATTGGAGCTGAGACGAAGGAATTCTTCAAAAAATTAAAAGCATTTTCAGCTTCTTTTGTCCACTCAAACTTCACTCCTTTCTTCAACAATCGAGTAATGGGTGTAACTGTTTGAGAAAAATTGGATATGAATCTTCGATAAAAATTAGCGAACCCCAAGAAACTCTGGATCTCTTTGACATTGCAAGGAGAAGGCCAATGTTGCACTGTCTTTATCTTGGCACGATCCATACTAACTCCTTCTGGTGACAAAATGAATCCTAAGAACTCAACTCGTTCCACATAAAATGCACACTTCTCCAATTTTACATAGAGATGGTTTTCTTGCAACCTTGTGAGGATGGATCGAACATGGGAAATGTGCTCCTGTAGATTGTCGGAAAATATTAAAATTTCATCTATATAAACCACGGCAATCCGGTCGAGGAATTCTCGTAATATATCATTAACGAAATGCTGGAAGGCAGCGGGAGCATTGCATACCCATAAGGCATCACTTGATATTCAAATAATCCGTATCGAGTCCGAAAAGCGGTTTTCCATTCATCCCCTGAAGCCACTCGAATCAAATGATATGCTCCTCGCAGGTCCAATTTGGTGTAGATTCTAGCATTCTTTACTTGATCTAATAAAACTGACACTAAAGGCAGTGGGTATTGATTCTTGATGGTAACCTGATTGAGGGCTCGATAATCAATGCAAGTTCGAAGACTCCCATCCTTCTTTGGTATGAAAAATAGTGGGGATGACACTGGAGATTCAGAAGGACGAATAAAACCATTAGCAAGATATTGATCCAAATACTCCTTTAAATGTTGATTCTCTGCTTCAGTCAATGCGTATATTCTGCTACATGGCAATATCGCACCTGGCTCCAGTTCAATTTTGCAGTCGTAGGGTCGATGTGGTGGCAATTTCTCAGCCTCCTTTTCATCAAAAACAGCGACTAAATCCTCATATTCTTTTGGGATTTCTGCTGTCTTTAGTGCACAGATCATTGAAGAGTGTGATGATAAACAGGCCGCTTGGGACTTGGTGGACACTTCCACTCCATCATGAAAGCAATTCTCTTTGCAGTAAGAGGAATTCATCTTGATCGTTCTTTTGCTCCAATCAATTTGTGGATTATGTTCTGTAAGCCAGGGCAGACCCAAAATGAGTTGAAATTGTGGAGCATCTATCAAATTAAAGATTATCTGCCCCTGATGTCCACCAAAACCTTGCATCTGAATTGGTTTGGTCTCATGGGAAATGGGTCCTGAAGAAAGATTGGTTCCATCCACAGCTCTTACTACTTCCAAAGTAGATTTCTTGATAAATCGAATACCCATTTTACGAGTGTATTTGATATCACAGAAGTTGCCCGTAGCTCCAGAGTCTATCATAACTGAGATCCCTTGAATTTCCTACTCAAGGGTCTTAACTGATACTGTTTGTACCAAATGTGGCGCTGCGGTTTGTAAGGTATTCGCCACTCGTTGATCTAAAGGAGTTGTCTTGGGTTCTGCTTTCATCAGGGCAACTCCCTCTACTGATGAAGCTGGCCTTTTCCCGACTGAAGAGCTTTGGGTTTCTTGGGACAGTTTTTAACAAAATGCCCAGATGCACCGCAATATAAACATAGTTGATTCACTCTTCTTTTCTCTTTTTCTTCCTTAGATAAAGGACCTCGGATGGAACCAATTTGCATTGGTTCTTCTATCGTTATCCCTTCTCCGGCTCTCGTATGATCATTTCTTACATGATCAATTCTCAGGGGAAATGGTCGATACTCTCTTCTCTTTTCTGCTCTTCGTTCAGGTAACCGGTGGTCAATCTGTAACACAAGAGCAATTAACTCTGAAATTTCGGTGGGTCTATTTGGAACTTGTGCTAAGGCATCTTTCAATTCATCTCTCAGTCCACGATAAAATATGGCGGCTCTTTTTGACTCTGGCCAGGCAGTCTCTACAATTAGTTTATTGAAATGAGCCATATAGGCTACTAGATCTTTATTACCTTGCCTGATTTCCAGTAGTTCATTGTCAGTGGCTTGAGCTGCAGTTCGCCGATCAAATATTATTAAGAACTCTTCCTTGAAATATTGAAAATTATATAAAACAGGATCATTTCTGGAAATTATTGGCATGGACCATACAGCCGCATCTCCTGTCAGATAAGACAATATAAATGCCACTTTGGACTGGTCTTCAGAAAAAATGACTGGTCTACATAAAAAATGCGATGAGCATTGGGTCAGAAAAATCTGCGCCTTATTTGGATCCCCACCGAAGCGCTCGGGTTGAGCCAAAGGAATAATAGGGGAAACCGCATGAATTACTTGAGTGGATATACCTGCAGACTGTGAAGGGCTAGGGATTTGTGAAAACACAGATTCATTTGATTTAGTGGTGTTCCCTAACTCATTTCTTCGCTGTTTTATTTGGACTGTTTCTTCTATGGTGTTATTTAATTGTTTCTGTAACCCTTCCAAAACGGTGGCTAATGCTTTTATATCAATTCCCTCTGCCATTCTGCTCAGGAGGAAATCTTTTTTTTTTTCCCCTAAAATTAGGGTGATGGCACTTCAGTCTGTCTGGATACTTCAATTCGATTTCCTCAGAAGCAGAAGATAACTCCTCAGTCCCGACCCGAGCTACTCCCAACGAATATTAATCCTTCGTGCTGAGTACCCCGGAGGGGGAAAGGGGAATGGGATGGTAGAGAGACTGCCACAGAGATGATGAACGCCAGTACTCAGTCTGCCTCTTCACATCTAAGATTGGATACAGCACCTGCAAGAGTCACAGTCGCAATTACTAGGGACATACAACATCAGTTTTTCACTTTCTACTCTCAACACTTAATTCTCTTTAATTCTATTATTTCTTCACTCACCCTGAGTTCTCTGTAGCCTTGCTTCTCTCTATAAATGATAGCTCTTCTTAAAAAAATGCTTATTACTGATTCTGGAAGAACTTCTCAACCTTTGTTAGAGATTGGTTTTATGCTGCTATATATATATTTATAGTAGGTGATAATGCGTTCTTCAAATCAGCTGATGTTATTTAATTTCTCCTGTCTTATTGTGACTTCTGTCAATACTTGTATTTGTAAATGCTTGTTTATTAAAGTTAGTTTCTTCTTTCTTACTTCGACATTTGTTGATAACTTGTATTTGTAAAGGCTTGTTTATTACAGTTAGTTTCTCCTTCCTTACTTCGACATCTGTCGATAACTTGTAGTTGTAAATGCTTGTTTATTTAAGTTTGTTTCTCTTTTAAACTCTATTTTGGTTTATTACCATTGAATTTGTAAATGCTTATTTGTTAACAGTTCATTTCTCCTTTAAACTTGGCCTGTGTTTATAACCTTGACATTTGTAGATACTTGTTCTTTTAAAGTTCGTTTTTTCTTTGACTTTAATATCTTAAACAAGAACCTTGTAAACATAAGGTTAATTCATACATTAACTCTGTAGCCTTGCCGACTTCCACGGGAACGGTCTACTATCAAACTCTTCGAATAAACCTTGACAATATTTATCCGTTTTCTGTAATATAATCTTCAAATGTAATTTTACCTCACAGGAGTTTCTGTTCTGAAGCGCGCTCTCTCTCCACACAGCTGATTCCTGTCAGACCTCAGTTGAAGTGCAAGGCTTCCAGCTGGAGAGCTCGTAACCTAGCAACCAACCGATTGCAAGACTAGAACTGTAACTAACCTTCAGGACTCACAGCGGCCATTTTGGATCTTCTCTTCTTGATTCTTCCTTTGAAATAAGCGCAAGATTACTCTGCAAACGTTCTTCCAGTTTGGGCTTTGCTGTCTCCACTGAGGATATCTCTTTGCTTTTCTCATGCACTTCTTTGATTTGACTTGGCAAGTTTGTGTGGTCATGACACCGGCCCAGCGGGGTTCTCGGCCGCAACACAGGAGCCGGCTCCAAATGGAGCCGGCGGTGTTGCGGCCGTGCGACGGGTGCACTTGTACCTGTTGCGCTTTTCACTGTCTGCATAGCAGACAGTGAAAAGCTGCACGGGGCCCTGTTAGGGGGCCCCTGCACTGCCCATGCCAGTGGCATGGGCATTGCAGGGCCCCCAGGGGCCCCCGACTCCCCGTACCGCCAGCCTTTTCCTGGCGGTTCAATCCACCAGGAAAAGGCTGGCGGTACGGGGACTTGTAATCCCCTGGGCAGCGCTGCAAACAGCGGTGCCCTGGCGGATTACAACCGCCGGGGCCATTGTGGCAGGAAACCGCCGGCCCCGGCGGTGCGACCGCGGCGTAATCCCATGGGAAGCACCGCCAGCCTGTTGGCGGTGCTTCCTCCGAAACAGCCCTGGCGGTCTTGGACCACCAGGGTTATAATGAGGGCCACAATGCCATAAACCGACACCGTCAGCCCTAAAATAGTGCTAGAAACTTTTCACATTCATTTGGAGTGGTCTGGTTTCCTGTGTGACTAATTATCTAGTACAATAAAATCCAACACCAATGTGTTTGAAATGTATTCAGTGACAAACATATGCCCTATTTGAAGTTTTGGTTGAAAAATGGGGCGCAAAACATACGGACCCATATTTATGGGAAATTGGCATAGAGCAGTGCTGCAGTTCTTCTTGCAGTTCTGCCTAAGCCAATGTGAAAGGGCAGGATTGCACCGTATTTATGAAATAAGGCGCATTCCTGTCCTTTCCTGTGCGCTGGTGCACAATTGGCTGCCTAGCGCCAACGCAGGCACCATTGCACAAAGGTGCCTGCAATGCATGCTGGATTGTTTTTGTGAGGGAAGGGACATCTTTCTGCACTAAAAAATCTAGAGAGGCACACATGGAAAAAGGATAAAACCAGGAGAAATTAAAATATTTCTCATCTTTACGCCTGCTCTGGGGAAGCATAAGGTTTTGGTGCTGTCCCAGGTTTATTTGATTTTGTAAATTTTGGGCAGCATCAAAATCCATGGGTGTTGTATGGGAAAGCCCACCGCAACACCCATGGAACACTTTCCTGGTACATAGTAAGGCAACGCCGCAACTTGCACTGCTTTGTCTTTCTCCATATCTATGAAGCCATCCAAAGTCATGCAAAGTGGCTTTGCTTGGCCTCATAGATATGGGGACACATTTACAAAAAAATCACTGAAGGGCAGCACCGCACGTCTTTTAGCTGTACTGCTCTACGCCAATTTGAAAGGGCAAGAATGTACCATATTTATGAGATACGGTGTATTCTTGTTGTTTCAGCCATCTCAAGAGCACTATGGTGCAAGGGTGTCTGCATTGTTGGCAGGATTGTTCTTAGGCACCTTCCTGCTCAAAAACAATACATGGAGTTTTTTTCTCTCCCTATGTGGGCTACAGAATGCAGTACACATAGGTAGAAGAAAAAATGAGGAGAAATAAAAATATTTCTCCTCGCTACGCCTCCCCTGGGGAGGCGTTCGGTTTTCATGCATTTCCAGGTTTACATGTCAGTGTAAATCTGTGAATGCATCTTAACCCCTGGGTATTGCATGGTTAAACCCACCGCAATGCACATGGAATGCCCCCAATGCAGTGTAAGGCGACGCAGCGACTTGCGATACGTTGCCTTAAACCATATCTGGGAGGCCATGAAAAGCCTCGCAGAAATGTGTCTGCACTCTATGCCGCCAGAACGTCAAAAAACGTGACTCTCAGGTGGCGCAAGGAGCTTGCCCATGGTTGAGAGGCTTGCACCTCCGGAGCCTCAAAAAAAGTGACTCTCCTGCACCGCAAGCTTCTCATAAATATGCCCCACTGATTTTTTTACATATTGCACCAAAACCTGTATGCTATTTTCTTACAACTCCCTCCTGCCTTTTACCCCCTTCCGTGGGGGGAGGTGGGGTTAAAATCTACAGGTTTGACTTGCTGAAATGTTATCCCACATGGCACTTACCAGATATATGGACCATTCCTAATGAGTGTTTAAAGAATAAAATACAAATTCACTATTTTCCCACTTAATGTGCAATATATCCAACAAAATGTACAACACACGTTCAATATTTTCATAAGTGAAAATGATGTAGACGCTGTTTTCTTACAAATCGGCGAGTTTCGCGCTCCCATCAGTATTGATGGTAGAACGCCTTAAAGGCAGCATTAAGAAATAGAGGGAAAGAACGATTTCATCTCATGAAACTAGAATACTTAAGAGAAGATTTATATTGGGTAAAGGATAACTTTGGATCCGTGTTATGGGGAACCAATTATCTAACATCTGCACTGCATTACCTTTTCACTAAATTTATTGTTGACTGTTGTTTTTCCTCTTGTTATCTCATCAACAATAAATTTGGCATGTAGTTTGTTGACTGATAAACGCTGATGTCCACTCAACAACCAGACACGTTTTGTCAAAGGCATTGCTGAGCTGATTTAATCTACGGCTTCCTTCACTTCCTTTAATTTGTTCAAAGCAATTCTTTCCTTCTCCCTAAAGTATAGTTGTTTTTCAAGTTTGTTGAATCTTCTGGAAAATTGATTCGTAAACATTGAGTTCCCATTGTAATGGCGTCGTCTGTCTGTTGCCTGTAGGCCAAAACCGTTGTGGTATTTTTCTTTCTCTTTGGTTCTGTCAAGGTTGGTTTAAACAATGTTTCTAATGAGTACGCAATGCGAATGAGCCCGACTGCATCGTTGAAGACTGATTCTGCAGATTCACTTCTGCCTAAAAAAACGTTTTATTCCCACTCCTGACCATATTCAATCGTTCTCTCGTTTGCAGAATGCCTCACATTACTTTTTAGGTCTTTATAAAGCAAATGACGATTATTTGAACTCCAAGATCATGCAAGCATTGGAAAAGCTCATTGTATGGTATGGCCTGTCACCTTAGAATATTGTATGACTTGTCATAGTATAACATGGTATGGCCTGTTATCATATAGTGTGGTATGGTTTTCTATTGTATGGTATGGTACGGAACGACCTGTCATTGTACACCATACCATACTATTCAATGACAGGTTATACTATCCTGTGGCCTGTCATTGTTTAGTATGGTATGGTATGACCTGTTATTTTAAAGTATGATATGGCATGGTACTTCAATGGTATAACCTGTCACTGTATAGTATGGTATGGTATGGTAAGTTGTGGCCTGTCATTGTATAGTATGGTATGACATGGTGTGACCTGTCTTTGTAAAATATGGAATGGCCTGTCTTTTTATTGTAAGGACTGTCACTATATAGTATGGTATGATGTGATGTGATATGGCTTATTACTGTTTGGTATGGTATGGCCTATCATTGTATAGTGTGGTGTGGCATGGCCTCTCATTATATAGTGTGGCATGGTATGGTATGACCTCGATAGCCAATCATGATTATTTATTTTCACCTAAATACACAGCGACTTTCAATTGCTTTATCCCGTAAGTTGAGAGTATCTTATGCCATATACAGATAGATAAGCCTTTGTCTTACACATACATTTAACAATTGTTAGGAAAAGGTGCTAACCCTGCATCTTTTCATAATATTGAAAAAGCGATTAAATATGAGGCATGTATCCTTGCAGTGCTCCCTCTGTGCAGACACAGTTGCTTTAACTACTTTAATGTCTTTGTTGGTACTTACTGAAATTCTGAACTTTGTAGTTATGTATTGTTTTTTTTTTTTTTTTGCATTTGAATATATCACGAGCTTCACCTGAAGGTGACAGAGTGATTCATAGTAGAAATATGTAATTACTTGGATAGTTACAGAGGGTTCAAGAATTACCAAATGTTACCAAATATATTTACATAGGCTTGCAAGTTAAAAATTACAAAATTACAAAAGGATCAAGTTATGTAGCAGATATATACAGCAGAGAAACAGTAGGTCTATGCAGCAGCGAAACATTTATGTGGCAATATCTTAGTTAAAGTATAGTTGAGAGAGCAGGGCTTTCAATTCTGTTTTGAAGGTCAGCAGTCAGGTAGCAGTGTGAAGGTTTGAAAGTGGTGAGTTCCAAAATCTGGTTGGGCTACCCGAGAATGATGTGCCAGGAGTCGTTCCTTTTTCAAGGTCAGGGGTTCTATCAGCAATGCCTCGGCATTTCAGGATGGTTTAGAATCTCCTGAAAGCTAGAGTTTGTCCGCCAAGTAACAAGGACTGGATCGCCTCATAGGCCATGCAAGCAGACTTGTAAACAGTCCTGGCTTCAATGGCAAGTCATGGAGAGACACTAGCATAACGTGTGATGTGGTCAATCGTTTTGCCTCTGTAGCTGAAGGTTGCTGCTGATTGTAGAATCGATTTCCGGGGTGTGAGATGGATTTTGGGGAGACTAGGCAATAAGTAGTAGCTACAATAGTCGATTAAGGTAAGTACCAATGTATGAGCAAGAGATTTCAGACTCTGTTCTGGAAGGTAGGAGAGGATACCACAGAGAGAGGACGCAGAAGATAGGGCACGTGTCTGACCATGGTGCTTATTTGAAACTAAAAATTGAGCTTTTTGTTTAGGCTGACTCCTAGGGATTTTGCACTGTCAGCAATGATGGGTTTACTGTGAGGATGTTAAGTGCGTCCATCCAAGATTGTAATGGAAGTGTTACTTTCAAGTGGGAAATGAGGGGGGATTCAGATTTGGAAGGATTACGTTTTAGGTGATGAGAAGTCATCCAGTTTTGAATAGATTTTAGGGTAATGGCGAGGTGCAAGATGTCATTTGGTGAGGAGACATTCAGATATAGTTCTGTCATCTGCATACAGAAGACAGAAAATCCCTGCTTTCAGAAGGATGATTGAATTTCTTGAAAAAGAGGTGTCTTTTGTGCAGACCCCTTGCTTTACGGAGACAGCTAAGGTTAGTGGTGGAGGACTACTGTTTCCATTTCTTTTCTAGAATTCTGAAGTCTTTCCTTTCCTCATATTAGGTCTTGTTAAACCACATGGCTGTTTGTTTAGGTCCTTTTTTTTGGTTTGAAGCCAAGCAATATTATCAAGCACATCAGAGAGACATTCAAGACTATGGGATGCCATGTCATTGACATTGGTACAGGACACTGATGAGAGGTAGTATTTTCTGGCCAGTGTTGTTAAGTATACTGATGTCCAAGTTCTTTGACCAGACCAGTCTATTGGTATCGGTTTATCCAATAGAAGCAAGTTTTCTTTGGAGATAACTTAGTCAAGTATGGAACCTTTGCATCAGCAGACTCTTCTGTTGTGTCCCTGTGAAGATTAAAATCTCCCAGAAAGACTACTTTGTCGCTTTGTTTTGTTTGTTCATTAATTAGGTCAATACATTCATCAACAAAGGCTGAGTTATCATCTGATGGGAGGGAGATTGTGCTTCTTCTGAAAAGGGGATTATGTTGAGGGCATAGGTTCAGAATGAGGAATAGGAATGTGTACAAAATGCGAGCATTGTTCGGTCCAACAAGTGTCAACAACATGCAAAGTTCTGTAGTATACAGAGCTGGAAATGTGGAGTCATAAAAACGTAATCACGTTTTGTGCTCCTTCTCCATACAGGCCAACAATGTACCTAAACCCCCATTCTCCTTCCAGCTATCCCTCAGATGCCCCCTTACTTTGCTTCCCTTTACATCTGCTACAACGTTTTTGTCCATGTGAAACAGAATATTGGTAGCAAATGACAATAAACAATTGAGTGTAAGGCTTATAATTGTTAAGTTGGTTAGTGTTCGATTTTTCCTTAGTGTAGTGCATTTATTTTGAACCAAACAAAATTAGCCCTATTCATGACGACAAGCTCTTCAGCACCCCAAATATGGGAAAAAGCACTATGTAAAATATGAAATACTGTTACACTTTTTAGTCCCTTTGTTTGTAAGGACTTTTTGCCGCAATTCTCTTTCTGTTTCCATGCGTGAAGTGGCTAGTGTTAGGGACAAGCTGTTTGTAGGTACTAAATGTGATTGTTAGTGCTTGTTTCGCTGAAATCCACTTTCTGTTTCTATGTATTGGGCTGGTATTGTAGGAAGTTGAGATTAACAGGTGGTAAGGGTTGTTTTTAAACTTTGTGGTTGTGTCTAGTGGTGTTAGCCTCTGTTAGAAAGAGCGAGTGACCCAACCATTTCAAACCAAGATGGCTAATAATTTTAATCAAGATCACTATCAGGGGGCGGAAAAAGGAGGTTAAAAGCGTTTTTTTAACGAACATGGAGAGTTACCTTCCTCCATTGATTTCATGCTCCATTGGTGTGGGTAGAGGGTGCTATACAGCTCCAAGCCTCTGCCTCTCGTTTGGTTGTGTAATTTTGCCTCTGTCTTGCTTGTAAAATTTTGCAAGTATAACGTTGGCCACACACATTAACAATCATGCTGAGCTTGTGCCTCTCTGAGGCTGTGTATTAGTTTGATATTGTGTTGGCTTACATACAATTAATAGTTATGCCTTTGCTTTTAGCAGATGAGGCAGAGGTGGGTGGCTCATTTCCCATCCCAACTAGCTCCATTCTCCACGTGCCTCACCTTCGGCACGCTCTTTGTCATTTTGTGCTGGCCTGCCTTGAGAAGTCATCCCCAGAACAATGCTTCGAGAAGTAACCTTCAAATCACCCAAACTGCTGCCTGGGCCCCTCTTGTCGCCCAATGACTCACACAGATGGTGGTGCAGGCAGGTAGGCTAGATTAATGGTGCAAGGTAGGACTCCACTTCATCTGTGTACTGAGCCACGGTGGTATGGACATGCCCTAATGTTAGCACCCACAGACTTGGCTGCGGTGGCCAAGATGTTAAATAAATGATGGATGGAACACTCATGGTCAGCCCCATAACTAATATCCTGAACTGCATGTACATTTATTTGGCAGTTGTGAGATGGGGCCTATGCTTTTTCTCACAGTCCTCCAGCCCTAACGCATTGCACCCATTCACATACAGCATACTGGTGACGAAGGTGAATTGGCCCGTGGTGCTAAGTGGCGTATGCTGGAGCCACCCACGCAGCCAAACATCTATCACAACACACAGCTATCGCTGCCACACCCTACCAGGAGCGCAGAGGTCAGTCCTCATGTATCACCAGAGGGTGGAGCCGATCACGGGTGGTGAGGAAGTCATCAGCTGTCAGCGCAGCACCCCTGGAGGACACGGCTTGTTCATTGCATCTAGGGGTGAGAAGATATAAAAGGCTGAACTTCGAGATCTCTTCAGCCACTGAGGTGTTTTTAAAATGCCATCATGAAAAAATGTCAGGGCTGGAAAGGGTCCTTACTATTAATGACAATATTACAATCTACTTGTCCACTCTATCAGACCATAACAAACAACTCAAGGCCACATTTCAAAGACTAAGTGAAAGCGGGCTCATATTACACAGATATAAATGCTCATTATCTGGATGGCCTACAACTAGACCCACAGAAGTCTGCAGTGATCTCAGTGGCAGATTCCTGGGTATGGCAACTTATTGTTGCCAGTTTCTGCTGAGCCTGGCAACACTATCTGACCTGCTCTGAGCCCTCATGCAGGTGGGGACCAGGTTGACATGGGGGTCAGAGGAGCAGGAGGGGGTGTGTGATAAAATCAAGACTGGCCTTATAGCCGATGCCACAATGGCGTACTTCAATCCAGACAAGGTGACAGAGGTGATTGTTGACTTGAGCCCTGTAGGGCTGGGGACTGTCCTTACACAAGAGCCAGGAGTGTGGGCCCCACTAGCATTCACGAGCCAAGCGCTCACAGCAACGGAAGCATGATATGTGCAAATTGAGTGCAAGGCATTAGCCTTGAAACTGGCTTGTTTCCACTTTCACCTTTATGTCTATGGCAGAGAGTTCAAAGTCATAATGAAACACAAACCCTGGGTGAGCTTGTTTGGAGGCACTGCCTCCCATCCATCCCCAAGCATCTTGCGATGTGCTTTGCAATTGTTGCTGTATAGGTTCAGTGTGAAATACAGGCCTGGAGCCAGAAAACCCATCAGACTTCTTGTCCCGAGACCCCCGAAACCCAGAGAGAAGGGAAGGGGGGTGGGGTACAGCATAGGATGGATGAGTTCACTCGCATGTTGGTAACAGTGACCAGTACGAAGGTACTGACAACACAGGACATTCAGCGAGCCACAGAAGTGGATGATGGACTGAAACATGTAGGAGAGACAATTGAGAATAATGCATGGAAACTGTTCCTGTAGAACATCAACCAGTCGGATCCGGTGGAGAAAACCCAGCTGTCTCAACTGTGGAGGGTGAGAGATGAACTGGGCTCCATGGCTGGAGGAATAATGATGTGGGGTCACCGTATCATCATCCCCAAAGCCCTGGAAGACTGGGTATTCGATTGGTCCAGGAGGGTCATCAATAAGTTGAGAAGACCAAGGCCTGGATAAGGGGAAAGGTCTGGTTCCCAAGAATTGATGCTGAAGTGCAAGAAGCTGTGCTGCAGTGCTCGACCTTCCAGATAATGTAACCCTATAGCGCCCAATTCCAATGCCACAGAGGACACACCCACAACACCGTGGATGAGGGTCAACTTGGATTTTGGGAGTTTTCCAGATGGCCAAATTACGATGGTCATGGTCGATGACCAGTCCAAGTATCTGGTGGTAGAATTGGCTGCCACAACAGCATTCTCACATGTGAAGCCCCTGCTGGAGAAAACACTAATTGCTTATGGCCTACTGGAGATCAACAGGACAAACAATGGATCCCTTTTTCAAGGGGGCGAGTTTCAGGAGTCCCTGGAAGCACATGGGATCAAACACCAAAAAATAACACTTCAGTGGCCATAGGCCAACAGCACTGTGGAAAGATTAATGAGAACACTAAAGAAAGCCATCAGGATTACAGTTGACCAGAAAGAGGATTTGGAGTGGAGCCTACTGGTTCCTGAGGATATATTGTAACACCTCTCACTGCACAACTCAGTGCACATACTGTTCCAAAGACATGTAAGGGACAGTATCCCAACGGGCCCTGGGTGAACCTTGCTGCACTGGATGTGGAAGGCATCTAGGTGAGATTCCGGAGAACAAATGAAAGAGCCAGCTGGGCCAGGAGTGCTGTGGACAGGCACCTTGAGGTGGGGGATCATGTGCTCGTGAGAAATGGTCATCAAGGGTGGAAGTTCCATATCCCAATTAAGAGAGGAGCCTGGGTTGTGATAAAGTTCAGAGGGATCATGATCATGGCTCTACAGGACATGAGATAACCACACAAAACATATCATGTTTCCCTGCTGACGGAAGCCTGAGAGCAGGGCGAAGAGCAGGGCCTAACTGTCCGGGTCTGTCACCCGAAGGTGATGGTGCTTCTGGGTTCTTGGGTGTGGCCAAGGCCAGCAACCAGAGGCCACAAGAGGCATGGTGACCTTGGGGAGTAGACTGGGGACAGAACAAGTCATGCCTGGAGCACCCTTGGTCCCGCAGATCAGAAAATCAGCCTGTATGGATTGAGACTGAACCTGATTCCCAGACATAGACCCAGGGCCTTTGTGTGTGACGATGCAGGGGTGGTTCCTGCCATCTGACATTGGATGGGGTGTACTGATCCACCTGAGTGGGTTAGACACGCCCTGATGTCAGCACACACTGCCTTGGCTGGGTGCGACCGAGGCATTAAATAAAGGAAGAACAGACTGCTTGTGGTCAGTCCTGCAACTAACATCCTGTAGTGCGTGTGCATTTATTGGTCAGCTGCAGGATGGGGCCTATGGTGCTCCTACTGAAGGCCTCCCGACCTAATGCAATGCACCCATCCATATCCATCTGTGTGTGTTGCTACAGCCATGTTTAATGCATTGTCTCAGTGTAACAGGCTATGCCCTGTTTCTCCCTCCTTACACACAGTGCAAACTTATCTGCAGGTCCCACCGGGGCACAGAGGTTATGCGGCTCCTCTCTGTGCTGATGCTTTCGGCACTCTGAGGATGTGCAGCTCCGCTCATCTCCACTCCGCTTCTCTGTGGGGGCACAGAAAATTTACAGTGCACAAAACCTCACCCTGGCTGCTCTTGTATATTGCCTACATTATTTTACAGTATAAATTACAAATAAACATCAGCATTGATCAAAAAAGCTCCCCTGTCTTTTTATTCCACCCATATCTCACTCTGACTGTCCGTATAGCAGTGTTTACACCCTGTGAGTCAGGCTGGTGCGAATGTTTAAGTATGCCTTGTATTCTGTTATCATTCTAAACATATGGAATCAGCAAAATAATGAAGTTGTCAGCAGTGCATTAAACACATTCTCTCAAATCACTTGCCTGTTGTAGGCCTTTGTAGCTCTGAAGAGGAAATAATGCCAGTAAATTAGCCCATTTTCGTTCTAGCCCATTGTTTTATAGAGTCAGACAATTATTGCACCAAGCGTCCCTGTAATCTATGGGAACTATATGGCAAAGAAGAAAACCCAATTTGTACATTTTTATTGTGCTTTTTATCAGGGCCAGCTTTTGGGTGGTGCGAGCAGTGCGGCCGCACCGGGCGCTGACCTTAGGGGAAGCGCTGTGTTTAGCAATAGCTTCGGAAACTTGCGATTTGAAAGCACCTGCTGAAAAGTTTCTTGTGCGCCTAGCCGTCAGGAAACAATTAAAATGTCAAGATACCTCTTGTGATTAATCTTCCTGCTAGGTAGAGAGCTGGGAGCTTTGCCTAGTGGCAGTTTTGACTCAACATGAAGTAGCATGGAGGATTAATATGCCTGCTGCAAAAAACAAAACTATGGGGCATATTTAAGAAAAGTGGTGCTGTACACAGTGCACTACCACTTTTCTTGCACCCCTTAGTACCCCCCTAATGCCACCAGTGTGCGTCATATTTAAAACACGGCGCACAATGGCGGTCGTTAAGGGACTAGCGTCAGAATTTTTTACGCTAGTCTGCCGCTTTGCATGATTAGTATAAAAAATGTTGACGCTTATCCTGGAAAGCACCCAGAGGCCCATTTTAACCAATGGAAGCCTCATTTTAATGCCTGCTCTGAGCAAGCGTTAAAAGTGTGGAAAAAAATGACGCAAAGAAATCTGACAGATTTCTTTGCGTCATTCTTTTGCCCCCCACGAACGTGGAATGCCCCTTTGCATACATTATGCCTGGTGTAGGCATAATGTAGCGCAAAGAGTTACAAAGAGGCACAATACGTGCATCCCGCCTCTTTATAAATATGGCGCGGCGTTAGCATAAAAAAAATGACACTAATGTGGCATTAGAATGGCTCTAGGGACTCTTAAATATGCCCTTATGGGGCATATTTGAAAAAAGTGGCACTGCACACAGTGCTGCGCCACTTTTCTTGCGTCCCGTAGTGCCCCCTAATGCCACCATGTATGCGTCATATTTAAAATAGGCACACCATGGCGGTAGTTAGGGGACTAGCGTCAGAATTTTTATGCTAGTCCAGTGCTTTGCAGGATTAGCATAAAAAATGTTGACGCTAATTCTGCAAAGCACCCAGAGGCCCATTGTAACCAATGGAAGCCTCCTTTTAATGCCTGCTATGAACAGGCGTTAAAAGTGCTGGAAAAAAACTGACACAAAGAAATCTGCCAGATTTCAGTGCACCATTGTTTTGGCCCCCCTAACGGGGGGATGACCCCTTTGCATACATTATGCTTGATGAAGGCATAATGTAGCGCAAAGCATTGCAAAGTGGTGCAATGCATGCATTGTGCCACTTTGTAAATATGGTGCAGCGTTTTTGGCCTTCTAACGCCACATTAGTTTAAAAAAAGGACACTAATGTGGCATTAAAATGGCACTACGGACTCTTAAATATGCCCCTATATTTTATGTGGATAGCTGAGTGGATTTGTGAAGCCAGTCTTTACAAGTGCTTTAAAACAAATGAATGTATGTTAAAGGGGGCAATGGAGAGATGAGGGGCACATTTGCCAGGTGGTAGTGAGTGAAACCGAGGAGGAGGTCATGGGGTGGGGGTGCCAAATAAACTGTCACACAGGGCGCCACAAGTCCTAAAGCCGGACCTGCCTGTTATAGACTGAGCACCAAAAGGCATATCATTTTGAGAATCATCATTTTTTTATTCACAGGTCAGCAAGCGAGGTGCCACAAACAAATCCCATCTGCACTCTTTCCCTATCCGTTTTGTTTCTTTGTTCATGTCACTTTGAAAAGAGTCTGTGATTTATTGCTTGGCCAGTCTGCTAAAGCCCAGTGAGGTTATTTCCAGAAAAAGACGCTCCTAATTGCACCCATATAGAACTAAACAAGCATTGGCAAAGCCAATATGTTTTACCTTTGCAAATTTTTATTGGTTTTGTCAATGTTTTGTTGGACACGTGTTACGTTATCACACAAGTCAGTGAAGGTTGAACCAAAGTTTATTCCACATTTCTGAGCACCATACAACATACGTTTTATCCTTAAGATCCTTCCCCGAAAGGCCATGGTACCTTGACAGCTTACTTAAAGTGACAACACAAAACACCCTCCTCTGTTGGAAATTAACAGAACTTACTGCAAAGATACATTCGCAATATACTAAAAAGTAAACAAAATCTTAAATATAACAAACTAAAGACAAACAACTGCACTAAAACATTTTAAAAACGTATAAACTATTCAATATTTAATTGCGCTCAAATACTACAAACCATACCATGAATAAAAGAATATTACAAAATAATCAGAATTTCATCTTGGAAAACTATGACATCAGAATGGTATCCATCTAGCCCATGTAATAACTTATCCATTCCCGTCACACACATAATCAGACGCTCACAAAGGTTTCTTCTGAATCCCCTTCTCCTCCTGGTCTATCATTATATATCATATATCATTTACACTGTTGGTTCTGCTCAACCTGCTGTAGGTACCAAACATCAGTACTCTGTGGCTTGCGCAGTTATTTATGGAGTGATTAGGGATGGAGAATTCCACTCTCAACAAACATGTACACAGTCCCTTGGGGCTTGTACTGCACAACTTGCTGAACTGAAATCATTGATTTTAGCGCTGGAACATACGAATCCTGAATTCCCCACACTGATTGTGTTTGACTGTGCGTGATATCGTTTTTGCACAGACTGCTTCTGGATACTTTGTCGACATATATGACTTTTCTTCAACTTCAACTACCACTTCTGTTCATGGAATACATAAACTTTTCAATTGGCTTTGTTGTGTAGCCATTTTAGCTATAGTTTTATACGTGTTATTTTAGCAAAGTAGGCCTGTCGCTGTGCACTTTACTCTACATATGTTTTTATTTTAGCTTTGTTACTGTATTTTCCGGCGTATAAGACGACTGGGCGTATAAGGCGACCCCCTACTTTTCCTGTTAAAATATAGGGTTTGGGCTATAATCGCCGTATAAGATTACCCCTCTTCCAACGCACACCAAATAAAAATTAAAAAACATCAGATTTAATTTTAATATGGTAATTTTAATTCAAATGCTTATGACATGCAGGTACGTAGTAGGAAAACTGTCACTTATAAACATAAGGCTGTTTGTCATCAAACATGTAAACATAAAACAGTGCAAGTGGATTAAACTTTTCCTAATTCACTCTAAAGCTGAAAGGAAGGATAAGACAATAATCCCATGGGAACTGCCATGCTGTTTGTTTTCTAAGCTGTCAACCAAACTGGAACTGATGATGATAGGAGGAAGATAAACAAACAGAGAGAGAGAGCAAGTGCCGGGCAAGATCCTAGAAAGTCAGCAACGCCCATCACAACTCCAAGCTATTTTTACAGGACTTGCTGGCTTGACAGTTTCTCTTTAAAAGCCTTCAAAATCCTCCTGTTCGTCATCTGATATCATAAGTAAATCAATTACATCTTGTGGTACATTTGTAAGGCGGTCATCTTATGGATCTAATTCCGTATCAGATGGTGTGGTCTCAGCTTCGGCTTTCTCTTCATCTTGCCACAAGTAGTCGTCCTCCATACCATCTAATGAACTTGATATGCCACACTTCTTGAAAGACTTGATTACTGTTTCTGCATCAATATCATTCCAGGCTTTTATGACAAACTTGCACAAAACATCCAACTGTGGAGCACGCATGTTTCCTCCTTTTGTGAATGATTTTTTGCCGCTAACCATCCACTCATTCCACTGTTCTCGAATGCGATCTTTAAATGGCTTGTTTAGGCACACATCCAGTGGCTGTACCAACGATGTCCATCCTGCAGGAATAACTGCCACATCTGTGTTTATTCTTGCCAGCCTTTGCTTGGTGCTGGGAGTTAAATGAGCCCTGAACATATCCCTCACCAGTAGACTACGTTTTTGAATAAGTACACCTGGTCGCCTGCTCCATACATTATCAAGCCATAGCTTTACCCCTTCTTCATCCATCCAGCCTTTTTCATGTACATGTACAAAACAACCAACAGGAAACTTGAGTTTCAGCATTGTTTTTCTTTTAAAAATAATCATTGGTCTCAGTTTGGCACCATCAGCTGTGCATGCTAGTATCACTGTAAAACTGGACTTCTCATGTCCTGTTGTTTTAATTAAAATAGTTTTTTCACCTTTTGGATGGACAGTTCTATTTCCAACCATATCAAAATTCATTAGAGTTTCATCTATATTTCCGATACTACTTAACGCATAGCCATGTTTATTGCGCTGTTGTATTACATATCGATGGAAACTATTTACTTTGGCTTCAAGATCTGCAGGTAATTTTTGTGCAATTTTCGTCTTTTGCCTCAGTACCAGATTATGCCTTTCAAAGAATCTAGTACACCAGGATACAGTGGCCTTAAATCTGTTGCTGTGATCTGGGTTAGATTTGGCCCACTGAAGGGCAAACAAACTTATTTGATATCGTGTCACTATATAACCACTTTGGCGATGCTCATTCACCATGTCTGCTACATGTTTTTCGAGTTCTGGCCAATGTGGGGTGCCTCTTCTTAATGCACACTTACCCCTTGGCATACTCCTTAATGCTTTTTAATTTGCTTTCCAGTCCCGAACCATCTTTTCTGTTACTCCATATTGTCTTGCAGCAGCACAGTTATTATGTTCCATGGCAAAGTTTACAACTTTAAGTTTGAAACCGGCTTCATATTTCTTTCTTCTTGCTGGTGGAGCCAGGATAGGGTCTTGTCTGTTAGCCATTTGTATACTATACTGTATGTACTGGTGCTGTACTGTATGAACTGGTACAGATACTGGTACTGGTACTGGTGCTGTGCTGTACTGTACTGTATTCACCACCACATGTATCTGCTCACCAGATAGACTGCCTTCCTTCAGAATCACCAAGTATACAACAACCAGCCAATCACAGGGAATGAATTTACATTTAAGATTGTTGAAACTGCAGTACAAACAAAGTTAATTGCGGTCAAAATATATATTTTTTTATAATACTGTCATATCCCAATCCAAAATGGCCGTTACCATATGGTAATTCCCTAATATGTGCCATGCGCGAGAAGAAAGAAAAAGAAAACAGAAAACAAATCTTGTTTCTATGGTACCTTAATAGCGCGATTTGAATAGCCTGGGGCACGCGCAGGAACACGCGCCTGCCCAGACAACTGCCAGCGAGGATTTCGGCATACAGTAAGACCGATCAGCTCCGTGTCCACAAGTACGGTAACTGAATCTTTGTGGGACGCAGAGCCCATCGTACGCTTGGCATTCATTTCCAAATGCAGCGTACGGTGGCTCAGCTACAGGGCGCCTGTCCCTGAAGTTTCAGCACGCCGTATACCGGCGTATAAGACGATCCCCGACTTTTGAGGAGATTTTCAGGGGTTAAAAAGTCGTCTTATACGCCGGAAAATACTGTATATTATTTTAACAATAGCCACATTTGTGTTCTTGTTTTATTTTCTCTATCTAGCTGTTCTTCACCTATGTTAATACAATGTTCTTAAACAAGACATTTCTTTCACTCTGTGCTTTTCTCAAGGCTGTAGTGATATAGGTTGCTGGTAAAAGTGGTACGCTTTGTCTCCAATGTTTACAGAAACATACACACTCCTATGTGGGGATCCTTTCTTGCAACATCAGCTGTTTTATTATAAAAACACTACTTTGATCCATGTACATTAGAGGGAGATTCCAGCCAGGTGACCACAACAGTATGCTGATTGCTTCGCTACAGCTGCTTATGTAGATGGCAGGCCTCTTGCTCAGGTATGAGGGATGATGTCTTTCCAGGGGAAACCTAAAGGGCAGAATTAGAGCTTAACATGCTGTGGGCTAACATAGCTTAGGGAGGAACTATCTTTAACTATCTTATTGACAATATGGTAGTGTTATTCTTGTGTTTTACTCTCCTTTGTCGCAATTTCGTATTTCATATTTTTTTTTAATTTCCATTAATTATATTATAATACCTGGTATTGTGTCTGATGACTGGGATGTACAAATAGTTGATTCTATGCTCTCTGAGCTCAAATTTTATACTGGATTTGAAAGTGAAGACATGTACACAAACTCTGCAAACTATGGCAAAATGTTCTGTTACCATTATTATGGACATCATTACCTGCACAGGGTTAGTACCCCATGTACAGTGGTTAATTGCACCAATGGGAACATTGTACAATGTGGGGAGTTTAAAAGATACACAGACAAATTCACCTATTTTTTTTGCCATGATGCTATAGATCCTGAGTCATATAATTTGACATTTCCAGCGACAAAAGCAAGGAAAGGTTTGCTGGCCCATGCTAAATTAATTTATCCTACTTCATTTGTTTCTCAATTGGCTATATTGGGCTATGAATATTGGAAAAAACAATTGATCTAAAATCAGTCTGGGGAACGAAAGAATGGCTAGTACAGAGCATAGATGCCTTGTTTAATACCATGTCTAACACCAATAATGCAAATTACTTTTCCAAATGATACCGTTCAACAAACTGTTTGTCTTGCTATAGCAAAAGTTAAAGATATGAATGTGCCCCATATACCTTCAACAGCAGTATTGGCAAAATCTGGTGAATTGTACAGAAAAACAGCTCTATGGTATGGTTAAGAAGGGTACATTTAATTCTACACTTTCAGGTTATAACGGGTGGTTATTGTGGCAAGTGGACACAATGGTTGTCATGCACATTCTATTAACTCTACACAGGGTTTTAAAGCAAGCAGACCGGATTCTCATTATGTCACCACGCAACATATAGGTACATTCACCACATATAGCAATGGTTGCAACACTCCACTTTGACAGCTGTTAAAGACTACCTCTCTCTCCTATCTGGGGATGTAGATTTGCAAGATTTCTCGTTAGGTCCTAGGAAACTACGCTTGAAAAGATTCTTATATGCAATATACAACGAGTAATGGAAGCTTTCACAGATGGAAGCTGCTACCTGTTTAAGGCAAATAGATTAGGCAAACTTAGATAAAGCATTAGCAGTTGAGGATAATGGTATGAACGCATTGTTCACTTGTATTTACACATTCAACAACATTTTGTCATCTGCAGTAGACATTGTAAAAAATGATATGTCACTCTTACAGCATAGACAGAGTCAACGTAGGTTCATTATGCAGTTGAGTTGAACTTTGTAGGTTCTGAAAGTGGACCGCGTGCACCGGAACCAGAAGAACTCGAAAGAGTTATTTGCACCATTTAACCTCACATAAAAACAACAAGTAATGACAAAGAGAGAAACCAGTTACACCAAGCTTAATATAGAGAAGTTATAGAAACTGCCTTTTACAGTGGCTGAAACACCGTCATTACTGTGGTTAGCACATGGGGTGATATAACTGCCGATATCGACCTTTCAATTCACTTCATGTTTAAAACATTTTCCAATAGGCAGGTTTGAACGTTTAGGAGAGAGTTTTATTCATGAAGAGTGGGAACTGCCTTTCGATTACAGGTGAATGATTGGGGAACAGAAAGTTTTTCTTAGCAATAGCGACTGCAAAATGTCTGTAAGCCATTCAATGATTTGTAAACAGGTGGCTAACCTAGCCTGCTATTTGAAGGTTATTCCTGTCCAATTGATTCATCCAATATTTCAGTTACTTTTGAACAGAAGTTACTTGGTGCTGAGTGATCAATCTATTGTCGAATGAAAGCAGGTTGCCGTACGTGATTTTTGTTTCTCAAAAAGTGACCTGCTGTGGAAACGTGTTATTTCCTCCCACCATGAGATTAAAGTAGCAAATTTGTGGCCTCACATTGCTATTTCCAGTGTCAACTTTGACAAGCTGAGCAGGCTGAAAGCACTATTGTTTCAGAAGCATGTGGTGCTTATGTCTGCATGTGAAACCTGTGATCTACAAGTAGCAAGGTCCTCAGAGGAGATACTATCCCACTTAAATCCCAGCTTTCCAAGGCACTCTGGTTAACTTGTGTGTCATATTTTTTATGCTTCCTACACTGCAAGAGTCGTACACTTTTTTAATGCAATAGGGTCTGGGTTTGTAAGTACATTCCAGACTGGATATGTAAATATATGTGTTTGTGAAGGTATACCACTTGTATTGACATTAATGGCTGGTATCCTGCTGCTGCTCTTTTTACTCGGCAATGGATGCCCCATCTACAAACCTCCAGACTGATGGTGCTACCATCAATGCAACTGTGCCATGATTGCAAGATGCAGTACTTTGGAGTATCGCTGTTGCAGGAAGTGAACAAAGATTGGTCACTGTTCTTTTGGCCAGTATTCTGCTGTGTACCACCTGTTTTCTGTTGCTTGTGGTGCCCTTTCCAGAGTGAACTAGCGGTATGTCTGGTTCAGCAACAGGTACTTTTTAGGGACATGAATCTGCTGATGTTCCCTTTGAGGGATCACTCCTGGATTTGTCCTATGAGGCTACAGTTGCATCGGGACACCTTCTATGAGGCATCTTCCATGGACAATAATGGTACTGCTCCAAGCATCTTTTCTTTGGGCACAGCACTCCTCAGCTGCAGCTGATACCTCGGATCATATTTGTTCCTTTGACATTTTGGATGACGCTTTGGTGGTAATATAATCTCTCGGAAGCAGGGTCCTTCCTGGATTACATCTTGATGCTCTTTGATTACCTTATTCCAAAACTCACATGGCTTTTAAATTGGAATCTATAGTTTAAATTGTTCTCCTTTGTTCAGCATGCTCTGCTTCCCAGCGTGGAAACATTTTTTAAAGAATATTTTTTAGAATATTTTAGTGTTTTTTGTTACTCTTTTAGAAGTCTTTACAATCTGTACTTCAGTACTGGCAAGGGGAGGGTGTCGTGAGGACTCTTTTAGTTCTCGGGTTGCCTCCCCCTTGTTTAGCTTAGTTTACGGTTTGTGTCTTGTTCACATTTTATACATGTTTTTATTCATGTTAGCAAGAGTGCTTTTTAGCAGTGGCTTTTACACATTTTATCAGTTGCTTTATTCTAGAAAAGCAAGGAACACATTGCTCATTTAATCAGCCTTTGCACTACACATAATTCAGTACTCTTTGTCCAAGGCTGTTAAACACAGTAGACAGTATGCTAACTTGTGTTGACAGTCCAGGAGCCAGCTTCTATCTCCAAGACACAGCATTACATCAGAACTGTTGTCCCAATGTGGCATGGGCTATTATATAAACAACACACTGATCCAAGGAGGGTTGAGGTCATCCTGGTCATGACCATCCTGAAATGCGTACTGCACGAGAGGCAGTTTTGATCGTGCTGATGTTCCAGCTTCCCGAGAGGATTGCCACCTACACGACAGGACAATTCCTGATATCATAATCAGGTATCGGGCTGGGGCCAATCTCTTAGATCGGGCCAGACAGAGGATTATAACCACTATGCTCTCACATGTATACACTGGGCAAGGAAAAATCCCTGGAACTTCTAGAACCAAACACAACATGGTGGTGTTGTTTATCTCCTCACCTTGATCATAATGTTAGTTACTTTGCTTTGTTTCATCTGCCTAATTATCACATGCTTTTTATACTAAATTGCGGTTGCTTCAAAAAGTGTATTGAACCCATTTCGTGTTTCACCTTAGCATGCTTGAGTAACTGAGCGAAAGGGATCGGATCTGACTCCATGGCTTTCCGGGGGAGTCTGAGTGTCATGCTCAGGTTTCCATAATCACCTTTTACCCCGACAGGTTTGGTGGTTTGGAGTGAGGCACTGTGCACTAGCCAGAAGTTAGGCTGATAGCTACTTATAGTGTGGGTTGCACTCAGCCTCCCACACTCAGCAGTGCTGCCATCCTAAAAACGCAGTCCTATTATCAAAGTAGGAACTGCATAACACCTCCCTCCCCTAAAAAAATGTGGTTGGCTCCAGGGATGGGGTCCCGGGCTGAAATGATCCTGGGGAGGAGGGCTGCATGCCCCCATCCCAGGTTGGCTGCTTTTTCAGGGTTGGGCATAGACCCTGCAGTCATTATGGGACTCAGACTCAACAGAGATCCAAGAAAAAGGAGAAAAAAAAAAGCGAAGGTGGCAGGGCAGGAATATGGTATGGTGGAATGGTGTTTTATTACATTAGGCCCCTACCTTTATAATGCTCTATGGGAGGATGTTGCAGGATCAGTGTTGAATTACAACTTCTCCTTTTTGGTAGTTGTTAGAAACAGGGTCTTTGGTTGGTAATCAGGTTACCCCCTGTCCAAGCAAGGACCCTCACTCTAGTCAGGGCAAAGTAGAAACACACCTGGCTAACCCTGCTCACTCCCTTGGTAGCTTGGCACGAGCAGAAAGGCTTAACCCGTAGACTAACATACACAGTAATACAGTGAAACACTACAAAATGGACATCACACAGGTTTGGAAAAATAGAAAATATTTATCTAAGTAAACAGACCAAATACGATAGAAAACCACAATACAAAATGAAAAATATGACTTTAGCAATTAAAAACACCAAAATAGTGCTTAGAAGCACAAATGCTGTAATTTGATGTTAGGCGACATTGTGACGGAGTCGTTTCCCACAATGCGACGCCACTGGAGCCATTTACAGAGTCACATGGACCTGCAGATACAGTGCCTTAGCAAAAGTGTGGAAAACAGGAAGGTGCACGGAGTCGGGAAGCGAGGCGGGAGCTGGATCTGATGCAGCATCGGTTCTGGTGCTGCGAGGCGAAGGAGCAGAGGTGTCACAAAGAGTTGTGGTATTCTTACTGCGGAGCGGTGGAGGTGAGGCGGCGTTGGTTGCGAGGATTCAGTTTCTGGGCACCTCCGGAAAAGTCGAAGTCCGGCGAAGTCACAATGCTGCTGGGCAACCTCATGAGGTCGCAGTTATGTCACAATGTCACACGCTTTGCGACGGAGTCGGGTGTCACGAATGTCGGTGCAATGACACTCTGATCTTGTGAGTTCTTGGGATGTCAGGGGCCTGCGATATTGATGGGGTCATCGTGCTTCTGCGAGGTCCACGGCTTCAGGTGCAGGCGGCATCACGTGTTCCATGCAGCGGCGTCCTTACTAAGTTGCACAGGATTGTCCGACGTTGTTTCACAGGATTTTACCAGAAAGTCACTCTCAGGGGCTCAGGAACTGGAATGGCACCCTCTGACAAGCTGGAGTCCACAGCATGCAGACTCAGAGACAGGTTGATGAAGCCTTTGCTGTCCCTGAGGCTTCACAAACAGGAGGCAAGCTCAGTCCAAGCCCTTGGAGTTTCTCCTCAAGCAGGAATGCACAACAAAGTGCAGTCTGTGTCCCCTTTCACAGGCAGAAGCAGCAACTGCAGGATAGCCCAACAAAGCACAGTCACATGTAGGGGCAGCACTTCTCCTCAGCTCTTCAGCTCCTCTCCTTGTCAGAGGTTCTTCTTGGTTCCAGAAGCAAATCTTGAAGAAATCTAAAGTCTGGGGTTTTGGGTCCACTACTTATACCCCTTTCTTCCTTTGCAGCAGGCAAACTTCAAAGGAAGTCTCTGTTGTTCACAAGACCCTGCCTTGCCCAGGCCTGGCCCTAGACACACACCAGGGGGTTGGAGACTACATTGTGTGAGGGCAGGCACAGCCCATTCAGGACTAAGTGACCACTCCTCCTTCCACTCTAGCCCAGATGGCTCATCAGGATATGCAGGCTACACCCCAGCTCCCTTTGTGTCCCTGTCTAGAGGAGATTCACAAACAGCCCAAATGTCAGTCTGACTCCGACAGGGAATCCACAAACAGGCAGAGTCACAGAATGGTTTAAGCAAGAAAATGCCTAGTTTCTAAAAGTAGCATTTTCAAACTAATTATCTAAAAAACAACTTCACTAAAATATGTATTTTTAAATTGTGAGTTCAGAGCCCCCAAAATCCATATATCTACCTGCACTCAAAGGGAAACCGGTCTTTAACCTCTTTGCTGCCAGGCCTTTTCCTCCTCATGTGGCAAGCCTTTTTTTGGCTATTTGGAGCAATTTGTGCTTAGGCCCTCATAACTTTTTGTCCACATGAGCTACCCATGCCAAATTTGTGTCCTTTTTTTCCAACATCCTAGGGATTCTAGAGATACACAGACTTTGTGGGTTCCCCTGAAGGTGACCAAGAAATTAGCCAAATGGGAAAAAAGGGCTGCAGAAGAAGGCTTGTGTTTTTTCGTCTGAAAATGGCATCAACAAAGGGTTTGCAGTGCTAAAATCACCATCTTCCCAGCTTTCAGGAACAGGCAGGCCTGAATCAGAAACCCAGATTTTTCAACACAATTTCGGCATTTTACTGGGACATATCCCATTTTTACTATGTTTATGCTTTCAGCCTCCTTCCAGTTAGTGACAGAAATGGTTGTGAAACCAATGTGGATCCCAGAAAGCTAAACATTTCTGAACAGTAGACAAAATTCTAAATTCAGCAAGGGGTAATTTGTGTAGATCCTACAAGAGTTACCTACAGAAAATAACAGGGCTGAAATAAAAAAATATTGAAATTAAGGTGAAAAAAACAGCAATTTTTCTCCACATTTTACTCTGTAACTTTTTCCTGCGATGTCAGATTTTTTAAAGAAATATACCATTACATCTGCTGGACTCTTCTGGTTATGTGGATATATAAGGCTTGTAGGTTCATCAAGATCCCTAGGTACCCAGAGCCAATAAATGAACTGCACCTTGCAATGGGTTTTCATTCTATACTGGGTATACAGCAATTCATTTGCTGAAATATAAAGATTGAAAAATAGGTATTAAGAAAACCTTTGTATTTACAAAATAGGTACAAGATAAGGTGTTGAGAAGCAGTGGTTACTTGCACATCTCGGAATTACGGGGTGCCCATACTAGCATGTGAATTACAGGGCATTTCTCAAATAGACGTCTTTTTTACACACTGTCTTACATTTGGAAGGAAAAAATGTAGAGAAAGAGGAGGGGCAATAACACTTGTTTTGCTATTCTGTGTTCCCCCACGTCTCCCGATAAAAATGGTACCTCACTTGCGTGGGTAGGCCTAATGCTCGCGACAGGAAATGCAACATGGACACATCACATTTTTACATTGAAATCTGACGTGTTTTTGCAAAGTGCCTAGCTGTAGATTTTGGCCTCTAGCTCAGCCGGCACCTAGGGAAACCTACCAATTCTGTGCATTTTTTAAAACTAGACACCTAGGGGAATCCAATATGGGGTGACTTGTGGGTCTCTCACCGGGTTGCTGTTACTGAGAATCCTTTGCAAACCTCAAAATCTGGCCAAAAACACTTTTTCCTCACATTTCGGTGATAGAAAGTTCTGGAATCTGAGAGGAGCCACAAATTTCCTTCCACCCAGCGTTCCCCCAAGTCTCCCGATAAAAATGATACCTCACTTGTGTGGGTAGGCCTAGCGCACGCAACAGGAAATTCCCCAAAACACAACGTGGACACATTACATTTTCCCAAAGAAAACAGAGCTGTTTTTTGCAAAGTGCTTAGCTGTGGATTTTGGCCTCTAGCTCACCCGGCACCTAGGGAAACATACCAAACCTGTGCATTTTTTAAAAGGATACACCTAGGGGAATCCAAGATGGTGTGACTTGTGGGGCTCTCACCAGGTTCTGTTACCCAGAATCCTCTGCAAACCTCAAAATTTTGCCCAAAAAACACTTTTTCCTCACATTTTGGTGACAGAAAGTTCTGGAATCTGAGAGGAGCCACAAAATTTCTTCCACCCGGTGTTCCCCCAAGTCTCCCGATAAAAATGGTACCTCACTTGTGTGGGTAGGCTTAGTGACGGCAAAAGGAAATGCCCCAAAACACTATCTGTACACATCAAAATTATCAAATACAAAACTACCTGTTTTTGCGGGGGCACCTGCGTTTTTGGTCCTGGGCTCAGCAGCCATAGAGGGAAACCTACCAAACCCAGACATTTTTGAAAACTAGACACCCGAGGAAGTCCAGGGAGGTGTGACTTGCGTGGATCCCCCCGTGTTTTCTTACCCAGAATCCTCAGAAAACCTCAAATTTAGCTAAAAAATCAAATCTTTCCCACATTTCTGTGAGGGATCACCGCACTGGGACAAATTTCTTACCACCCAATGTTTCCCTCAGTCTCCCGGTAAAAATGATACCTCACTTGTGTAGGTGGGCCAAGTGCCTGTGACAGGGAAGAGCCAAAAACATGTAGAAATTGAGGGGGAACCAAAGTGGGTCCAAAAGGGCAGTTTGAAAAAAACTTTTTAGGCTGACAAGTGCAGCAGAATTTTTATCGAGACAGTGCTGGGTGGTAGGAATTTTGTGGATTCCTGCAGATTCCGGAAGGTTCCATCAAAAAAATGTGCGAAAAATGTGTGATTTCCAGCAAAGTTGGAGGTTTGCAGGGCATTGTGGGTAAGAAAATGGTGCGGGCGCATGTGAAGCACACCACCCTGGAGTCACCCAGATGTTTAGTTTTCAGATGTTTCTAGGTCTTGTGTATTTTTCTACATGGCAGAGTCCCAAAGTCCAAAAAGTGCAGCCCTCACCATTCCAAGTGGGACGATTTTGAGAGTTAGCCAAGCTCTCATGGCCCAAATTTAAAACCAAAACCCAAAATAATCAAATGTCCTCTTGCTTGCCGTGGGATAAGATGTTTTAGAGTGCGGGTGGAGAGCTGAAAGACTGCTACCCCCTTCAGAAGGGTGAGGGCATAACCAGGCCCATACCAGGTGGTAGCCACCACCCTACAATTTTTTTATTTTTATTACCAGGCAGCTATTAGACTTTCTTTCCCCCCGGGGTGTGGATCGGGGGTAATTGCCCCATCTGCCCATTGGTGGGCAGAACAACTTTGGCCCCCTTGATATGGGATGGGGGTATGACCATTCCCCCACCCTCTTATTTTGAAAAAAAATCTTCCCTGGTCTCTGGTGGGCTTTCTGCCCCCCTGGGGGGAAGATGGGCCTTCCAAAAATAGGCCGATGTGCCCCCAAAGGGGGCAGATATGGGCAACAGTAATGTTCCCCCACAGGGAACGACCCTTTCCCAAGGGGCTGCCCCCCCAAGCAAAACACCCACATACACACACACCAATCCCTGGTGCCTAAGTGGTTTCTGCCCCTCCAGGGGGCAGACCGGCCTAATAAAATTAGGCCAATCTGCCCCCAAGGGGAGCAGAAGTGGCCTAAATAAATTTGCCCTCCCAGGGGAACGAAACTTGCCTAAGGGGTCGCTCCGCTTGCGTGAAATTGACACAAAAAATAAAAAGCCCTGGTGTCTAGTGGTTTCTGCCCCCCTTGGGGGCAGATTGTCGTAACAAAAATAGGCAGAAATGGCCTAAATACAATTTGGCCCCCAGGGGAGCAACCCATATATAAAAAACAAAAGTAACATAAAAAATATATATATATCCCTGGTGTCTAGGGAGTTTCTGCCGATCGGCCTAATTATAATACAGGGGACAGAAATGGCCTAAAATTAATTTTGCCCCCGGGGCAGCAACCCTTGCCCAAGGGGTCGCTCCCCACATATAAAAAATAAACATTAACAAAAACAAATTATCTAGGGGGCTCCAGGGGGTTTCTGCCCCTCTGGGGACAGATCAGCCTAATTACATTAGGCCGATCTGCCCCCAGATGATGACAGAAATGGCCTAAAAATAATTTGGTCCCCTGAGGAGCGGCCCTTGCCCAAGGGTTTGCTCCCCTCATGTCAAAAACAACAAAAACAATTCCCTGGTGTCTAGTGGTTTCTGCCAGCCTGGGGGCAGATCGGCCTAATTATATTAGGTCGATCTGCCCCTAAGGCAGGCAGAAATGGCCTAAAATTAATTTTGTCCCCCAGGGAGTGACCCTTGCCTAAGGTGTCGCTCCCCACTTATAAAAAAAAAACAATAAACAAAAAAAATTAGCCCTGGTGTCTAGAGGGTTTCTGCCTCCCCTGGGGGAAGATCGCCCTAATTAAGTTAGGCCGATCTGCCAACAGGGGGGGCAGAAATGGCCTAACAATAATTTGCCCCCCTGGGGAGTGGCCTTTGCCCAAGGGACCGCTCCCCGCATGTCAAAATCACAACAAAAAACACTACCTGGTGTCTAGTGGGCATTTCTGCTGCCCGAGAAAGGATTTCTGATGCCTTTCTCATCCCCTCCATGTGATCGGAAGAGAAATGCAAAAGCATTAGCGCTGGAAGCTGAGCTTGTCCAACAGCTTTTATGTCTCAGGATTGGTACATTGACTAAATCTATCCTTGCTACCAAAGGGTCCGGGGGTGCCCAGCTAGGGCTATAGTCCAGATAAAGTCAGAAGATGTGCCATTTTGGTGCTGTCACGACTGATCTTTGAGTAACTTTAATGCCATACTGAAGATTTTACCAATTAATAATAATAGCAAGACGTCCATTGTAAAATTCATTTCCTTCCTCAGTTCAGACAGGAGCACCCTCTCTGGTATGGTTTTGTTAGTTTCCTGACTAGTAACAGGTGTTTCCTCACTTCATTTTCAGTTTGAATCTCATTTTCTAAATTTGTTTTATAATGGTTGAACCTCTTGTTCTGATAGGATTAAATTATAGGGCACCATTGAGACATCATCTCTTAGCTACAGGCCTCCGTAATCTGGACTGTAGTTTACTTTTGTTGTAAATGTACATGCTGCATGCCCCTTTAAAAACCATACTCTTAAATCTGATGATTAGTCCCTCCACCAGGACGACAGGGCAATTTACTCCATCGCCCAGGCGAAACAATGGGCTACCTGCTGGGAAATAAATTAGGCCCTTAGTCTCAAAAATAGAAGTCCAAAATCTTCAGCATGGTGAAGGCAGAAAGCTGTGTCTGAGGAGGCTTCCACAAGGTTGGATAACTGTTGGATGAGGGCCTGGTTGGTTTGTGTGAGAGTCATCAAGTGGGAAAAATCTGAATTTCATGTCGAAGGAAGGTCCCTTGCCGGATGGATACTTTTAGTACCTTCACTCGGTCAAGATGTCTTGGTTTGCACTGAGTAACTTTTTTGGAACTAAGATTTTTCCAGCAGGGCAGAGATGCATGTTGTACCTGAAGATGGCTCCAAGAGGGAAAATACCTTCTCCATGAGATCTTTCTGAATTTGGTTTGCTACTCTGGGAAAGCTCCAAGTGGGAGAAACATGAATCTCTAGCCCGGTGGCAACGCACACTGGTCAGTTAGACTTGGCTGGTTTCTCCCAGACCTCTGTAGATCTTTAGAGCCAAATAGTTTTCAGGGGTGGGAAGTTTTCCAGGACTTCAGGAACAACACTTAAGGGTTAGGACTCACTCCAGCAGAGGCAAACAGCAGGATCTAGGGCATGTCCAGTTGGAACTAGTCAGCCAGGCAGTTGCAGGAAAGGCCTCTTGCAGCTTATGTTTCCCTGTAGCTTGAACAGGAGATCAGCCTTATGTCTCTTGGAATCCACTTCTTCGTCCTAAGTACAAGATAGAGCAGGTCCAGTCCTGCTGGGCTCTTCTCAAGTGATGGACATCAGGTTCAGTCCTCTTTTGATCTTCCTCAGGTCCAGTAGTGTTCTGGGGAGGGTAGCTGGGGATGCAACTTTTATGCCTGGTAGCATTTTGTGGGTTAAGGTAACTCTTGGCTCCTCCTTCCCCAGTGGGGTAAAAGATCCAGGGGTTACCCTACCAACTTTTGCTGCATTTATTGTGTGCCCTATTACAAACAATCCCAGCTTTCTTCTCTCTGCCTAAATCTAAGATGCAAAAACCCTTCTCCCCTTGTACAGACCCTTTGTGCCCAGCCCAGAGGTGTGGCAAATGGTATGAGAAAACCGTCCACTTTAGTCACTTCAAGCCAGATATGGGGGCAGCGCCTTCCCCATTGGGATTGGAGCCTGCCTGATTGGGGGAGTGAAGGGAGGGGCCTGTCCAGGTGCAATTTGACATTGTTCTGTAACAGGGAGGCCTTTTTGATGTTAGTTAAGTTCCTGGTTGCAACCCAAATACTCATACTTCTAGATGAACAGAAAAACCTTCCTGGACCCAGGCCTTTGTCTTTGATCTGGCAGCAGTTTTCAAACCACATTCAGGGCTTGAACACTCAGAGGGCAGCTACTGGAAGCTAATGCAAGTTAGCCTCCAATGGCTTTGGTCAAGTAAAAGTGCATTTTCTTAAATAATTATTAAAAACCAAACTACACCAGTAATATGGATTTTTCATAATTATTACAAAGAGTCCAAGAATTAAAGTTTTAGGTATTTCCTACCTGAAGAAAGCATTATTAAATTTCAATTGTGTATTGGTTTCCTATGGAACAGCCAGCCTTGCTTCAGTGAAAATAACTTTACTGAGCTAGTCTTTGTAAGGTCATGTTTAATATTAAATATCTACATGTCGCACTATTACATACCATGTACCCTACCTTGTGGGCATACACAAGGGGAAGGACCCTGCACCTGATTGGAGAACCAGGATCCCCCTGCTTTTCACCCAGGAGCAAGGATAAAACTGGCAAACCTGCACCCACACCTCAGATCCCCATCAGATTCCAACAAGGAAGAACAAAAGGAGAAGAAGGACTGCCCTGCTGGACCCCTGTCCTCCACCTGGAACCTGCACTCAGAAGGACTGCACCAGCTGCACACTTGGGCTTCACCACAAGAAGGACTTTGCCTGGCTTCAACTGGTTCAAGGAGGGACTCCCTGTTTGCTACAGGTGAAAAATTGCTAACCAGAGTCCCCTGCACCAACTCCTGAAGAAATCAACCAGCTGGCCACTGCCCAGTGGCCAAAAAGGAGTTTGCGCCAGGTGCATTCTGGGAGTTGTAGTCCGCACCCCCAAGGACCATCTCAGAACTTCTGGACCCTTGGGGTGAGCTGTGGACCTCAAAAGAACATTAAAAGGACATCTGGGAGAAGCCCCAGAAGTTTGGAGAAGTTTGGAGAACTTTTGGAAAAAAAGCTCCAGAGAGGGACCGACCTGCCGAAGCAACGCTAGCCGGCTTGCCTCAACTGCGACCCGGCCTGATTTGCTGGGTCGTCCCGGTAAAGAAGATCTCCGAAAAAGAGACTAAGGGGGTCATTCCAAGCTTGGCGGGCGGCGGTCATTCTGGGTTTCCCACTGGGCTGGCGGGCGACCGCCAAAAGGCCGCCCGCCAGCCCAGTGGGAAACACCCTTCTACGAGGAAGCTGGCTCCGAATGGAGCCGGCGGAGTGGAAGGTATGCGACGGGTGCAGTCAGAATGCCCTTAGGAGCACCGCCAGCCTGGTGGCGGTGCTTCCGCCGACCCCGGCCCTGGCGGTCAAGGACCGCCGGGGTCGGAATCACCCCCTAAGTCCGAAGGTAAAAAGTTGACCGGGACCTCCCAGCCAGCGTATCCGAGGAGGGCTTCAGGGACGTCGGATCAAGATCCAGGTTTATCCCGGTCGAAGGATTTCGGAGGCTCCAGGAGGTTGGATTGGACTGGAAGGTTCGTCCCGCTGAAGAAAATCTTCGAAAAAGAGACTAAGGGGGTCATTCTGACCCCCGCGGGTGGCGGAAGCCGGAACCGCCAGAAGACCGCACCGCGGTCAAAAGACCGCGGCGGTCATTCTGACTTTCCCGCTGGGCTGGCGGGCGACCGCCAAAAGGCCGCCCGCCCGCCCAGCGGGAAAGCCCCAGCAACGAGGAAGCCGGCTCCGAATGGAGCCGGCAGAGTTGCTGGTGTGCGAAGGGTGCAGTTGCACCCGTCGCGATTTTCAGTGTCTGCCAAGCAGACACTGAAAATCTTAATGGGGCCCTGTTAGGGGGCACTGGAGGGGCCCCCAGGGGCCCCACGACACCCGTTCCCGCCATCCTGTTTCTGGCGGTGAAAACCGCCAGAAACAGGATGGCGGGAAGGGGGTCGGAATCCCCATGGCGGCGCTGCTTGCAGCGCCGCCGTGGAGGATTCCCTGGGGCCGCGGGAAACCGGTGGGAAACCGCCGGTTTCCCTTTTCTGACCGCGGCTGTACCGCCGCGGTCAGAATGGCCCCAGAAGCACCGCCAGCCTGTTGGCGATGCTTTCCACGGTCGTTGGCCCTGGCGGTCCATGACCGCCAGGGTCAGAATGACCCCCTAAGTGTGAAGGTAAACTTTTAACCAAGGTCTCCCGCGGCCTGTAGCCGAGCAGGGCTCCATCGCGGTCTGCCTTAAACTTTGACTTTGCCCCGGTCGAGGTGCAACCAGATGACCCGATTGGCGCTTTTTGTTTCTAGGCGCTAAAAAACAATAATTCTTTAAAAATTCATATCTCCGGTTCCCCTTATCCGATTTTATTCGTTTTTGTGTCATTTTAAAGATAAAAATATAATCTATTTTTATAAATTGGTTTTGGATTTTTAAACTGTTTCCTGTGTTTTATTTAATTACTGTTTTGTGATATTTTAATGCTTTACAATCTGGTGGTCATTACAACCCTGGCGGACGGTGTTAAAGCGGCGGAAATACCACAAACAGGCCGGCTGAACAAAAAAGGGAATTATGACCATGGCAGAAACCGCCAACATAGACAGCCACTTTAACACTCCGACCGCCACGGCGGTACAGACAAGCAGCACGGGGGTCACCGCCAACAGACAGGCGGGAGACAAAGTACCGCCCACAGTATCACAACAGGCCAATCTGCCACCTTTTCCGGGGCGGATTCTCCTTGGATAAAAACACGCCGGAAACAGCTTTGGCAATGGGAAAACGCTCACCTGAACACACTCCACAAGGAAGGAGGATACCATGGAGCCGGAACTCCAAATACTCCCTGCGATTGTGTTCCTGTTCCTCTACGAACATCAGCAACGGCGGCGCCGAAGACAACGGTGAGTACTGCACCTACGACATAGGGGAGGGGGAGGCAAAAGTCAGGGACACACACAAGCAACATCCCCACCCCCACCCCGACCCTCGCACAATACAACACACACACCAATGCATAACCAAACATCACAGGAACAACCCCCAACCCCCCCCCGGAAGAATGCAAAGACAAAAGGAAATGAAGTACAACCATTGTAATGTAACAAAATACAGTAAGCACATATATACATAAATATATACACATTCCAAATATATACATCACGATTAGTAGTGCACTTATGCACATTTCAATGTCCGTGGACCACTGGGCCCAAAATGCATGGGCGAGGCCCACACACGATACCTGTCCAGAAACGGAGAGAACACTGCAGGGGCATCAGATAGAAATACAACAGGCACCTCAGGGGGAAGGGAAGGGGGGGAACCTCAGCCGGATGACAGCACCACGTTAGACCCACGACGGGGCTCCATGCCCATTGATGTATCCTGGGGAATGCAAAGCGACAGTCTCACAAGTCTTTGCAGTGGGTGGGTTGCCCACTGAATTATCCTGGGGAGTGCAGAGCCACAGTCTCACAAGTCGTTGCAGTGGGTGGGTTGCCCACTGTTTCATCCTTTGGAGTGCAAAGCCACAGTCTCACAAGTCTTTGCAGTGGGTGGGTTGCCCACTGTTTTATCCTGGGGAGTGCAAAGCCACAGTCTCACAAGTCTTTGCAGTGGGTGGGTTGCCCACTGTTTCATCCTGGGGAGTGCAAAGCCACAGTCTCACAAGTGGATAAGAGTCTACATTGGTTTTGGAGGGGGACTGGTGCTCACAGTGCATCACGCTCCCCGTGACGGTCCCAGTTCCGTCACTGCCCCTGCCGCACATGGGCTAACGATGCTTGAGTTGGCGGTGCTTGCCCTGTTCAGCGGTGCTTGGCCTGTTCAGAGGTGTTTGCCATGTTCAGCGGTGCTTGCCATGGTGGTCTTTGCCCTGTTCAGCGGTCTTTGCCCTGTTCAGCGGTGCTTGGCCTGTTCAGCGGTGATTGGCCTGTTCAGCGGTGCTTGCCCTGTTCAGCGGTGCTTGCCATGGCGGTCTTTGTCCTGTTCAGTGGTCTTTGCCCTGTTCAGCGGTGCTTGGCCTGTTCAGCGGTGCTTGCCATGTTCAGCGGTGCTTGCCATGGCGGTCTTTGCCCTGTTCAGCGGTGCTTGGCCTGTTCAGCGGTGCTTGCCATGTTCAACGGTGCTTGCCATGGCGGTCTTTGCCCTGTTCAGCAGTGCTTGACTTTGCTGTCTCTGACCTGTGTAGCGGTGTGTGCCATGGCGGTCCCTCATTGCCCAGCGGGGCTGTGGCTGCCGGGGCCCTCCTGGGCACTGACTCTGGCGGTGGTCTCCTGACCAGTGACGATTGTGCTGCCCTCCTGGGCACTGACTCTGGCGGTGGTCTCCGGACCAGTGACGAATGTGCTGCCCTCCTGGGCACTGACTCGGCGGTGGTCTCTGGACCAGTGACGATTGTGCTGCCCTCCTGGGCACTGTGACGATTGTGCTGCCCTCCTGGGCACTGACTCTGGCGGTGGTCTCCTGACCAGTGACGATGGGGCTGGCGGTGGCATCCTGGGCAGCGGGGAGGATGGCGGCCTTCTCCGCTGTGCTGCTCTTCCCAGACTTTGGCGACTTCTTCTGGCCCTTCCCCACCTTGGGAGTAGTCACAGCTGATTCGACACTCCCCCCGGGACCCTTGTGAGCAGCTTTGCCTGCAGGAGTCTTCACCCTCTCCCGTCAGGCACTGTCTAACTTCTGGTGCTTCACAGGGTGTGGACTGGCAGTGCTTTGGCTCCATGTCACACTGGCTGCCCTGGTGCCCGGTGCACTCCACATACCTCTAACAGCCACCACTGGTACCAGACTTTTTTTGGCTGAGGTGCTACTACGGGACCTATGAATTGGAGGGGGGGTAGTGGGACAGAGGTCAAGGTTGCTCAGGAAAATTTTCTGACGAACACTAGGACGGGTAGCTGGAGGGGGTCTGGGAGTGGAGAAAGAGGAGGTGGTTGTAGGAGGTGTAACTTTTGATGCTTTGGGTGCAGGTGCATGTTCTGGAGGTGGATGGATGCTGGGTTTGTGTGTGCCCGCGTTTGTGTACTTTGGGAGGGGGCGTCACAGACACACTGGGAGAGGACACAGGGGACGTTTAAATGGTAGTGGGGGTGGTGAGTGCAGGTGAGCGGGGTGTGGTGATGGGTGTTCTGGTGCGAGTCCTAGTAGCTGTAGTGGTTGTGCATGCAGGTGAGAGTGTAGACAACACTGGGAGGGAGGAGGGAGACGACGAGGAGGGGGACACAGTGGAGGCAGTGGATGTTGCTGTGTCTGTATGTGAGTGATGCTTGTGTGAGTGCCTGTGGGATGTGTGGTGCCTATGTTTGCCTGAGCTGCCCTTGTGTGTTGACGTGTGTGCAGGCTGGTCTGATGGTGTGCTTGGGATAGGCTGAGGTACAGGGATTGGGTCTGGGTGGAGGAAGTTGGAGGGGGGAGGCTAGACACAGGGACAATGGCTGCCATCAGTGCTGAGGCCAGAGATTGCAGGGTTCGATGGTGGGCAGCCTGACCAGAATGAATGCCCTCCAAGAATGCATTAGTGTGTTGCAACTCCCTTTCTACACCCTGGATGGCATTCACAATGGTAGACTGCCCAACAGTGAGTGACCTGAGGAGGTCAATGGCCTCCTCACTGAGGGCAGCAGGGGTGACAGGGGCAGGGGCTGAGGTGCCTGGGGCGAAGGTGATGCCCACCCTCCTGGATGAGCGGGCACGGGGCGAACGATGAGGAGCTGCTGGGAGGGCGGTGCTGGTAGGGGGGGTGGCTGTACCTGTAGGAGTGGGGGGCACAGATTTTGCCACCACCACAAGGGAGCTTCCATCGGAGGATGAGTCCGTGTCGCTGGTTGCTGATCCGGTGACCACCGTGAAGCTCCCCTCGCCCTCCATCCCACTGGTGTATTCAGAGTCCATGGTGTGGCCCTCCATGGCCATGTGGGTTGCAGCCCTCTCGTGCTCCGGTGCCCCTGTACCTCCGCCTGATGATGCTGATGCACAAGAGAACAGGGAGAGCACAAAAAGGGGTGGGGAAACAGATGAAAGACAGGTTGAGTGCACGGCTTACCGCTACCGTTGGCGGACAATACAGAGACAGCAGCCCCCTGCACTACGCCACGCTCCTGGGCTCTACAGATGCAGTTCCTGGGATATGGTCTACATGGCTATGATAGACATCTGCACACATTGATGACACAGGGGCATGTATACCTGTACTTGCCACTCTACAGAGGTGGGGTGGAGTGCCACATGGCCTGCATTACGGAGGGGCCTAGCCTACGGAACTCGCCCTGGCCTAGGGAAACCCACAGCCCTCCTCCCCCACCAAGACCCCTCCACTGCACGCAAAGTCATGAGAATGTGAGTGTACTCACCCCCTTGTGTCTGCTGTGATGCCCTCATGCGCCCATCCAACTCAGGGTAGGCCACCATCAGGATCCGGAACATCAGGGGGTCATGGTGCGAAGGGCACCCCTCCCACGTTGGGAGGCCATCCCCAGCTGAGCCTCCGCCGCCTTCTTGCTCCAGCGGCGAATGTCCTCCCATCTTTTACGGCAGTGGGTGCTCCGTCTCTGGTGGACCCCCAGGGTCCGGACGTCCTTGGCGATGGCACGCCAAATATCCTTCTTCTGGTGGGCGCTGACCTACATGACATGTACAGGGGAAGAAGAGAAGTCATTACCAACTGCACCGTCGAAGTGAGTGGCCCACATCCCTGCCCTTGCCATGTGGCACATACATTCACACTCCTTCATGCTCGCAGAACTCTGCCCCCTTCCTACTTACATCCAGCCCTCTCCACCCAGGCATAGCCCATACAACTTGCACCCTATGTACTCACCTGTTGGTCTGGAGGACCGTAGAGTAGCGTGTGCTGGGGGAGGACCCGTCCACGAGCTTCTCCAACTCCTGTGCAGTGAAGGCAGGGGCCCTTTCCCCAGACGCACGTGCCATTGTCTCTTCCAGACCGAGGTCACAGCAGCACTTGCAGTGTAGGTCCTCTCCTGTCGAAGATCAGGTATCGAGTGATTGAACAGATAGAAAATGGTGGTCACGTCCGCGGCGGTGACGTCCCCGGCGGTGCGTATCATCACCGCCGGCGCACTTCGTCATTGGCTCCTGGGACCCATAGGGTTCTATGTAAACCAATGCAGCATTGCGCCGCGGTCTACGACCGCCTACCGCGACAGTGTACAACGCCAGCGCAGTTACCTCACATCCCATTGTCCCACTTTAGAGGTCAGGCATCCGACATTTCAGGGGCCCACATGGCTTCATTTTCAACTGCGTCACACATACCTAGGCATGGAGTCAACACACATACAGAATTTTTTTTGTATTTTGTGTTGTGTTCTGTGTAGCTGTGGGTGCATACCTCTGAATTGGTTGACTCTGTGGTTGCTGTTGTCCTTCCTAGTCACCGTCAGCTGGGACATGTGAGGAGATGGCGGAATCCTCCGGTGTACCGACCGCTGGTGGACCTGTTGACAATGGAGGAGTGACATTTAATCATCACCTACAGGTTTGACCGTGCCACAATCCAGGAACTGTGTACCCAGTTGGAGCCAGACCTTATGTCACCAATCCGCCATCCCACAGGAATCCCCCCTCAAGTGCAGATGCTATCAGTGCTCCATTTCCTAGCAAGTGGGTCATTTCAAACAACAGTGGCCATGGCATCAGGGATGTCCCAGCCTATGTTTTCCAACAAGTTGTCCAGAGTGTTGTTTGCCCTGCTGAAACACATGAGGAGCTACATCGTTTTCCCTCAGGTGGTGGATTTGGCTACAGTTAAAGGTGACTTCTATGCCCTTGGACATATCCCTAACATCATAGGTGCCATTGATGGGACACATGTAGCTCTGGTCCCCCCGGCAGGAGTGAACAGGTGTACAGGAACCGGAAGAGTTATCATTCCATGAATGTACAGATGGTATGTTTGGCAGACCAGTACATCTCGCAGGTAAATGCTATGTTCCCTGGCTCAGTGCATAACGCCTACATCCTGTGGAATCGCAGCATCCCTTATGTGATGGGTCAACTCCAAAGGCACCGGGTGTGGCTATTAGGGGACTCTGGTTACCCCAACCTGTCATGGCTACTGACCCCAGTGAGGAATCCCAGGACCAGGGCAGAGGAACGCTACAATGAAGCCCATGGGCGGACTAGGAGGGTGATCGAACGCACCTTCGGCCTCCTGAAGGCCAGGTTCAGGTGCCTGCATATGACAGGTGGTTCCCTATTCTACTCACCAAGGAAGGTGTGCCAGATCATCATCGCCTGCTGTATGCTTCACAATCTTGCTTTGCGACGCCAGGAGCCTTTTCTGCAGGAGAATGGTCCAGATGACAGTGTTGTGGCAGCTAAGGAGCCTGTGGACAGTGATGAGGAGGAAGCTGAGGAAGAAGACATTGACACCAGGGACTCTGTCATACAGCAATATTTCCAGTGACACACAGGTGAGAACAATTTATTTACTAGTACATTTACTTTCACACTTTTACCTCTATCCTGTCTGTCAATTTGAAGCAGTATTTGGTAATTGAGTTGTACATTTCCATTACGGTTTCACAGGTGTGGTTACCAACGTGTGTCATCTGCTTGCATCCTTCATGGACTTGTGATGTGTGACATAGGTATGTTTACATTACAATGTTAGAAAGGATTTTGTCATTGTCATAGATAATACAAATTTTAGAAATCACAGACTGACTCCAGATTGTTTTGTGGTTAAAGGGTGTTTATTGACGTGCTAATTATTGGAGGGGGTGGCACAATGGTGAGGGGGATGGTGGAGGAATGTCCATGGCAGAGTCCAGTCTATTAGTCTCACAGGTGCACTGCCCATATGGGCATAGGAAGTGGAGCTGGGGCAGTTCGAATATGGACAGGGTAACAATGTGGGACAGTGGGATGCTAATCAGGGTGGTCTCATTTCTTGGCGGGGGTCTTTCCATCGTGCTCTGTCCTGTTCCTGGATCTCAGGGACCGCTTGCGGGGTGGTTCTCCATCTGCAGGGGGTGGGGTGCTGGTGTGGTGGTCCTGTGGCGGGGCGTCCTGTCCACTAGCCCCGGCGGAGGTGGTGGGCAGTTCATCGTCCATGCTAGTGTCAGGGGCCCCTTGGAGTGCCACGGTGTCCCTCATGGTGTTCTGTATGTCCTTCAGCACCCCAACGATGGTGCCCAGGGCGGAGCAGATGGTTCTGAGCTCCTCCCTGAAGCCCAAATACTGTTCCTCCTGCATGCGCTGGGTCTCCTGAAACTTGTCCAGGACTGTGGCCATCGTCTCCTGGGAGTGGTGGTATGCTCCCATGATGGAGGAGAGGGCCTTGTGGAGAGTGGCTTCCCTTGGCCTGTCCGCCCCCTGTCGCACAGCAGCCCTACCAGTTCCCCTGTGTTCCTGGGCCTCCGTCCCCTGGACCGTGTGCCCACTACTACTGCCCCCAGGTCCCTGTTGTTGTTGGGGTGGTGGGTTATCCTGGGTTCCCTGTAGTGGTGGACACACAGCTGCTTGACGTGTCCTAGGGACGGAGGTATGGGCCCGCTGGGTGGGTGCTGTGCTGGTGTTACCAGAGGGTGGAAGGTCAGTGTTGGGCTGTGCCTGTGCGAGGGGAATCGACTGTCCCGAGGCCCACGATGGTCCGGGTTGGTCATCTGGATCCAGTTGGCCAGAGCTGCTGTCATCACTGTGGGCCTCTTCTGTGGGTGGGGTAGAGATGTCTGGACCCTCCTGTGTGGTGACGTTAGGTAGTGGTCCTGCAGGGGTATAAAAGCATGATTATTGCATCTGTATGTGTCATGGTGTGCAATGGGTGGGTGAGCGTGTACCCCAGTGCTAGCATTCCTGTGTGGGGGCTTGTGTGATGATGGTTGGGGGTGTTATGAGTATGTGCAGTGGGCATGCTTTAGTGATGGGTGTCCATGCTTTGTTGTGTCATGCAGGGCTTGGTGTTGGGCTGTGTGGTTTGTGTTATTAGTACATTAGTGAGGATTTGGCGTGATAGGGGAGGGGGTGAGGGTGGGGGTGTGTGATAGCATGCAGGTAGGGTGGGGGATATGATAGTTAAGATTTGACTTACCAGTGTCCATTCCTCCACCGACTCCTCCGAGGCCCTCAGGATGCATAATGGTCAAGACCTGCTCCTCCCATGTTGTTAGTTGTGGGGGAGGAGGTGGGGGTCCGCCGCCAGTCAGCTGACCCGCGATGTTGTGCCTGGAAACCACGGAACGCACCTTCCCCGTAGGTCGTTCCACCTCTTCCTGATGTCGTCCCAATTTCTTGGGTGCTGTCCCACTGCGTTGACCCTGTCCACGATTCTTCGCCATAGCTCCATCTTCCTAGCTATAGAGGTGTGCTGCACCTGTGATCCAAATAGTTGTGGCTCTACCTGTATGATTTCCTCCACCATAACCCTGAGCTCCTCCTCCGAAAACCTGGGGTGTCTTTGGCGTGCCATGGGATGGTGTAGGTGATGTGTGGGGTGGTGTATGTGGTGATGAGTGTGGTGATGTGTAGTGGTGTGTGGTGTTTTGTGCGTGGATTATTGTGTGGGTGATGGTGTTGTGTGCCTCTGTGTGGTGGGGTTGTCTATTGCTGTGCTCTCTGTCTGTCGCCTTCGTCTCTGATTTTTGGTCGTAGGGGTTTGTGGGTGATGTGGGTGTGTGTTTTATATTGTGTTGGGTGTGTGGGAGTGGTGTGTTTATGTGTATCAGGTGTGTGTATTTGGAATTGTCCTATGTGGCGGTGTTTTGGAGATGTGTGTGTATTTTGAGCGCAGCGGTCTGTACGGCCAATGGAATACCGCGGTTGAAAGACGGCTGCGTGGATTCATGGGTGGTGATAGCATGGGCGTGTTTCTGTTGGCGTGACGGTGGAGGTTTTGTTATCGCCAGTTTATCACTGACCTTTGGTGTGGCGGACTTGTGTGGGTGTCTGAATTTTGGCGGATTCTGAGATGTGGGTCATAACAGCTGTGGCGGAATTTCGCGGCCGCGGCGGTGTATTGGCGGTCTTCTGCGCGGCCGTAAGCGGCTTTTACTGCCAGGGTTGTAATGACCACCTCTGTCTCCTAAGTTAAGCCTTGACGCTCGTTGCCAAGCTACCAAGGGTTGAGCTGGGGTTAATTTACTGAGACCTAACTGGACCTTAGTGGAGGTTAGTGGCCTATTGCTAAGTGTAGGTACCTACCTGCCCTTACCAATAACCCATTTTCCAACAGTTTTGGTGAGCAGTGGTGGGATCCTGTACTTGTGTTCAGTATCACATTACAGTTTTAAGTAAAACAAATTAAAAATCCTTTAAATTGTCCTAGTGCAAAAATTGTTTTTAATTTTTAATTTGGATTAATTTAAATTATAGAATTTTTTTGATTTTTCTAAATTCTTATTTCCAATTTTTGCAAAAAGTTTTTGTTGACACAAATCTAGGGAACCATGGAGCTTGATCTGGCTAGCCTACCCACACTGACAGTAGTCCAGCTTAGGGGGTTGTGCACTGAAAGAGGGTTGCCTGCAACCACTGACCTCAGGAAGCATTTCCTGATCAAATCCCTGACAGCAAGGGCTGAGGCCCAAGAGGTAGACTCAGAAGAAGCTCCAGAGGAGGGAGAAGTAGGGGAGGATGCTAGTTCCAACCACTCAGGGGAGGGAGGGCATCTGAGCCTAAGTGAGGATGAGGAAGACCGGTCCTCATTACATACAGTCGCTAGGGGCAGACCCAAAGCTAGTTGGGGGAAGGGGGTCCCTTCAGGAGGAGAGAACCTGTCCCTCAGGGAAAGAGAGCTGGAGGCCCAGCTAGCATTCATAGCTTTGGAGGCAGAGAAGCTGGCCATAGAAAAGAAAAAGTGGGCAAGGGAAGAGAAAAGAGATGGTGGCAGCGACAAAGAAGCTGAGGTGTCCATGAGTGGGGGGTTTTGCCCCAGTTTACCCAAAGGGGTGGTTCCTGCCTATGTAGAGGGGGATGATATAGATAAGTGGCTGGGGTCCTTTGAGAGGACCCTCCAGATGAGGAGAGTCAAGCCTCAGTACTGGGGTTCACTTCTTTGGGAGTTGGTTCCCAACTCTGGGAGGGATAGGCTCCTAACCTTGAGGGGGGAGGAGGCAGACTCATACCCCAGTATGAAGAAATGCTTGACTAAAAAGTTTGGTCTGACCCCAGAGCAGTATAGGCTCAAGTTTAGGGACACCCAAAAGACAAGCACCCAGTCCTGGGTGGACTTTGTGGACATTTCAGTAAAAGCACTAGAGGGCTAGATACAGGGCAACAAGGTAAGTACCTTTGAGGGGCTGTACAATTTGATTATGAGGGAGCACCTTCTAACCAATTGTGTCCAAGAGAAGCTCCACCAGTATCTAGTTGACTCTAAGTTGACCAACCCCAGAGAGCTGGGGGAGGCAGCAGATGACTGGTTAAGAACTAGGGTTAACCAGAAACCCCCGGGGGGTGATCAGAAAAAGGGAGGAAATGGTTCTTCTCAGGGGAAGAACCAAGGGAAAGATGAGAAAAAGCCCAAGGAGTCCTCACAAGAGTCCCCAAAAACTTCCCAGGGTGGGGGAGCCCCAAGCCATTCTACTTCTAAGGGGAAAGGGTATCAGGGAAAGAATTATGATCCTGCTAAAGCAGGAAAGTTTCAGGAGCTTGCTAAGGCCGGCAAGTGTTTTGAGTGTCATCAACCTGGACACAAAAGAGGAGATGCTATCTGCTCCAAGAAGCCCCCCACTGGTGGGCAATCCCAGGGGATTTCTAGTGTAGGGTTGGGGGTGGAATTTGGCCCAGGCCTGCGATCAGGGTACACAGAGGTCACCTTAGTATCCGTGGGTGGGGTGGACATTGCAACTATGGCCACCTTACCTCCCAGCATGGAGAGGTATAGGCAGAGGCCTAAAGTCAATGGGACTGAGGTGGAAGCTCTGAGAGATACAGGAGCCAGTGTGACAATGGTCACAGAGAAGCTGGTTTCTCCAGAACAGGTCTTACCTGGTGTCTTCCACCAAGTGACTTATGCAAATAGCAGAACCAAACTCCATCCCATGGCCATGGTGAGTCTGGAATGGGGAGGTGTGACTGGCCCTAAAAAGGTAGCTGTAGCTCCTGCCCTCCCAGTAGAGTGTCTGCTGGGAAATGATCTTGAAGCATCTGAATGGTCAGAGGTGGATAGAAGGGTCCATGCACAGATGCTGGACCTCCCCGAATGGGTGTGTGCTGTGACCAGGTCACAGGCAGCACAACAGGGAAGTGCTGGACACTTGGACCCTGGAACAATGGGCCAAGCTTTCAAGAAGAAGACAAAGGGCACTGGGTCTGGCTTGCCAGCCACTACAAGTCAAGTACAGAGGGTCAGGAGGAATCCAACCCTGAGGGGGAGGATCAGACCTCTGAGGGAGGGACACTTCCCCTGCAAGCTCTGCCTGACTTGGCAGAACTGCAAGGGGCAGGTGGGCCCACCAGAGAAGAGTTGTGCCAGGGACAAAGAGAGTATCCCACTCTTGAGGGCCTGAGGCAGACTGCTGCCAGGCAAGAACAAAGGGATACCAGTGGGACCCACAAGGTTTACTGGGAGGGTGGAGTTCTCTACACTGAGGCAAGGGCCCTCAAACCAGGGGCCACCAGGAGAGTAGTGGTCCCCCAGAAGTATAGAGAATTCCGCCTTACCTTAAGCCATGATATCCCCTTAGCTGGACATTTGGGACAGACCAAGACTTGGAACAGGCTGGTCAACCATTTTTATTGGCCCCAAATGTCAGAAAAAGTCAAAGGGTTTTGCAGCTCCTGTGTCACCTGCCAAGCCAGTGGCAAGACAGGGGGCAAGCCAAAGGCTCCCTTGATACCACTGCCAGTGGTTGGGACTCCCTTTGAGCGGGTGGAGATTGACATTGTTGGTCCCCTAGACCCACCAACTGCCTCAGGTAACAGGTACATTTTGGTGGTTGTGGACCATGTTACCAGGTACCCTGAGGCAATACCCCTCCGGACAGTCACTACTCCCACGGTGGCTAGGGCCCTACTTGGTGTGTTCACCAGAGTGGGGTTCCCAAAGGAGGTGGTCTCAGATAGGGGCACAAACTTTATGTCAGCCTATCTGAAAGCCATGTGGGATGAGTGTTGTGTTACTTATAAGTTCACCACCCCCTATCATCCACAGACCAATGGTCTGGTGGAAAGATTTAATAAGACCCTGAAGGGCATGATCATGGGTTTGTCTGACAAACTCAGGAGGAGATGGGATGTTCTCCTCCCATGCATGCTGCTTGCCTACAGAGAGGTGCCACAGAAGGGGGTTGGATTCAGCCCCTTTGAGTTACTGTTTGGGCACCCTGTAAGAGGCCCATTGTGCTTGGTGAGAGAGTCTTGGGAAAAGCCTCTCAGAGAGTCCAAGGAGAATGTGCTAGATTATGTGCTGGGCCTGCGGTCCCACATGGCTGAGTACATGAAGAAGGGAAGCAGAAACCTGGAGGCCAGCCAGGAGCTCATGAAGCTCTGGCATGATCAGAAGGCTACCATGCCTGAGTATCACCCAGGACAGCTGGTGTGGGTTTTGGCGCCCATGGCTCCTAGGGCACTTCACGCCAAATGGACTGGGCCCTATTCAATTCTGGAGAAAAAGGGTGAGGTCACCTACTTGGTGGACCTTGGCAACCCCAGGAATCCTCATAGGATCCTGCATGTTAACAGGCTGAAACCCCACCAGGACAGGGCAGACATGACATTGCTGATGGTCACTGATGAAGGGAAGGAGGAGGAGAGTGAACCTCTGCCAGACCTCCTGTCCTCAAATGCACAAGATGGGTCAGTGGATGGAGTGGTGCTCTCTCCCAAGTTGACAGACCAGCAACAAAAAGACTGCAAACAGGTTTTGGAACAGTTTGCTAGTCTGTTCTCCCTGACCCCTGGACTCACCAATTGGTGTGTCCATGACGTTGACCCTGGTGACAGCTTGCCAGTCAAGAACAAGCTATACAGACTGTCTGACCAGGTCAAGGCCAACATCAAAGCTGAAGTGGCTAAGATGTTGGAGCTCAAGGTAATTGAGCCCTCTGACAGTCCTTGGTCCAGTCCAGTGGTACTGGTGCCCAAACCTAATCCCCAAGGTGGGAAGAAGGAAATTAGATTTTATGTGGACTACAGAGGTCTAAACGCAGTCACTAGGACTGATGCTTACCCCATACCTAGAGCTGATGAGCTCATTGATAGGTTGGGGGCTGCCAAATTCCTGAGCACATTTGATCTGACCTAAGGATACTGGCAGATTGCCTTAAGTCCAGGAGCTAAGGAGAGGTCAGCATTTTCCACACCAGAGGGCCACTTTCAGTTCAAGGTGATGCCCTTTGGCCTGAAAAATGCTCCTGCCACCTTCCAACGGTTGGTGAATAGAGTCCTGTCTGGGTTGGAATCTTTCAGTGCAGCATATCTGGATGATATAGCTGTATTTAGTTCCACCTGGGAGGTCCACCTGGTCCACCTGAAGGAAGTGCTTCAGGCCCTGCTTCAAGCAGGCCTGACTATCAAGGCAAGCAAGTGCCAGATAGGGCAAAGCTCAGTTGTGTACCTGGGCCACCTTGTTGGTGGAGGCCATGTACAACCTCTCCAGCCCAAGATCCAGACTATCCTGGATTGGGAGGCTCCTACAACCCAGACTCAGGTCGGGGCCTTTCTTGGCCTGACTGGGTACTACAGGAGGTATGTTCAGAATTATGGGACCATAGTGGCCCCTCTGACTGAGCTTCCCTCTAAGAAACAGCCCAAGAAGGTAATTTGGACCCCAGAGTGTCAGAAAGATTTCGACACCCTAAAACAGGCTATGTGCTCAGCACCAGTGTTACTGGCCCCTGACTATAGCAAGGAGTTTATAGTGCAAACAGATGCTTCAGAGGAAGGGATTGGGGCAGTGTTAGCACAAGTTAATGAAGAGGGCCAAGATCAACCAGTTGCCTTCATCAGCAGGCGACTACTCCCCAGAGAGAAAAGATGGAGTGCCATTGAGAGGGAGGCCTTTGCTGTGGTCTGGTTCCTGAAGAAGTTGAGGCCATACTTGTTTGGCACCCACTTCTGTGTACAAACTGACCACAGACCTCTCAGATGGTTGATGCAGATGAGGGGGGAGAACCCAAAACTGTTAAGGTGGTCCATTTCCCTACAGGGGATGGACTTCACAGTGGAGCACAGACCTGGGACTGCCCATGCAAATGCAGATGGCCTTTCCAGGTTTTTCCACTTAGCTGATGAGGACTACCAGGGTGTAGGTTAGTACCCATCACCTTTAATCTGGGGGGGGGGGGCAGTGTAGGAGAGTCCTCCTTTTTGCCATGGTCACCCCCACACTTTTTGTACAGGTACTGGTGGATACTGACTCTTGGCTGTGCCCTGGGTACTGCTTACCAGTCCCAGGGCCAGTGCTCTGTGTAAAATGGATATGCAAATTAGGCTAATTATAATTGGCTAAGTTAACCTACCTATAAGTCCCTAGTATATGGTAGGGCATGTAGGTTTAGGGACCACAGCATAGGTAGTGCACCCATAGGTGCACTGCTGAGGTGCCCAGTGTCATTTTAAAGGCAGGCCTGCATTGCTGGCTGCTTTTAAATTAAAGTTATATGCAAATTCGACTTTGGAATTAAAAGTAGTTCCAAAGTCTTAAACAACCTTATTTTTTACATATAAGTCACCCCTAAGGTGTGCTCTATGTGCCCCTAGGGCTGGGTGCGTTGTAACTATTAGCAGGGACTTTATAAAAATAGTTTTATAAGCCCTGGTGAGGTAAAAACAGACAAATTAGTTTTTCCCTCATTGTAGTAAATGGCCTTCATAGGCTAGAATTGGGAGACTTTATTTTAATTTTTAAAGTCTCCTTAAATGATGCATACCAAGAGTTTGGTATCAAATTAATTGTTGTAATAAATCCCACAATTTAATATAACTTGTTCAGGTAAAGAGTTTTAAACTTTACCTGAAAAGTTGCCAATTTTAGCCCTGCATTGTTTTTGCTGCTGTGCTCTGATTGGCCAGCCTCTAGCAGCCTGGCCACGCTGCCTTGATGAGGTGTGAAGTGGCCTGGCTTCACACAAAGGAATGTGCCTGTGGGAGGGAATGTCCCCTCGGCAGATGGTGAGGCAGGAAGGGGGAGGGCTGCCAAACTGGTCTTCAAAGGCAGAGAAGGACATTTGGAGCAACCAGCAACACCCCCACATCCTGCAACCCCAGACAACTAGGTGCCCCCTTGATTGGATTAGGAGAGGGCAGGAGAGGGGTGTGTTTATGATTTTTAGCCACACCAGTGGGTGGGCTCAACCAGATGTAACCTCCAAAAATCAGATTCAGCCATGATGGATTTTTGGAGAATGTTGCCTCCTGGGACTGATTTTTGCCACACTTCCCAGGAAGTGGTCATCACAGGGGGAAGGACCCTGCACCTGATTGGAGAACCAGGATCCCCCTGCTTTTCACCCAGGAGCAAGGATAAAACTGGCAAACCTGCACCCACACCTCAGATCCCCATCAGATTCCAACAAGGAAGAACCAAAGGAGAAGAAGGACTGCCCTGCTGGACCCCTGGCCTGCACCTGGAACCTGCACTCAGAAGGACTGCACCAGCTGCACACTTGGGCTTCACCACAAGAAGGACTTTGGCTGGCTTCAACTGGTTCAAGGAGGGACTCCCTGTTTGCTACAGGTGAAAAATTGCTAACCAGAGTCCCCTGCACCAACTCCTGAAGAAATCAACCAGCTGGCCACTGCCCAGTGGCCAAAAAGGAGTTTGCGCCAGGTGCATTCTGAGAGTTGTAGTCCGCACCCCCAAGGACCATCTCAGAACTTCTGGACCCTTGGGGTGAGCTGTGGACCTCAAAAGAACCTTAAAAGGACATCTGGGAGAAGCCCCAGAAGTTTGGAGAAGTTTGGAGAACTTTTGAAAAAAAGCTCCAGAGAGGGACCGACCCGCCGGGGCAACTCTAGCTGGCTTGTCTCAACCGCGACCAGGCCTGATTTGCTGGTTCGTCCCGGTAAAGAAAACCTCAGAAAAAGAAACTAAGTCCGAAGGTAAAAAATTGACCGGGACCTCCCAGCCAGCGTATCCGAGGAGGGCTCCAGGGACGTCGGATCAAGATCCAGGTTTATCCCGGTCGAAGGATTTTCACCTCGAAAAAACGACTACGTCCGAAGGTAAAAATCTTCACTGAGGATTCCCGCATCGCGTATCTGGAGAAGGGCTCCAGGAGGTCAGATTGAACTGGCAGGTTCGTCCCGCTGAAGAAAATCTTCGAAAAAGAGACTAAGGGGGTTATTCTAACTTTGGAGGAGGTGTTAATCCGTCCCAAAAGTGACGGAAAAGTGACGGATTTACCACCAGCCGTATTACGAGTCCATTATATCCTATGGAACTCGTAATACGGCTGGTGGTATATCCGTCACTTTACCGTCACTTTTGGGACGGATTAACACTCCTCCAAAAATAGAATAACCCCCTAAGTGTGAAGGTAAACTTTTAACCGAGGCCTCCCGCGGCCTGTAGCCGAGCAGGGCTCCATCGCGGTCGGCCTTAAACTTTGACTTTGCCCCAGTCGAGATGCAACCAGATGACCGATTGGCGCTTTTTGTTTCTAGGCGCTAAAAAACAATAATTTTTTACAAATTCATATCTCTGGTTCCCCTTATCCGATGTTATTCATTTTTGTGTCATTTTAAAGATAAAAATATAATCTATTTTGTAAATTGGTTTTGGATTTTTAAACTGTTTCCTGTGTGTTATTTAATTACTGTTTTGTGATATTTGAATGGTTTACACTCTGTCTTCTAAGTTAAGCCTTGATGCTCGTTTGCCAAGCTACCAAGGGTTGAGCTGGGGTTAATTTACTGAGACCTAACTGGATCTTAGTGGAGGTTAGTGGCCTATTGCTAAGTGTAGGTACCTACCTGCCCTTACCAATAACTCATTTTCCAACAAATGGAGAGTAACACATCCAGAAAAGGGAGATGACTCTTCTGTTTAGTATGCCTGCCAGTGAATTTGATGGTAGGATGAATACTGTGGATAAAAGCTGTAAATTGCCCAAGTGTTCTGCTTCCTGCATTCCATATGATAAATATGTCATCAATGTATCGTAGCCATACCAGTGGTTTGATGTTAGAACTCAAAAGTATATAGTCCTCCAGTTTTCCCATGAAGATATTTGCAGAGGAAGGAGCCATCCGAGTGCCCATTGATGTCCCTTGTATCTGCAAATAGTGTTTACCATTGAAGGTCAAATTGTTGGATTTAAGGATAACTCTTGCAAAGTTGGTAAGCACATTTGTTGATGTTTTTTTCACAGTTCTTTTATTAAGAGCTTCAGATAATGCAATAAGCCCATCATCATGTGGTATATTGGTGTATAATGATGTAACATCAAATGTAGCCAGAAAAGTGTCATCATCAAATGTGTAGGTTTGGTTTAATTTTTCAATAATCTGAAGAAAGTGACTGGTGTCCTTAACAAATGATGGAAGTTGTTGGACAATGGGCTGGAAGTGCAGGTCAACAAATAAAGATAGTCTCTCAGTGGCCGTATCATTGCCAGAGATGATGGGGCGGCCAGGATTGTTCATTTTGTGAATTTTAGGAAGCATATAAAATCTTCCAGGTCTTGGTTTGGGGTGGACAAGTATATCTGCTGTTTCATCAATGAGGTTTAAGCTCCTGTACTTTGCAACCATGTTCTTGGTTTCTTTGTTCAAGTCTTCTGTGGGATCAGTTTCTAAAGGTTTGTAAGTGTTGGTATCCATCAGTTGTCTCATTCCCTCCTCAATATAATCACATACTTTTATGGCAACCACTGCACTGCCTTTGTCTGCCGGTTTTATAATGACATCTGTTCTCTGTAGAAGGTGGTGGAGGGCTTGTCTTTCCTCTCTGGTAATGTTATCAAAAATCCCTTTAGGTGTTGATTCTTTGATGAGTTTGTTAATGGATAAAATGTATGTATCAAGAACGGGATTTCTACCACATTGAGGGGTCCATGACTTGGGATGGCGGAACTTCTTAAATGGATCTGGAAGGTAGCTTGGCAGATCAACATTAGAATTATTGTTAAAGTATTCTGCAAGTCTGCATCTTCTCTCAAAGGATTTTAGGTCTCTCTTCATGTTGGCTGTATTATGGTCCTTAGTACAGGACAGAAATAGAGGCCTTTGCTCAAGAGATTTAATTCACCTGGTGATAGCAGCCCTCCAGTTAAGTCAACAATTGTATCTGATGTCTGGAAGGGTTGTAGCTGGCTGGTGCTATGCAGTCTTTTTTGTCTTAGAAATCTTCTGGTTTTTTTATGCGGTTTACCCACAGGACATACACTGACAAGTGAATCTCCAAAAACTGAATGATTTATGAAGTGGTGATTTGGGAGAGGAGGTATATGAAATCTTAACATGTCTCCTTTTAGTTTTGCAGATTTAATTTTAAAAGTATACCTTGCTGTGATCTTTTTTACTTCTGCAGTCCTCTGCAGTATGTGTGCCACTTCAGAGTCACTTTTTGTGTTATTTAAAAGTACCAATTCTTTTTGTAGCTTGGTTTTAAGCATCTGTGTTTTTTGAATGGTTACTTTAACATATATTGATAGTAGGGCCATTGATGTGTTATGCAGCAAAATATTCCATGAAGCAGACCATTCACAGTTACTTAGTTTAATAGATGGTTTAGATTTAATCTCCAACCCCATGGGATAGATGTTAAGTTTCTTATAGATTTGTAAATGTGCTATTGTAAATTGGCACTGACTGATTTTCTCCTGGATGAATAGTGCATATCTGGAATGTAGATTTATTCTTGACATGGTGGTTGCTTCTGGCTTTAGCGTCGGATCCAAGCGGGATACAGGTTTGTGATCCCAAAAACAGTACACTGGAAGATGGAGGATCACAAGAAAACAACAGCCAGCCAGGGCAAAAATCTGGATCCCAAAGGATACAATGAGTCACAAGAAAATGTAATATCCAAGAAAGAAATGACTCAAACAGATGATCTCACTAAAGAACAAAAATATATTTCTACTACGTTTCAGCTTCTGCCTTCCTCAGGTAGTACAAGATGGTTTGCTCAGTGGCTGCACAGCTGACACTGGTGGATTTTCAAAAAGCATCATGAGTGAAGATTCCAATTGGAATTTGGAATCAATGCAGTCCTGAGAACTCTTCAGATATGCAGAAATCAAGTGGTGTTGTCAGTGATGTTCAGTCCATCTGGATGCAGTGATTTTAAACGGTACATCCAGAAATGTTCTCTGATATCCAGTAGTTCTTCCTTTAAAACATGTTCCACAGGGAAAATCTTCAAATCTGATAGTAAATGGTCCAAAAGGTTAAAATGGTTGGCTACAGGCTGGTCAAGTTTCTTGTTAATTATTGTTGATTTGTGGTTCCTGAATCGTGTACGGAGGTCATTCACAGTTTGACCTACATATTGTTTTTTACAGCTTTGACCTTGGCACTGAATCACATAAATAATGCATGTTGAGCGACATGTAAGATGCTGTCTTATTCCAGAGGTCCTTTTTGTAACAGAGCTAGTTACTGATGATGTTTGTAAAAGGTATTCACATGTGATGCACCTTTTGGAATCACAGCAATGAACTCCTGCATTTGTTACAGCTTGCTTAAGTTCAGCTCTCACAATAAGTGATTGTAAATTGGGAGCTCTGCGGTAAGCAATGACTGGCCGTTTTGGAAAAAGCTTTTGCAATTTTTCACAAGTAGATAGTAAGGGAAAAGTTGTTTGTATTATATTTCTGTAGTTGGGAGCTGATGGATGATAGTCAACCACAAATGGGATTCTGTCACTTTTGTGTCTTCTGTTGTTATTCCAAATAAGTGCTTCCCTGGGTAACTGCAAAGACTTGTCAATTTGTTGCAGAATGATATGCAGAGGATAGCCTCGCTTTTTAAATAATCTAACAAGCTCCTGTAGATGGCCTTTACAAGTGTCTTCATTGCTGCAGATGCGTCTTATTCTGAGTGTTTGGCTGTAGATGATGCTGAGTTTAGTGTGGCGTGGGTGACATGAAGTCCAGTTTAGATACAAATGAGCATTTGTAGGCTTGTGGTTCAGATCAGTTATAATTGTTTGTTCATGAATGGTGAGTAACACATCCAGAAAAGGGAGATGACTCTTCTGTTTAGTATTGCTGCCAGTGAATTTGATGGTAGGATGGATACTGTTGATAAAAGCTGTAAATTGCTCAAGTGTTCTGCTTCCTGCATTCCATATTATACATATGTCATCAATGTATCGTAGCCATACCAGTGGTTTGATGTTAGAACTCGAAAGTATATAGTCCTCCAGTTTTCCCATGAAGATATTTGCATAGGAAGGAGCCATCTGAGTGCCCATTGATGTCCCTTGTATCTGCAAATAGTATTTACCATTAAGGCAAAATTGTTGGATTTAAGGATAACTCTTGCAAAGTTGGTAAGCACATTTGTTGATGTTTTTTTCACAGTTCTTTTATTAAGAGCTTCAGATAATGCCATAAGCCCATCATCATGTGGTATATTGGTGTATAATGATGTAACATCAAATGTAGCCAGAAGGGTGTCATCATCAAATGTGTAGGTTTGGTTTAATTTTTCAATAATCTGAAGAAAGTGACTGGTGTCCTTAACAAATGATGGAAGTTGTTGGACAATGGGCTGGAAGTGCAGGTCAACAAATAAAGATAGTCTCTCAGTGGCCGTATCATTGCCAGAGATGATGGGGCAGCCAGGATTGTTCATTTTGTGAATTTTGGGAAGCATATAAAATCTTCCAGGTCTTGGCTTGGGGTGGACAAGTATATCTGCTGTTTCATCAATGAGGTTTAAGCTCCTGTACTTTGCAACCATGTTCTTGATTTCTTTGTTCAAGTCTTCTGTGGGATCAGTTTCTAAAGGTTTGTAAGTGTTGGTATCCATCAGTTGTCTCATTCCCTCCTCAATATAATCACATACTTTCATGGCAACCACTGCACCACCTTTGTCTGCCGGTTTTATAATGACATCTGTTCTCTGTTGAAGGTGGTGGAGGGCTTGTCTTTCCTCTCTGGTAATGTTATCAAAAGTCCTTTTAAGTGTTGATTCTTTGATGAGTTTGTTAATGGATAAAATGTAAGTATCAAGAACGGGATTTCTACAACATTGAGGGGTCCATGACTTGCGATGGCGGAACTTCTTAAATGGATCTGGAAAGTAGCTTGGCAGATCAACATTAGAATTATTGTTAAAGTATTCTGCAAGTCTGCATCTTCTCTCGAAGGATTTTAGGTCTCTCTTCATGTTGGCTGTATTATGGTCCTTAGGTACAGGACAGAAATAGAGGCCTTTGCTCAAGAGGTTTAATTCGCCTGGTGATAGCAGCCCTCCAGTTAAGTCAGCAATTGTATCTGATGTCTGGAAGGGTTGTAGCTGGCTGGTGCTATGCAGTCTTTTTAGTCTTAGAAATCTTCTGGTTTTTTTATGAGGTTTACCCACAGGACATACACTGACAAGTGAATCTCCAAAAACTGAATGATTTATGAAGTGGTGATTTGGGAGAGGAGGTATATGAAATCTTAACATGTCTCTTTTTAGTTTTGCAGATTTAATTTTAAAAGCATTCCTTGCTGTGATCTTTTTTACTTCTGCAATCCTCTGCAGTATGTGTGCCACTTCAGAGTCACTTTTTGTGTTCTTTAAAAGTTCCAATTCTTTTTGTAGCTTGGTTTTAGCATCTGCGTTTTTTGAATGGATACTTTAACATATATTGATAGTAGGGCCATTGATGTGTTATGCAGCAAAATATTCCATGAAGCAGACCATTCACAGTTACTTAGTTTAATAGATGGTTTAGATTTAATCTCCAACCCCATGGGATAGATGTTAAGTTTCTTATAGATTTGTAAATGTGCTATTGTAAATTGGCACTGACTGATTTTCTCCTGGATGAACAGTGCATACTTGGGATGTAGATTTGTTCTTGACATGGTGGTTGCTTCTGGCTTGAGCGTTGGATCCAAGGGGGATACAGGTTTGTGATCCCAAAAACAGTACACTGGAAGATGCAGGATCACAAGAAAACAACAGCCAGCCAGGGCAAAAATCTGGATCCCAAAGGATACAATGAGTCACAAGAAAATGTAATATCCAAGAAAGAAGTGACTCAAACAGATGATCTCACTAAAGAACAAAAATATATTTCTACTACAACGTTTCAGCTTCCGCCTTCCTCAGGTAGTACAAGATGGTTTGCTCAGTGGCTGCACAGCTGACACTGGTGGATTTTCAAAAAGCATCATGAGTGAATATTCCAATTGGAATGTGGAATCAATGCAGTCCTGAGAACTCTTCAGATATGCAGAAATCAAGTGGTGTTGTCAGTGATGTTCAGTCCATCTGGATGCAGTGATTTTAAATGGTACATCCAGAAATTTTCTCTGATGTCCAGTAGTTCTTCCTTTAAAACATGTTCCACAGGGAAAATCTTCAAATCTGACAGTAAATGGTCCACAAGGTTAAAATGGTTGGCTACAGGCTGGTCACGTTTCTTGTTAATTATTGCTGATTTGTGGTTCCTGAATCGTGTACGGAGGTCATTCACAGTTTGACCTACATATTGTTTTTTACAACTTTGACGTTGGCACTGAATCACATAAATAATGCATGTTGAGCGACATGTAAGATGCTGTCTTATTCCAGAGGTCCTTTTTGGAACAGAGCTAGTTACTGATGATGTTTGTAAAAGGTATTCACATGTGATGCACCTTTTGGAATCACAGCAATGAACTCCTGCATGTGTTACAGCTTGCTCAAGTTCAGCTCTCACAATAAGTGATTGTAAATTGGGAGCTCTGCGGTAAGCAATGACTGGCGGTTTTGGAAAAGGCTTTTACAATTTTTCACAAG